>NW_005365764.1:2738301-2739281 GCF_000412655.1 Myotis brandtii
GGGGATCCTGTGCTGACCGGGGAGGGGATCCTGTGCCGACCGGGGAGGGGATCCTGTGCCGACCGGGATGGGGATCCTGTGCTCCAGCTGCCTGCTGTGGCTCACTGTCTCCCTTCCTGTGTGCCATGCCAGCACAGCCAAGGGTTTAGTGAGCCTGAGGAGGGGTGGTGAAGGATTAAAGAAAAGACAGACAAAGAGAATATAGCTGGGGCTCGGTGGGTCTCCTGTGCCTGGATGAGGCCACAGAGAAGGATCCAGCCAGCAAGCTGAGGCTTTATTTTATAGTCAGAGAAAAACAAGGTACTGGTCAACATAGTTACAATGTTCTTGTGAGTTTCACCTGTTTTGGCAGCACTTGCTGCACCTCCCACAGTCCATTAGCCACCAAGGAAGGAACTAGGGAGGGCTATAAGGTTAAGCTTAATTAAGCTAAGAGGGCTCTGCCCTCTAAGCTGGGACTTCTTTGTGGCTCTGCCACAGGTCAATCCGAGGCTTAACTCTGACTACATTCCTGGGAATGGGCCCCAGGACTCCCAGAGTCGAGATCTGTGCCCTTTACTGCTCCCGTCCCTCCCTGATCTGTATGGCCTTGAATTCTTTTGACTTCACTAAGTTTGTGCCAGAAGCTGACAGGTAGTATCATCTCTGTCCGATGAAGAAACTGGACCGCAGAGAAGGCAGCTGGCCTGGCGGATCCAAAGCCCACAGGGTTTCCCTCCGCTGCTGCGAGTGTGCACCATGGGAGGTGCCGCCCAGCACGGCCTCCCAGCTCAGAGCCGCCCTGCCCCCCAGGGTTCTGGCCTGATCCAGGACTTGCGCCATCTGTGGCATCTTGAAAAGGAGTCTATTTTAAAGCCTATAAAAGTTCCAGTGGAAAGTGCACTAATAATGCCAGCCACTGGGCAGGCGTGGAAGGGAGGCCGGCCCTTTCCAGGGCTGTGCACAACGTCAGCCGCAGGGGCTGCCAGCCAGGGTGACGT
>NW_005365764.1:2739441-2768922 GCF_000412655.1 Myotis brandtii
GCCCAGAACAGAAATCATCTCAGTTGGATTTTTAGTGCACATTCCTGCCCTCACCCAACTGCACGGGCCAGCTTTGGGGGTCTCCTTCGAGAGCCAGTCCAGCCTCCGCAGCCGCCTGCCGCTCACCGGCACCGGCAGCCATGGCCGTGCTCCACCTGCACCTGATCCCCAGCAGGGCCTGGCTGGCCCTCTGGTGCTTCCTCTTAGTCGGGAAGCAGTGTTTACCGCTCTGTCTGTCTGTCTCTCTGTCCCTTTCCTTCCCCCTGGACCAGCGATGTGGATCCCATGTAGTTCCAACAAGTGGGCAAGCTCTGTCCTAGGACTGGCAGGCCCAGGAGGTGGGGATTGTGTGCTGAGCGGCCTGGACCCCAAAGCTGCTGGGTAGTTTTCATTTGGGCATCGAGACGTCACAAGTCTGCATTCTTGGCATTGCCCACCAGTTGGAATAGAACAGTAAACTCCAGTGTGGCCATGTGAGGCTGTGATTAAATGGCGATTGGAAGCAGGCGATCCTTGCTGAGCAAGTGCTTGGTGGTGGGGACGGAGAGGGGATGTGGACCCACTGCTCCATCAGCATAGTCAGCGCTGAGTCCTATCCAGGAACCAGAGACAGGACACGTGCTTTTGAAGGTGCTTTTGAAGGTGAGCAGTTAGGTGTTCAAAAGTGGGGCGGGGTTGGAGCGCCTCCTGGGAAACTCGGAGAGGTTGGGACTTGTGAGACCTCAGGATGGAGGATGGAGGTGGCTGAGGGGAGGATGGAGGTGATTGAGGGGAGGATGGAGGTGAGGTGGCTGAGGGGAGGATGGAGGTGGCTGAGGGGAGGATGGAGGTGGCTGAGGGGAGGATGGAGGTGGCTGAGGGGAGGATGGAGGTGGCTGAGGGGAGGATGGAGGTGGCTGAGGGGAGGATGGAGGTGGCTGAGGGGAGGATGGAGGTGGCTGAGGGGAGGATTGGAGGGGCTGAGGGGGGGATGGAGGTGGCTGAGAGGGAGGATGGAGGTGGCTGAGAACCGTGTGTCCTGAATGCAGGGTGGCAAGTGCCTGGCACATGCTGGGACTGAGAGGAAAGCCGCCTGTCACCAGCAGGCAGGCCTCCTTCCCTGACGTCGAGACAAAGCCGTCCTGGGACCTGGTCCTCCAGCAGCTCCGAGGGCAGCCTGGGCTCTGAGCAACAGTTTGCAAATTCCTCTCAGGACATCAAGGCCCAGGGGGCCGCAGCCTGACAGCCAGCCTGCGGTCAGCTCTCAGTGTTCCTGCCGCCGCCGCTCTCCGTCGCTGGCCGCCCATTGTGGAGGCTGTCACAGATGTGGAGGCAGCCAGGCCGGAGCTGCCACAGCCCCCGGGGTCACTGCGCTGCATTCGGGGGCTGAGCGAGGCCTTCCCTGCAGACCTTTCCCCTCATCTGGGCGCTCAGGGAGGAGAGGGAGGAGGTTTTTTCTGAGCTGCCCTAAAGCCCTGAGAAGCAATGGCTGAAAGTTAGGAAAGTCAGGATTGCAGATTGACTAGCAAAAGCACCTGCCTGTGGAGTTTCTGAAAATGGAGTGGGGGTCCCACCGGTGCCCTGTCCCTGGAGGTGCTGAGCAGAGGCTGCACGGCCTCCTCTTAGGACTGAGGCAGGAAGGAAGTAGATGTCGGAGTGCAAACGTGGGGCCTCGGGCCCCTTGGGCGACCTGTTTGGTTCCACTGCCTCCGTCCATCTCCATCCCCCGGCCTGCCTGCCGGCGGCGTGGTGTTGGCCTCTCCTGCGCTCTGAGAGCGTCCTCAGCTGCTCCATCCACACTTCAACACATTCTCTTTTCTTCCTCTGTTTCGTCCAGCAGAGCATTGTTACAGTTTTCTCCAAGCCCTACACTACCTGAAAGGTCTCCCTGGAGACGCCCCGCACAACACACTTTCAGGGTGAAGTGGTTTCTCTTGTTGGCCGTCATCATGCGCTAACGTTGGTCGAGCCGCCTGTGGAAGGGGCCGCGATGCCAGCCTTGCTTTTGTTCCTAATTCATAAACGAGGAAATGGGAGGGGGGGGTGAGGAGGGAGCCTGAACTGGGGACAGGCCTTTGGACACCAGGGCGCACCCCCCACAACCCCCCGCTGGCTCAGCGACAGGGAGAGAGCTCCGGGCGCCTTGCTCACGTCCCCTCTGCTTGGCAGCTTCATCGCCGTGGAGAACATCGACAGCTACTGCGTGCTCATCTCCTCCAAGGCCGTCTACTTCCTGAAAAGTGGGGACTACGTCGACCGGGAGGCCATTTTCCTGGAAGTCAAGTACGACGATCTCTACCACTGCCTCGTCTCCAAAGACCACGGGAAGGTGTACGTGCAGGTGACCAAGAAGGCGGTGAACACGAGCAGCGGAGTGTCCATCCCCGGCCCGTCCCAGCAGAAGCCCATGGTGAGTGCACACGGCCACCCCTCCGCCCTCCTGAACCGTGTGG
This sequence comes from Myotis brandtii, assembly GCF_000412655.1. NCBI lineage: Eukaryota > Metazoa > Chordata > Mammalia > Chiroptera > Vespertilionidae > Myotis > Myotis brandtii. The sequence goes on from NW_005365764.1 coordinate 2,741,874, forward strand.
TCAGAGTGTGAGAGACAGCGAGGCCCACGGGCACCTCTGCCTGCTCACTCTCCTCCCGGGAGCTCTCTGCGGGGCCAGGCTGGGCTGTTACCCCAGGGGTGCTGCCTCCTCCCGCCCAGAGGAGCTGGCTGCGTGCTCACGGGGGTGCTGCCTCCCCGTCCCACACAGAGGAGCTGGCTGCGTGCTCACGGGGGTGCTGCCTCCCCGTCCGCCCAGAGGAGCTGGCTGGCGTGCTCACGGGGGTGCTGCCTCCCCGTCCCACACAGAGGAGCTGGCTGCGTGCTCACGGGGGTGCTGCCTCCCCGTCCCACACAGAGGAGCTGGCTGCGTGCTCACGGGGGTGCTGCCTCCCCGTCCCACACAGAGGAGCTGGCTGCGTGCTCACGGGGGTGCTGCCTCCCCGTCCCACACAGAGGAGCTGGCTGCGTGCTCACGGGGGTGCTGCCTCCCCGTCCCACACAGAGGAGCTGGCTGCGTGCTCACGGGGGTGCTGCCTCCCCGTCCCACACAGTGCCTCCTCCCGCCCAGAGGAGCTGGCTGCGTGCTCACGGGGGTGCTGCCTCCCCGTCCCGCACAGAGGAGCTGGCTGCGTGCTCACAAGGGGGTGCTGCCTCCCAGCTCTGCCTCCGGGGCCCAGCACGTGCCAGCACCTGTGCCGCAGGGCCCGTGGATGTTAGCAGTGGGGACCCACTGACATGATGCGAGCTTTTCCCAACTGTGACTCTGGGCGCACTGGGTCCAGGACGGTGTCAGCACACCGGCTTCTCTCGTTTCTCTGTGTAACAATCGGAAACTAACTTTTTCTGTGCAAAGATGCACTATCTAGCAGAGGCCTCTACCCAGGGTAAGTGCTCCATAAATAAAATTTACATTTTTAAGTATAAAAGGCTAGAAGATGTTGCTATGGCAGGACTTTTAAAAAAGGATGTTGCTATTAATAACCAGCCATCGCCGTAAGGAGCTGGGGTTCAAACCCAGGTGTTGTGTGACCCCAGACCACGTGGCCGTCTCCTGGGAGGGACTGCTGGCCCCGGGAGCACGTGGGAGGAAGCCCCGTCCTGGCCCTCTTCCGACTCGGTCTCCAGGAAGCCCAGGGCTAGTCCTGCTCCTTCCTCCCCGACTGCCGGCATTCTCAGGCCCGCATGAGGGAAGGGTGCGTCATTAAAATGCCCCTGCTTATCTCTGGGTCTTTCTACAGATCAGAAATAGCAACCAGCCTTGGGGGGCCTCTTTCCCTTGACCTGCTCCTGCCCAGGAATGCACTTGGGTTTGGTTTGGCTTGTGCAGGCTCCCCTGGGGTCATTGGCTTAAGTCAGGGCTGGTAGATTAACAGAGTTAACACCCAAAAGCATGAGTTATTTCCACAAGTTCCCTCCCATGATGGGGAGCCTGGCCAGCTGCATGGCTGCCCCTTTCAAGGCAAGCGAGCCGCTCCGTGTTCTGGAGAAGGAAGGCCGCAGGCCTTTGTGGGCCGGGTGTGGATTTGAATCCCAAGGTGCAGTCCCTTATTCGTGCTCTTAGCCTGCGGGAGCCGAAGCTGGTCCCCAGGTACAGGGAGTCCCCAACCGCAGGTCACTGCGGGTTGGCTGCACAGTCACCCGGGGAACTTGTTAAAAGACACAGATTCCGTGCCCCCCTGCCCCCCGCTCCCCCTGAAATCAGCATTAACTGGGAGTAGGGCCCCAGAGGCCGTCTCTTAAAAATGCACGTCCTGGTGTCTACAGCTGGGCCCTGTGGCTGTCCACCCCCACCCCCACCCCACCCCACCCCCGCCGACCCTGGCAGGGCAGGTGCTCACTCCGTTCTGTCCTGCAGGTCCACGTGAAATCGGAGGTCCTCGCGGTCAAGCTATCCCAGGAGATAAACTATGCGAAGAGCCTGTACTATGAACAGCAGCTGATGCTGAGGCTCAGTGAGAATCAGGAGCAGCTGGAGCTGGACTCCTGAGGCTGAGGCTGTGCGGGGCTCAGACCCACCTGCCAATCGGGAGCCTGAGGTAGAGGCCAAGCCTCAGCACAGTTTGGGGGACGATCTCAAGAAACGAGAGGAAGCAAATGCTGATGGGGATACTAATGGAAACCAACCGCATTGATTTGTGGGCCAGGGGTCACTTTAGATTATGGGGAAGTAATTTTTTAAAGGTATTGGTTGAATAACGCTAAAAAGTGTCTGAGATGAACCTAATTTTTGGACTGCCCTGTATTTTGTTACCATGTATATATGTACAACTGTGTTTGTAAATATGTAGGCGTATTTCCCAACAGGGCCTGTGATGTGTGTAAAGGCTTATTGACTGTAAAGTAATATAAAGTTATATTGGATCTTCTGTTGCACTAACTCCACGCGTCTGGTTCAGGGAACTCTCTGAAAGGCACTCGAAAGCCAGAGCGCGTCGGGTCTCGGCCGGAAACCAGGGAGTTCCCAGCGCAGGGGCCTGTGGGTGGCGGGCGGTGCTGGAGAGCCCCCTCGGACCTGCGGATCTCGGGCCGGAACCGGAGCCGGCCCTCGCAGAGGCGGGGAGTCGCCCAGAAACCCATCTTTTCTGTATTTCTCTCCCCCATTTTAAAGGCAGGTGTTAGATTATGACAGGTTATTTTCCTGCCCGTCTCCTGCTTAGCCGGGCTTTGAGGGAAATCGGGTGTTGTGACCGCACTCGCCCACACGAGCACCAAGCTTTCCCTGGGTGAGTATCGGGGAGTCCGTTTGATTTCGAAGGAAAAAGTCCCGTAGAAATCTTTGTTTTAACAAATCAAAAATCCTCACGTTTCCTGAGGCCCACGGTAAGGACACTTTCCTCCTGGGCAGCAGCGGAGAAGGGCCGAGGTCTCCTCGGAATAAAGCCGCAGGCTCCAGCTCCACGGCCCCACGCAGCCGGCCGGACGCAGTCGCGGGGACACGGGGCGAGCGAGAGGGCGCGTCTTAGGAAAGGGAAGGAAGTATGAGTGTTAAAGGGCTGGGTCACTTCATGGTACCAAGATGTGGCCAGACCTCCCTGTGCGTGGCTTTCGGTTCAGACGCCACAGGCGTGTGAGGGCCTCCCCTTCCCGGGCCTCGTTGTGTTTTCCTTTTCTGTGAAGAAGAGACAAGTTGGGGGGCAGGGGGGGAGGGTTCACTATAAAATGAATGACTAGCCTCGTGATTTAAAATTTTTATTTTCATAAAGCTAATCAGTGTCCACCACCGTGTCACATGCAGCCGAGATCTGAAACGACTCGGTGGGCCAGTGGGCGTGGAGACAGCTTCCAACGCATGGCCCAGGTCCTTCCAAGATACAAATGACACTGATCTCGCCTCTCCCTCCCACCGGGGTGTGGGGTTGTTCTCAAAGAAGCAAGAGGCACTTCAGCATAGTGTTCAAGTGCTTCAGCTCAGGGTGTTTGCAAGAGCGGCCTTGCACTCCAGGGTCTGGTGTCACTGAACCCAGATTCCGGGAACTGCAGAGCTGCAGCCTGGTCCTGCAGGGCTGTTGGTTGGTTGGTTGGTGGGTGGGTTTTTGCTGGCGGGCAGTTGGGCCACACAGTGCTCTGCGGGCCTGGCCTCCCTCCCTGCACCCCACACGTTCGCCTCGGCAGCCTACCGCCTCCATCACGACCTCCTCCAGATGAGGCCCTGGGAAGGGCTGTCATCAGAGCCTCTGTCACTCTCTGGGATGGAGTCCCTTGGATCTCTGTGCCATGGTGAGGAGCTTAGTGTTACTAAAGAGAACGAGTCTGCCTTCCGCCCGCAGCAACGGGATATTCTGGGCTCTGACGGCAGAAAGCCGGGCGGGCGGGCGAGGGCCTCCTGCAGGACGGTGCTTCCCGGCTCCAGGCCCCCCCATCCTCCTTTCTAATTTAATCAGCCCTTGAAATAGTTGTCCATCTCCCCCGATTGCGCAACACCTCCCTGACATTTGCGCCTGAGAATGTTCCAGTGGGATCCAAAGACCAAACGGGGTGGGGCAGGGTGGGGGCAGGTGGGCACCAGCCGAGAGCTCTCTGGGCGCCCTGCCTTCGCCGCCTGCATGCCAGGTGTGGCGAGGAGGCCTCGGGGGCTCTGGACACAGGTTCCTGGTTTGCCAGGAAAAAATCCGAAACTCTGGGGGAAGCAGCTCTGGCCCTGGCTCCATGGATGCCTATTTCCTTACGAGCTGACCTTCAGCCAGCGATGCCCGAGGCTCGGTGAGGACCATCTCCACCGCTTCTCATGCTGCTTCCAGTCACAGTTCCTCCCCGAGGAAAGTGAAGTAAATGGAAAGAGAAATCGGATAAGGAGAAATCCAAAGCCATCCTAATTCCCTGACCCAGCCCAGCTGGCCAACCCAGGCCGCTGCCCAACCACGGCTGCTTTCTCTGCCCATGGAGAGGCCAGCCAGAGGGCACCGCTGGGCCTGGCCACCCTCGCCGAGAGGGGACAGCAGCCTCCCAGCCCCAGTGTCTCCCTGCTGGGTGGTACCCACCTCCAGCTCAGAAGGTTCCAGGGCCACTTGGTTTTTAAGTGGCATCTGTGCCTCAAAATGCCGCCATGGCTGCTTGAGGCAACCCCGAGAACAGACACAGGTTCCGTGTGTAGACACCACCGCAGCCGCTCTTCCGCTCGCTTCTCATGTCGAGGTCGTTCTTGTTCTTCCTGTGGAATAAAGTGCTTTAACTTCCCAGGCCTGTGGTTTTCTTGGTGTTGCAGATTCTAGAACCATCTCCAGTGGCAAATGCCCGGCGTGTTACAGCGCTCACATTCATGCCCCCTCTCCCTTTGCTCCACGGAGGCACATCACTCGGGCCAATCCTGCCCCTGAGCCGCACTGGACACTTTCCGTCCGCAGGCCCGGGGTCGGGGTGTCCTGCTGGCTGCTCCTCGCCCCACCACGCCGCAGTTGCTGGGCTGGGCCTGGCAGCGGGAGGTTGCCACTTACCAAGAAGGGGAGGCTCTGGGGGAGCAGGTTTGGGGCTCCCTCAGCACATGCTAAGTTCAGGGTCCCGCTTGTCACCCACGAGAGAAGCCAGGAAGGCAGTGGCCTGAGAGTCCGGAATTGAGGCGATTGCGTCCAGGCTGGAGGCGCCACTTGGGAGCCATCAGTGCACAAGTGACAGGTGGACCCTGGATGGAAGCCCCAGAGGACAGTGGGGGCAGCGAGAAGAGCCCCAGAGCTGAGCCCCAGGGGTCCCCCAAGTGTAGAGTCAGACAGATGGAGAGGAACAGTGAGGGGAACCGAGCAGGACCGTGGGGGACGTGCGTGTGAAGCCGGGAGTGGGGCCTGGGAGCCGACCAGGATGGTTTGAGGGCGGGATTAACTGGCCAGCGCTGCTGAGAAGTCAGGTCGCATGAGACCAGCAGTTACTATCGGGTGTACAGCGAGCAGGTCCCGGACACCTTCCTGAGGGTGAAAGCCGGTGGCAGCGGTTTCCAGGGAAAAGGGGGAATCGGAGGCGACATGACTGAGTGAGCTGTTCATGGGAGGACAGATGGCCGGCACTTCAGGGGAGAAGGCGCCGTGAAGAAAGGCAGTAACGAGAGAGGGAGGCCGGCGGGCAGGTGGGGAAGCGGCAGGAGATGCTCATGTGGTCGCTTCTGTTTCCTGGGAGATCAGCAGAGAGAGCAGGGCGGGGGGAGGGGATTTGGAGAGGGGAGAGGATGTGCAGCTGTCCGTCAGGCCTGGGAAGGGAGCTGACCAGGAGCATGAGGGCCCATTTGAGGTTGGGGGTCATGAATTAAAATGAGACCAGGCAGCCTTGTTCAGCACGGATTAGGCAAAGAATTGGATTTAATCAAGGAACGTGCCCCCTTGCCTATTCCGACACCCCACCCACCGATGCCCCCAGAACCCAGCAAGAGCCAGTCAGAACCAAATGTCACACAAACCCTACACGTCCCAAACCAAAGCACAGCATCTAAACATGCCCCTTCTGCATGGGGAGACCGTGGAGGTGTGGCTAACACCCCCACATGAAGGAGCACCCACCAGAATATTTCAGGGCAGTTATTACTGCATTTCCCCCTTTTTGTACCCCCCCCCCCCATATCACCCCCTCAAGACCAATAGCCTCTTGCCCGTGTGCTCACTGCACTCCCGTAGTCATCGCATCCAGGCGTGTACACAGATACACACATTCACGTATAATTTCCAACATTTGCTTTTAGGAAGTTGGAATCCTACATACCCTTTTGCAACTTCTCGGTGTCACCTTTAGGTTGGTGTACCTGTCTTCTCTTCGACGCTGCATAATGTATTTTTTTGATGCTAAAGTTCTGTAATTACTCAACGATTCCTCCCTGGTGGGCCTTCCCTTGGCTTTCAGGCCACCACCCCTCTCTTTCCTCCCAAGAACAACCTCCCCTGAATGTGCATAGGCACTAATTTTATTTCCGTGCGGATTCCCAGGGGCCAGGGGTTAGAGGGTACGTGCAAGATCACGTTCCCAAATGCTGGTAGGAACGCAGCGGGCGGGAGCTGCCTATCCCAGCGCCTCCGCCTGCCCGTCAGACAGGTACAAAGTGGTACCTCAGTTTCCCTAGCATTGGGCCATCTTTTCCTTGGTAGGAATTTAAGTTAGGAATAGCTGCTGAGTTACAACATCTATTATCACGACTGTATTGTTTTTCTCCATTAATTTTTTTCAGTGTAATATTACGTTGATAAATTTTCTGATCCCACACCACCCTTACTCCCTGGGATACACCCCACTTGGTCATATTGTGTTCATTTGTTATTCTTTTGATACATTTTCTTGTTCTGTTTGCTAATATTTTCGAGCCTTTGCATCTTTAAGATGAGGGAGGTCACTCAGCCCATATGGGTCAGTGGTTGAGCACCGACCTATGAACCAGGAGATCATGGTTCAATTCCTGGTCAGGGCACATGCTTGGATTGCGTACTTGATCCCCAGTGTGAGGCATGCAGGAGGCAGCCCATCAATGATTCTCTCTCATCATAGATGTTTCTATCTCTAGCTCCCTCCCCCTTCCTCTCTGAAATCAATAAAAATATAAATTTTTAAAATATAAAAAATGAAATGAGGGGGGTCTATAATTTTCTTTTTTTCTTAGTTTCTTCATCATATTTTAGAATTAAAATGATGCTGCCTTTATAAGATGGACTGGGGAGATTTCCATCATCTTCGATGGCCCACAATACTTAAGTTACATTAGAATTCCCTGTTCTAGTTTTTAAAGTTCGATGAAAGTAGGCCACAAACCCGTCAGGTTCTAGAATTTTTTCAGTAGTTCCCTGCAGCCATCACCCCACGGTGCCCTCCGTTAACTGGAATATTCAAGTTTCCCCTCTCTTCATGGGTCTATTTTTGTGGCATATTTGGTTTTTAAAAACCACCCAGTTCTCTTAGGTCTGTTAATTTGTTGCACATGTTCTCACAGGATTATTTTAATATCCTCTCTTCCTGGTTATTTTTCCTTTCTCACTCCTCAGCTTGCATCTTTTTACTCTTTGTTTTTCATAACTGAGTTTTTGAGGCCGTTACTGTTCTCTTCCTAGAACAAGTTCAGGATGTGTTTCCGGCCGCTGCTTTGTTTTCATTATTCTATGGATCGCATCTTCAGTCTCTGATGCCCGTACCTGGCTTGCTTTATTTCACTGTTCTTCTCTTGCTTGCTAAGATAATCACTTATTTTTATTTTTATTTTTTTCACCTTCTTGAATAAGGACAGCATTTGAAGGTTATAAATTTTCTTTTGAATACAGCTTTATTTATCTCACAAACTTTGGTACTAAGCATTCTTTCATTTTCTTTTTACATAGTACTTAATTTTACTTTTGATTTCTTTGGTCTAGGACAGTGATGGCGAACCTTTTGAGCTCAGCGTGTCAGCATTTTGAAAAACCCTAACTTAACCCTGGTGCCGTGTCACATATAGAAATTTTTTGATATTTGCAACCATAGTAAAACAAAGACTTATATTTTTGATATTTATTTTATATATTTAAATGCCATTTAACAAAGAAAAATCGACCAAAAAAATGAGTTCACGTGTCACCTCTGACACACGTGTCATAGGTTCGCCATCACTGGGCTAGGAGCTACCTAGGAATATGTTTGCAATTTCTAAATATTTTCAAAAATTATCTTCCTTAAATTAGTTATTTCACATAGTGGATTATAATCAGTTCATGTAACTTGAAGGTTTCCACATTTGTTTAAAAGTCTGCTGTGGTTTTCTTTTTGCCCAAATACTTGACCATTTTTTATAAATGTTCCATGAACACAGGAAGCAAAACTCTCTTCTCTTTGAGGCATGTAAATATAGGCAGGTAGGAAAATGGATAGACGGATGCCTGTGTACAGATGCAACTTTACAGGCAACATTGTCAAATCCTGCACGCTCGCACTTAGCTTTGTGTCTAAGAGAGCTCTGACCTACATCTTCAAGTGGCCAGAGAAGCGATGTCTCAGTTCCGCTGTTCGCCTCGGAAACGGCAGTAAGTCCTTGAAGTAAACACAGCGAGAAGAAAGAACACACAGCAGCTTTCATGAGTCCCTTGGCCTCCTGGGAAGGCAGTCGGAGCTGTAGAGCGTCGGATGCTGAAACAATGGCACCAGGAGCTGCCTTCCCTTCCCCCCACGCGTGGCTCTCAGAGGAGCCAGGCCATGTTCCCCACGGCCTCGCCCACGCAGCACTCACGGTGTAAATAGCTCCCGAGGGGCAATAAAACTTGGCACCTCCTGCTTGTTCTGGTCGGACTCAGGCACCAAAAAGCCCAGTGGTTGAGCGTCGACCTATGAACCAGGAGCTCAGGGTTCGATTCCCAGTCAGGGCACATGCCTGGATTGTGGGCTCCATCCCCAATAGGGGACGTGCAGGAGGCAGCCGATCAATGGTTCTCTCTCATCATTGATGTTTCTCTCCCTCTCCCTCTCTGTAGTCAATTAATATATATATATATTATTTTTTTTAAAGGCATCAAAAAGTCATGGTTGCCCGTTCCCTTGGAGGAACGTGTGGGTCTGGGCTGACCTGACCCTTGGAATCTGGGCAGGTGAGGCCCCGAGGGAGGTGGTGTGTGGGGAGGGGCAGCGGGAGATTCTGAAACCCCCAGCGCCACTTAGGGGCGGAGTGCTGCCTTCCGGGCCTGTTTTCCTAAGATACTTCACCTCAGGGGTACGAGGCTCCTGGAAAGCCCGGCCAAGCCTGCGGAAAGGCAGCTCCATGCTGTGTCGTGGTTTGTCCGCAGAGGCCACCCATCCCTAGAGGCTCCCGGACAGCACAGGAGGCTGACTGCAGTCACTGAGCCTCTGCCAGCCCTTGCCAGGCATCTGCCTGGGTACCAGGGCGGTGCTGGGGGCCAGGGCTGTGCAATAAACAGGGTTGCACTCTCGCTGCCCTCAGGATAGTGGGCATCAGGGTGGGCAGGGAAGACTTCATGGGGGAGGAGGCAGGGAGGCTGAGTCCAGAAGGTCTGAGAAGAGCTAGTGAGGCTAAGAGGAAAGGGCGGTGCACACACAAAGTCCAGGTGGTCAGTGTGAACAAGATGAGGCTGAGTGTGAACGAGACGAGGCTGGAGAGAGGTGGCCAGGGACCAGGTCATGTTGGGCTTTGTAAGTCGTATAGGAAAGGTGTTAAGCAGGGGATTTCACTGTAAAATTGACATAAACATGGGAAATGGGTAGAATGAGTCAAGAGAGGAAGGCTGTGCCCCGACCGGTTTGGCTCAGTGGATAGAGTGTCGGCCCTGGGACTGAAGGGCCCTGGGTTCGATTCTAATCAAGGGCACATACCTCGGTTGCAGGCTCAGTCCCCGGCCCTAATCAGGGCACGTGCAGGAGGCAACCAATTGATGTGTCTCACATCAATGTTCCTCTCTCTCTGTCTCTCCTCCTCCCTTCCACTCTCTCTCTCTCAAAAAAAAAAAAAAAAAAAAATGGAAAAAAAAATATCCCCAGGTGAGGATTAACAAACACAAAAAGGGGAAGGCTGTGCCATGCTCCAGGTAAGACATGATGGGCAAGGTCTAGGAGAGGGCAGTGGAGAGGACTTGGGATATGTTTTTTTCAAAGAAATGAGACAGAGGAATTGGTTTAATGTAGAGGATTCAGGGGAGAGGCGTGAAGGGTAGTTCCAGCTTAAGTAACCAGGAGCCGTGGTGTGACTGCCGTGATGGGGGCGTGGCGGGAAGAGCGGGCTGTTTGTGGACGGGTCCATTCACTGACTGTTGAATACGTGTTGATGTTAAATGAATGGATGAATGCCTGAGATTACGGCATTGGGGATTTGAAATGTCAGCGACCTATTACTATTAAGCAGGGTGGTAGGTGGGCAGTGAACTTCCGAGGGAGCGGCTTGCCTGGGAGCAGGGCTCATCAGGGACCCGATTTGATTATAGTGAGAGTCCAATGTGAGCCCATGAGAGGCCTGGGCGCAGCGCGGGCGCTCAGCACTGCCTGGGTGGGTGTAGGAGCGAGAGCCAGGAGAGACTGAGGAAGCGCACGGGAGGCGTGGGTGGTCAGCGGGCTCGAGGGGCGCTGAAAAGTCAGGCGAGGTGTGTCGGTCGGATTGGATTCAGCAATCTGAGGACATGGCCGGTAAGCAGAGCCCTGTTGGCACTGTGGGAGCAGATGCTAAAGGAGGGTGAGTTATGGAAACCGATCGAAAAGAAGCGAACATTTCAACTCACACTTCATAAAAGAAGCATACCAAGGGCCAAGAAGCACATGAAAAACTGTGCACTATCACGCTCGGGGAAATGCAAATTAAAACCAAAATGAAATATCACTCTGCACCTGTAGAATAATTAAATGAAATATCACTGTGCACCTGTAGAATAATTAAGCTAAAATGTCTGACAAGCCAAGTATTGGCAAGGCTGCGGAGCATATGGAATTCTCGCCCAGTGCTGGTTTGGAGAACAGCTTGGCAGTTTCTCAAAGAGTTAACGTGTCCCACCATGTGACCCATCAGTTCTACTCGAAGCTATCAAGAGAAATGAAACCGGCCCTAGGCAGTTTGGCTCAGTGGCTAGATTCTGCAGACTGAAAGGTCCCAAGGGCACATACATGCCCGGGTTGTGGGTTCGATCCCCAGTGTGGAGCGTGCAGGAGGCAGCCGATCAATGATGCTCTCTCTCTTCCTCTCCCTTCCTCTCTGAAATCAATAAAAAATATGTTTTAAAAAAGAGAGAGAGAAATGAAACCATGTCCACACAAAGACTTGTACACAAACAATAGCCAAAAACTGGATTAAACTCCAATGCCCATCAACAGCTGGATGGATAAACAAATTGGAGTGTCACGTAAGGATGGAATACCACTCAGCAAGGGACATGAACGAACTACCTACACACAAAACCGCGTGGATGAGTCCTGACATGGTGCTGAGCAAAAGAAGGGTGCTATCCGATGTGAGCCTTAAAGAGATAGCGGTGTTGGGTGTGGAGGAGGCTGAATGGGGATGACTAAGGGGAGGAGTTCTCCTTAGAGGACTACTGAAATGGTCCGGCCAAGAGAAGAGAAGGGTCCGCCCAGTGCGTTGATTGGCGGGTGTGACAGGGAGGGGAACGGGCAGGTGCTTCTGCGGTTGGAGCGGTGGGTGGGAGCCACTGCTTCCTGTCCAGCCTATCAGTCCTCATTTTCCCATAGCCAACCCATGAGAGCCTGTCCCGGGATACAGGGTTGCTTCTGGAATGGACCTTTGGTCCATGAGAGTGGATGGCACCCAGGCACTTGGGCAGAAGTTCCCAGGAAGAGATTCTGTCTTTCCACTGGGGCTGGAAGGTAGGAGCCTGCAGCTGCCGGGACCAGGGAGCCAGGGAGGGCCCGCCCCAGAGTGAAGCAAAGCGGAGAGAGGCCACCTGCCAGGTGCAGGGAGGCCACGTCCTGAGGACGGCACCTGAGGCCCTGGGCTAGGCGTCAGCTGGTCCCAAGTTCCATTTACTCACGCAGGTCGCTTGCAACAGGGAGGGCCCACCTCCCTGCTTTAAAGATGGAGAAGCAGCGCTGGAACTGGCTCTGGAGGGAGGGGAAGCGGTGGGTGAGAAGGGCCTGCATCGAGCAGCCTCTCCTCCCTCAGCGGCCTCCGACTGGGGAGCAAGTGGGCAAGGGAGTTATCGAGCGATGCAGGGTGCGGGGCACAGGCGAGGCCGAGCCACAGCGACATGGGGGACCGGGAGCAGCTGCTGCAGCGGGCACAGCTGGCCCAGCAGGCGGAGCGCGACATGGCCTCTGCCATGAAGGCAGGGACAGAGCTCAATGAACCTCTCTCCAGTGAAGGTGGAAGTCCCCCTCTGTGGCCTCCCAGGATGTGGTTGGTGCCAGGCGATGCTCCTGGAGGGCCAGCAGCAGCACTGAGCGAAAGCCATGCCGATGGGAAGAGAAGAAGCTGGAGAAAGTTAAAGCTTACCGTGGGAGATCGAGAAGGAGCTGGAAACCGTGTGCGACGAGGTCCTGGCCCTGCTGGGCAAGCTCCTCATCGAGAACGGCAGTGACTTCCAGGTGGAGAGCAAGGTGTTTTACCTGCAAATGAAAGGCGGTTATTACGTTACCTGGCAGAGTGGCTTCCGGGGAGGAGAAACACAGTGTGGCCGAAGCTTCCCTGGCGGCCTACACGGAAGCCTTTGAAATCAGCACAGAGCACATGCGGCCCACGCACCTCGGACAGCTGGGCCCGGCCCTCAACTTTGCCGAGTTCTAACATGAAATCCAGCGTGCGCCCGGCAGGCCTGCCTCTTAGCCTAACGAGCCTTCGATGGCGCCCTGAGCGGGACACACTCACCGAGGACTCCTATAAGGACTCCACAGCTCATCGTGCAGTTGCTGCGAGACAAGCTCACCCTCTGGACGAGCGACCAGCAGGATGAAGAAGCAGGAGAAGGCAACCGAAGAGCCTGCAGGTTAGGTTCCCCGCCCTTCCTTCACCCACCGCCCCCACCACCACTGGTTCTTCCTTGCCACAGTCACTAACGATCTGGCGCTAAACCTGTCTGCACTGGCCCCCCGGGAAGCAGTTTCAGATCCATCTTCACGGGCATTGCTGGGCTCATGGCCGCTTTGAGCCCGCGGGAGCTTTCTCTTGAATCGTGCAGACAGGTGTGTTCTGAATGAGGCATTTTACTATGCCTGTTGGTCGTTGTGAAAGCCAGGTGGAAGCCATGGGGAAGTTGAGAAAGGAGAATCGGCCAAAACAGGCTACAGTGATATTTAAATGACCCATTTAAAATGAGCAGATAGTGTTTTGTTAGTAAGCAATACATCGTGTGCATGCAAAAAAGAATTCATCCCTGCCCTAGTCGGTTTGGCTCGGTGGATAGAGCATTGGCCTGTGGACTGAAGGGTCTCAGGTTCTATTCGGGTCAAGGGCACATGCCCGGGGTTGCGGACTTGATCCCCAGTGGGGGGCGTGCAGGAGGCAGCCGATCAATGATTCTCTCTCATCATGGATGTGTCTATCTCTCTCTTCCACCTCCTTCCTCTCTGAAATCAATAAAAATATATTTTTTTTAAAAAGAATTCATCCCTCCCACCTCCTCTTCCTTCAGCTGATGGGAAACTGTTAAGGAAAGCTGGTATAAAGAGAACACTTGCTCCTTCCGTCAGCTTTACATAAACTGTTAACGTGAGGTTTCAGTAGCACCTTGTTTGGTCTCTTTAAATTACGATGTGCACAAACCTTCTTTTAAATGCAGGGCACCTCAAGTTTTGATACCTGTTACTTTTTTTTGGTTGCGATTGTTTAAGAATCATGGATTGATTTTTTGCAACCCTTTGGCTATTGTCCTTGTTTATCCTGACAGCGCCACATGCGTCAGCCCCTGTCAATCAAGATGGGTAATTATTGAAATGCCGGACTTCTAAATTAAATGTTTTGGAATTAAAAAAAAAAAAGATGGAGAAGCAGGAGAGGGTGGGAAGTTGAGTTTTATTTTGGACACGTTGAACGTGGGCCCTTTGCAACCTCCCGTTAGCAGGGTTAGAAAGAGAGAGATTTGGGAGCCAGCCCCTTGAAGATGAACGTTTCAATAAGGAGTCTGTCACGGTGCTCGAAGAGGGTGTAGAGAGGGGGTGTGGGCTCAGGGAGGATCCTGGGAGAGCGGACAGAGGCTTGGGAGAGGAGAAGCTGGGAGGGAGGGGGTCAGGAGGGGAGAATGGCGAAAGGGCTGAGGAGGGCGAGGCCGGGCAGTGGTGTCAGCTCCACTCCGAGGTCAGGTTGAGCGAGACTGAGATCTTCAGACTTGGAAACTGGGCCGCGGCGACCTTCTCCCCGGCGGTGCTGGGAGAAATAGAACCCAAAGGTGAAGAAGTGAATGTGGAAATCTCTTCCCAATTTGATGGTAGCAGAGAAAGAGTGAGGAGGGTGTTGTTTTTGCCTTTTAGGTGTTTGTAAACAGCAGGGAGTTGGGCAGGAAAGACGCAACGGGTGGGTGGAAAGGGGACGGTGGAGGAAAGAGAGCAGATCAGGGTGGGTGCGATGAGAGCCTGGAGGCCTGGGCCGCAGGCCTGACAGCACGGAGCGGGCCTCTTGCCTCCGAGGTGGCCGGTTGTATCTGACACATTAACCAGTATCTTGTTCAATGTTCTCAGTTTTGCTTTTTATTCCCAATAAAGCTGGACGAAGTGCCTCGGCAGGTTGGGGCTGGATCAAAAGGCAGGAACAGGAGGGCCACCAGGGAACCGAGTTTGAGTTACAGGAGTCAGACTGTCTGCAGTAATGGGAGGAGCTGGGAGGTGAGGCCTGAAGGGCATTAGAAGGTCATACCAAGGTCACTGATCGCTTCCTGTGGATGGATGAATAAGACTGAGGAGGGGACCAGGGTGGGCATCTGTGTGGCTGCCCTGTGTGAGTTTGCAGCGAAGGCTCTGGGGGAACGGGGCAGGGGGGTGCGCAGTGGTCAGTGTTGGTCAGTGAGGCCGCCATCTGCAATAGGCTGGCTGCGGGGCAGGAGCAAGGGAAAACTGGAACTGACCGGCCCGTCTATGTCTGCCTCTCGCCATGACCTTCAAGGCAGAGCGACTGGGCTCACCTTTGCCCCCAAACCTCATGCCCCTTCCCTTTTGGCAGCTCTGCCTTGGAACCGCCAGGAAGGGGTTCTGAGACACGTAGCTCTTAGTGTCGCCAAGTCAACCAGCGCTGTCCTGTAGAAATACAACACAAGCCACCCATGTCATTAAAAGCTCATGAGTCACATCTGACAGGAAGGAAAAAGAAACGGGAAATTAATTCTCTTCATACATTTAACTCAACGGGGCCCAAATAGGACCACGTCGTGTGCCCTCGATGTAAAAATGATGAGTCAGAAACTCTGCGTTCTTATTTTGAGCCACCTTTGCCCAATCTGGTGTGTTTTCCATGACTGAGCAGGTCAGTTCAGACGAGGCACATTCACAGGCGGAGCCGGCGGCCGCCACACTGGACGGGAGGGAAGGGACAGAAGGACAACCCTCTGTTGGCTGGGACGCAGAGACGCAAGAGAAGTGCCTGGGCATGTGTCTGGGCCCGGGCCTGATGGGGAGAACCTGTTTATGGGCAGAGCCGCGTGGGAAGGCTCCTCCCCCAGCCCCCCCGCCTCCCCCCCCATCCTCAGCCATGGCCATAGGCCACCAGGAGGACTCAGCCTCTGAGTTAGGCCTTGGCACTTGGGGAGTTTCTCGGTGGGTGGAGGGCAGGTTCTTACCGGTTTTGGGGTCACAGACCTGTTTCGTTTGGGAGTTCTGTGGGAGCACCATCTGCTGAGAGGAGGGTGAGGAACCGTCCAGGAGGGAAGCGAGACTCCGCAGGAAGAAGGCAAGGCCCAGGCTGTCGGAGTGACCGTTCTTACAGCCGGTGCCCGGTGTGGGCTGGGCTGCCTTTTCCCCTCCCAGGGCTCCCGGGCGGCCTTCGGGCCGCTGGTCAAGTCTTCTTGGCTATGACAGTGGAGAGCATCCCCGTGCTCCTTGGATCCCCTGGAGTTCCCTGGGGGTCAGGAAAGGTGAGAGGGTCATCTGCTTCTCCTTGTTTGGGCTCTGGGAGTCGAGCTTTGTTTGCCAAACGCCAGGATCAGATTGGGCAACTCTGCAAACAAAACTACGGCCCCTGGCCCGGTGCCCGGGGTGTTTAAAGGCACAGGCAGGAGATGTGCACGTGGCCACCCCGCATGGGACATAGTCGGGGAAGAGCCAACCAACCCAGGGCCTCAGTGGCCAGGCCTGACCCACAGTCCAGGCCCAGCACAGGAGTCAGTGCTAACAAACTCCAGGCAATTTATTTCAGAAGGTGACGCCAATTATGTTCACAAAAGCACAGGTACTGGGGGAAGGAGGCATGTCACCATCTCACAGCTCACATTTTGGCCCTTGGCTTTGTCCTGTTAATCTAGTTATTGCACCAAGAGGGCCCTCACACACTCTCTGAAGAGAATATCTGTGAATATTAGTGGCATAATTCATAGTATTGAAAACATGTCAGCAGATGGAAAACAAGAACGGTGGCTCATTGGTGGTACACGACCTCTACTAGTGGTGGAGTGTGGCTTTGTCATCCCAAGCACAGAGCAAGCACTTAGCAAATGTGACCTGTGACTTATCTACAACTCACCTCTTGTCGACTTACAGCCTAGTCAGTGATGGCGAACCTATGACACGCGTGTCAGAGGTGACACGTGAACTCATTTTTTTGGTTGATTTTTCTTTGTTAAATGGCATTTAAATATATAAAATAAATATCAAAAATATAAATCTTTGTTTTATGATGGTTGCAAAGATCAAAAAATTTCTATATGTGACACGGCACCAGAGTTAAGTTAGGGTTTTTCAAAACGCTGACACGCCGAGCTCAAAAGGTTCGCCGTCACTGGCCTAGTTTATGGTCAAGTTGTCGGGGCTTAAATGTTCTTCAGGTTTTCCTGATGGGACGCCTGGAGCATATCTATATAGAAGATCAAACGCAGCCTTCAGAAAGGGAACAGGAAGTGGAATGGACTGCATTGTGTTGCTCAGTGTTGCCTCCTGTGTTTGTTTTTATTGATGGTTACGTTATCTTTTCTTCCCTCCCACTCCTATCAACCAGTATCCCGTTTCCTGGTTTCCTGTGTATTTTTCCAGGGAGATACACATACACACACACACACACAGGCACACACAGACTAGATAGAGATATAAGATAGAGATGATATATACATACAGGGTGGGACAAAAGTAGGTCTACAGTCGTTCGCATGGAAAATAATACAAAAATAATAAATAACAGTACAAGAATAAACTCTGTGTTTCGTGTACTCGCCACTGCAAGCCTACTTGTGCCCCACCCTGTATATCTATATGCTTTCCTCCCTCTGAATTTTAATATTTTTTTACAAAGTTTTAGCATACTATTCCTTGCGTTTCCCCCCCCCACCTTAATAGTATGTTTTGGAGACCATTCCATGCCAGCACATAAAGAGCTTTCTAGTTTTCTTGGACAATAGCACGATTTCCATTGTACAGATGTACGGTAATTTATGTAAGCAATCCCCTACAGACGGTCACTTAGCTTGTTTCCAGTCTCCTTGCTATTCCCAACAAGAATCGCCTTGTACAGACCAGATTGTTTGATGTCTAAGTTAAATTCTTAGAAGAGGCATTTCTGGATTCTTTGCAGATTTGTAATTTTCATAAATATTGCCAAATTACTCCTATAGAGTTCGTATCAATTTATGAGCTGAGAGAAAATAAAAAAATAAATAAAAGAATTTATGTGTTGAAATGAACGAGAGTGCATTTCCCCACACCCTCACCAATACTGCGTGTCGGCACATTTTCAGATGTTTGCCAACTTGGGGGAAATGAGTCTCTGAGTGCAGTTTTCATGCATACTTCTCTCTCTTATGAGAAATGTTGTTTAAGAGCCATTTCCTTGTCTGTGAACCGATGACTTTGTAAAAACCTTTGCATCTTTCGTGTTGTTTTAGAAGACGGAGACAAACCCCTCTTCTTCGGTGATCTGCCCACAATCCCTAGCTGTCTGTGAGAATGCATTTCCCCACACCCTCACCAATACTGCGTGTTGGCACATTTTCAGATGTTTGCCAACTTGGGGGCAATGAGTCTCTGAGTGCAGTTTTCATGCATACTTCTCTCTCTTATGAGAAATGTTGTTTAAGAGCCATTTCCTTGTCTGTGAACTGATGACTTTGTAAAAACCTTTGCATCTTTCGTGTTGTTTTAGAAGACGGAGACAAACCCCTCTTCTTCGGTGATCTGCCCACAATCCCTAGCTGTCTTCGCAGTCCTAGACCCTGAACTTCCTTTTCTCCACCAAGTGCGACTGCAGCTCTCTGCTTGGAACCATTTTCTCTGGGGCCCTTGGCGGGAAGTCAAGCTGAATGTGCCTCCCTTCTCTCAAGGACCATATGGCCCTTCTCTCAAGGACCATATAGCCTTGCGTTCCCTGTGGTTCAATGATACTGGCTGTTTCATGTATTTTGTCCAGTTTTATGTAGCTCAGCCTTTGGGCCTCCCTTCTCTCAAGGACCATATAGCCTTGCGTTACCTGTGGTTCAACGATACTGGCTGTTTCATGTATTTTGTCCAGTTTTATGTATGACAGGCAGATTGGTCGAATACCAGCTACTCTGCCTTGAGTAGAACCAGAAATGTCTCCTTTCCCCCCCCCCTCTGAGCCCTTTCCAACGAAGCTTCTATCCTCAGACCCTTCTTTCTGCTCGAGTTCAGCAATGACCTCTGCCCTGGTGACTCTAGTCTTCATGATAAGGCCTAGTCTAACCTGAACAGTGAGCCGCCTTCTCCATTGTTGATCACGCTCTTCTTCCTGAAACACATTTCCTCCCACTCGGCTTCGAGGAAACCATCGCTTCTTGGTTTTCTTCCCGATGCACCGACAGCTCCCTCTTTAGTCTCCGTTGTCAGTTCTCCCTCCCCCTCTCGGCCTCCGAATACTGGAAAATGTCAGGACTCACTATCAGATCTTTTCCTTTCTCCAGCCACACTCTCCTTGGTTATCTCCTGGAGCCCCAAGGCTTCAGATAACTCGGACATAGTCACCATTCTCAGGCTTCTATCTGCAGCCGGGATCTGTGCCCTGAAACCCAGGCTTGGCGCTCCAACGTCCTTTTCAACATCTCCGCTTGGAAGTCTAAGAAGCACCCAAGCTTAGCAGCTTGTCTAGAACAGGACTCATGACCTTTTCCCGTCACAAGCCTGACTCCCCCTTGCTCTTACCCATCTTACTAAATAACTCCCATCTTCCAGTTCTTCAGGCTGACAATTGTGCAGTCACCCTTGAAACTTCTCTTTACTCAAACTCCACAGCCCATCCACCATAAAATCTTAGAAATCTACTCACCATCATCTCTCTCCTGGATTTTTTAGTAATTGTTTTTTCATCCTTGCCCAAGGACATGCTTAGAGAGAGGAAGAAAGAGAGAGGGAAGCATTGATGTGAGAGAGAGAGAGAGAGAGAGAGAGAGAGAAACATCAATCAGTTGCCTTCTGTGTGCACCCTGACCAGGGATTGAACCCACAATGCAGGTATGTGCCCCGATGGGGAATCGAACCTGCAACCTTTCGGTGCACAGGGCAACACTCAACCAACGGAGCCACTCTGGCCAGGCTCTCCTGGCTGTTTGCAGTCGCCCCCTAAATAGCTTCGTTGCTTCCACTCTTGCCTCCTGTGTGAGCCAGGGGCACGGCAGGTGAGGCCAGCCTTCCCCACAAGGGTATTGGGCACGTGCCTGAGCCATCTGGGAACTCTGTGGCCTAGCGGAACCCTGGCCGACGTCACACAGAGCTGAAGAGGCACGTAGCTGAGCCAGTCAACGCTCAGATGCAAGAGCTAATAAACTGGTTGTTGTTTTAAGCCACGACATTTTGGGGTGATTTGTTACATGGCAGCAGGTAACTGAACAGCAACTCACGCCAGCCCATGCGAGTGGCCTTTGCTGCCTGGATTCCCAGCCCCCACCCCAGCCTCTCCCGCTGTAGGGAAACCAAGGGCACTGTGGCAACCAGGCGCTCTGGCCTGGGGTGGAGCTCGCCAGGCGCTCTTGGGTGGAGGGAGAAGTCTGGATCCCGTCCCCGTGGTGGCTGGGAGTCTGAGCTCGCTCTGCTCGTCTCCATTCCTCTTCTTGATTGGCACTTTAATGAGGGCAGAAGGGGCTGACCCCCTGCCAGGGGCCCAGTTCATGCCCCGTTTATCTCACAGCTCCAGGCGGACTAGAACAACACGGCAGGCGAGCGGCAGGCCCGGAGCCCCCGCCCTCGGTGATGGATTGAGTGACCGCGGCGAGTTGGCAGCTCAAGTGTGAGGTTGCTGCACCGTCCTGTCAGCGTCAACAAAGGGCCGGGCCGGCCCTGCTGGCCGCAGCTCCTCCAGGGGCTGGGGAGGAATGACAAGCAGCTCCCTCGCAGGGGCCCGGTCCCTCTGGACGGAGCCCCAGAGGCCAGAGAAACCACGGTGGATCCCGGGGTGGTGCACGGGGGAGGGGGTTCTGGGCTTGTAGGAAGAGCTGGTGCGGGAAACGGCTTCCTCTGGGCTCCAGCCTCTGGGCCCAAGCCTGGGCCAGGGCCTCGGCAGACGCCCCTCCTGACTGTGCTGGGCCTTTTGCGTGCTGTGCAACCTTGAGTGAGTCTGACAACCTCTCTGGGCCAGAGAGCCCGCCTCGGTAAGAGGCTAATACTGTTTACATCTCCAACCCCAGGTTCTTGTGAGGATGAAATGAGACCTTTTGGCAAAGCCTCCCAGCTGGAACACGGGGTCCTACAAGCGAGGCCTCAGTGTACCTGGTTGTCTACCACCATCTCCCCTGCTCACGGGTTCGAGTCGAATGACTCGCTGAGAGCAGCCGGTGGTGGCAAAGTCCCCTCTCCCCCAACCACAGCCAGGAACCGTCACCAGGAGCCAAACCATGGGCCCCGCAGCCCCACAGGGGAGGCGCATCCATTTGCACATGGAGAAACTGAGGCCCAAGAGGTGCCTCTGCCCAGGGTCCCGCAGAGAGTAGAGACGGATCAGGGATCCTGACCAAAGCTGTCTGGCTCCAAAGTCTGTTTGCAAGGCCCACGTCACGGCTGGAATTTCCCTGGAAGGACAGAGGGACGCCAGCAACAGCCCCGGCCCTGCAGAGGGAAGGGATCCAAGCCTCGATGACGGAAGACCCTGTGCCCACCCAGCGCTCAGGTGGCCGCCCTTACCATCGTCCTGGTGCCACAGGGCGAACTGGAGCTCAGAGCCAGTCCCGGCCCCTCATGGGGAGCAGGGCACCCAGGGAACCAGCCCCTCCAGCCCAGGGGACTCAGTGGTCTGGCCCAGCCCCAGAGTCCCCAGATCTGGGGTCCCCCACCCAGCCCCGGACAGGACGTTACGGGAGCCCCAAGGCTTGGTCCTTAGAGCTGGGGAGGGGAGGGGACAGAGCTGGACAATGGCCTGGGCTTTCACAGGCCTCCCGGGAGAGGACGGCACCAGCCTCCGCTCAGAGCAGAGGAGCGTCACCTCCCCGTGAACTCCCGGAGGCGGAGGCCAGGCCCCAGCAGAGTCAGAGGAAGCAGCAGGGCGGCGCGGGGCTCACAGGCCCTCCCTCGCTCTCTGCCGGGCGGGCGGGTGTCCTCAAAAGGCTCTGCCCTCGGCTCTCCTGACTCCTCTCCTGCCATCAGACAGATGCACTGCCAGGTGGGCAGGGGCAGCTGGGGCCCTGGGGTGGGCGGAGCCAGGAGAGGGGCGGGCCCTGCCTTCCAGCCCCGGCCCAGTGCCCCACCCTGGTTCCCCATGACTGTTTCTTCCTGTCTCCAAGGCCTTTGCAGGTGCTGTTCCCTTTGTCTCAAAAAGTCTTTTCCCTCTTTGCCTGGTTAAGTCCCAGTCAGCCTTCAGGGCTCACCTCCAATGCCGCTTCCTCCAGGGAGCCTTCCTTAGCACACAGCCTCCCTGCCTCTGGGCCCCTGTGTCATAGCCTGCACAGCTCCACCAGCCCTTCCTTCCTGCCCACACGTGCTACATGCCGCCCTCTGTTTCTTTATGTGGCTGTTGGGTTAATGATGGCTCATCTCTGCTCACCCCGGTGTCCCCGGTCCCTAGCAGACAGCCCGGCACACAGTAGATCAGCGATTCTCAACCTGTGGGTCGCGACCCCTTTGGGGGTCGAACCACCCTTTCACAGGGGTCGCCTAAGACCATCGGAAAATACATATATAATTACATACTGTTTTTGTGATTAATCACTATGCTTTAATTATGTTCAATTTGTAACAATGAAATTGGGGGTCACCACAACATGAGGAACTGTATTAAAGGGTCGCGGCATTAGGAAGGTTGAGAACCACTGCAGTAGATGCTCAATAAAGACTCACTGACTAGCGCTGTGGGCCAGTGTGCGTCTCCCAATAAATTGTGGACTCCGATGGGTCAGGGACATGTCTGTCTTGTTCGCCACTATATCCCCAAACTCAGCGTCTTACACAGGGAAGGCTCTCCTTGGATATTTGATACCTGAGTGACTTTGCCACGAAAGAAAAGAGAAAGCAAGAACCGCCACCACAAAATCAAGAAAGCTGACCTAGTTTGGGGCCAGAGCCCCTCAGAGCCAGGAGATGCTGAGCCCTTGTTTCAGAAGAATCATTCTCCGTGCTTCAGTGAGCCAACCCCCGGGGAGCCATGGCATCAGGGAAAGCTGACTGAGCCTAAGACAAGATCAGCTAAATTCCTCCACTGGTAAGCCTCCAGACTCTGCTTCTGCCCACTCGCCTTGGACAGGGGAGGGGGTGGGGTGGCTCCAGTGTAGCCCAGGACAGCTCTGGGGAGGAGCAGACGTCCCAACCCCCAAACTTCCCAATATTCTAAATGTTGAGACCACAGTGAAATGTCAGGGAGCAGGAGATAAAGGGAGAATGCCTACAATATATAAAGAGCGCATTTCAATAAACAAGAAAAACATCACGAGTCGATATTTGTGAGCAAAGAACATGAAAAGCTCGTTTCCATACAAAGAAACCTGCGTGAAGCAGTCGGCGTTCACTGGGTGTGTGCCCTGTGATGGGCGTCGCATTGAGAGCTTTACGTCTCGCGTCATTGTCGCAGGAAGTCCAGCGAGGAAGTCCAGCCCAGACACGTGAAGTTGGGGGCTGGGACCCGTTCCTCATTTTTTCTTTATTCCCTGTGAGATGCTGTGCTCCTTTCGCTTGTTCCAAGAAGGCTCTCGCACTGCTGTCTCCATTCAGTCTCCCGCCGAGAAGGTGTCTGCGGCATCCGATCCGCTCATCCAGGTGTGAGAGGCCGGACAGTAGTTTGTGTTCACAACCCCGCCAACCGTGTCTGGAAGAAAATTAATTTACTGCTGAGTTGGTCTGGGTTCTGCAGATAATGGAATTACTGTTGTCTATTCAAGCTACTCTTAGAAGACTCGCTGAGGGCAGTTCTGAGGAGTAATGGAAACAGGAAAATAGATTGTGAGCTCTTGGGGAAGAGATCTTTTCTTTAATATATACTAGTATATACTCTGAAAGTGCTGCCCGGGCCCACGCTCCTATAAATATGCAAATAAAAAGACAATGACGGGCTGAGTAGGAAAACAACGGTCACAGTGATGTCGTGAGGGGGTGGAATTATCCCCTTACGTCTGACCACTGGTGCTAAAGATTCATGAACTGGGCGAGCTCGCCTGCTCAGAGCCCCCACGGCGGGAGGACAGGTTTATCCTCGTTAACAATCCAAGAAGAGCCGATGAAGGCAGCACCGAGAGACTTCTATATTTACTACGTGAGCAAAAAAAGCGTTGGTAAGGCCCCACCCGCGTTGGCAGGAGTGCAGAGGAGTTCTGACCCTCACTCCGCGGCTGGGGGCACTGTGGGGGTGGCACCCGGAAAAGCCATAGCACCCCTTATGTTCCTGGTCTCTATGACCCTCTATTAGAATTCACCCCAAGGAGAAGGGTGACAGGACGCCAAAGCCACAGCTGCTAAAATATGTGCAGTTGCATTGTTGTCAACGGCAGGAAAAAAAAACACAAAAAAATCTGGGTACCACCCCTACATCCATACGGGAAGGCCATTGAAATGGCCTCTACAGGGAGAGCTGTAAAGGTTACGTGGAAAGACGGAGGACAGCTATTAAAGTGCTCAGTAAAAGCTCTGCGCTGTAAACACCAGTTAAAAAACTGCAGCTTCGGACCGATTTGTGCTGAGCTGGGTCCCAGGACCATCTGCGGGCAGGAATGTCCTTGCGTGGGCAGTTGGTGAATGCCCAGGGGTTTGTTTCCTTCTTCTTCGTTTTTTTCTTTCTTGTCACAACACCGTCTTTTTAATAATACTAAATAAATATTTTACAACAATGAGCCCATGGACAGGCCATCTGCTCCGGGAAGCCCCTGGCCCGGGAGCTGTGGGAAAGACAGGAAGCTGGAAGGTCGCCGCGCCCCAGGGGAACCCCACTGTGCCAGGCTCGGCCTTGAGGAGACCCTGCTTCTTCGGGGCGGGGGAGGGCAGGATGCTGATGACCTCGATGACCTCTTCTTGCAGCAGTCAGCTGTCATTAAAGGCTCCCGTAAGGGTACCCACTCATTCATTCATTCATTCATTCCCTCCCTCGTTCAGCCCGCAGGACGGGCACTTCCCTGGTGACAGGTCCAGCTGTCCGAGGGTGGTCAGGGAGGCAGCCCTCACACAGACAGAGGGCTCCGAGACCGCCGTGTGTTTTACCATTATTTTAACTTTTAAAAATAATGAGCCTAGCCTGGCCGGCGTGGCTCAGTGGTTGAGCATCGACCTATGACCCAGGAGGTCATGATTTGATTCCCAGTCAGGGCACATGCCCGGGTTGTGGGATCGATCCCCAGTAGGGGGCATGCAGAAGGCAGCCAGTCAGTGATTCTCTCTCATCATTGATGTTTCTATCTCTCTCTCCCTCTCCCTTCCTCTCTGAAATCAATTAAATAATAATAATAATGAGCCTATCTTCTGTTTCCAATCAGGAAACAGCTAATCTCATGGTAGGAGACAAAAGCAGGGTGATGGAGTATGGAACCCCAGGAAGAGTCTGAGATCAGGGTTCTCATGGTAGGAGCACCAAATTCCCTCCCTCCCCGGCCTAGGCCCAAGTCCTGCCTCCGAGGCCCCAGACCAGGGTGACAGGGCGAGGCCCCGGGGCCCATGCCCAGTGTTCCCTGGCCACTGGCTGCCAGGCTCCTGATCCGCAGAAGGACCCATGCGGCAGACCCCTCGTAGGAACACAGTTCACGGGGGACAGGTTCTCAACATCACTTGGCCTGAAATGGGCAACACGGCTGCCAGGCTCCTGATCCGCAGAAGGACCCGGTGGGAAGAGATGGCGACCCATGCGGCAGACCCCTCGTAGGAACACAGCTCAAGGGGAACAGGTTCTCAACATCACTTGGCCTGAAATGGGCAACATTTGTCTGATGGGAAAGGCGGCTCTGGGTCCCTCGAAGGACCCGCAGCTTCTCCATGGAGACTCGGACTTTGGAGGGACCCGGCGGGAGAGACAATCCCGCTGGCCTTCCCACAGACACCTCAGGCCGCTGGGCCCCACATCTGTGGCCCCGAGCAGAGGCCACCTGCTCAGCTTTCCTGCCAGGCTGCGAGCTCAGTCTCTCCTCCCCCTCCCGCCCCGGGGGAAGCTTCCCTCTCCTTCCATCCTTGGGAAGGTCAGCGTGAGTTTCCATTTCACAGAAACATAAATGGAGGCTCCGAGGCTGGAGTCAGGTGCCCAAGTCATGCAGGAGACAATGACAGAGCCCAGCTCCATCCAGACGACAGGGCTCATCCGTTCTCGGCCCCCCTGGTGGGTAGGACCGGACAGTGGCCCTGTCAGGGAGGCAGGGTGCCTTGAGCAGGCAACGAGACCATCTGCCAGGAGGGTCAAGGTCACATGTGAGGTTGTGACCTTGGCCTGACCTCTGACACTGCCCATCACCCTGGGCTTCAGGCCCACCCAGCTCTCCGCCTGGCTCACACAACTCCCCTGACGAGGTTGTCCCCTCCTTATCATTCTGACCTCTGCTCAGATGTCACCTGCTCCTCAGGCCTTCACGACCACCCTGTCAGGGCTGGTGTTTGCCTGTGCTTGGTCTGGGTACCTGTCTGTCTGTCCACGTCTGTCTCCCCTGCCGTCCCTCCCACACCAGGCTCGCTGCTCTGAGAGCTCACGGCACCTGGCCCGCTCGCTGTCTGTGTTCCCGGCACCAGGCCCAGCGCTCAGGACGCAACAGGCCTCCGTCTGGACCTGCCCGCGATGGAGCGAATACCAGGCGACTCCCAGGGCCGCCCCCAGGTGTCCTGCGTGTCCCGACTGGATCACCACCCTTCCCTCCTGGCTCGGCTCCCCAACTTTCGTTTCGGTCACAGGTTGTCACCGAGCACCGGCCTGTAGCCAGGCTGGGCCGCCTCCGGTGAACGGGCGGTGAGAGGAGATGGCTCCTCTGCAGCCCCCCTGCCTGCTGACCCTCCCTGGGTTCGCCCGGCCCCCACCCCTCCTCTGGCACCCACCTTGTAGCCTGAGGCCATTCCAGCCCCAGCCCAGCTCAGAAAAGGCTCCGGTGACCAGAGGGCCAGCCTGGCGGTGGCAGGGAGCCTGGGGCTGGGAGCCCCTGCGCCCACGCTGCCAGGGGAGGCCCTGCCTTTGCTCTCTGGAGACAGAGCGGTTGCCCAGGGGGTTGCTCAGGCCAGAAACAAGCAGAGACCGGGGGGCTGGACGCAGGGTCCCGCTGGAGAACTCCCCCGGCCCCCAGGGCCGACGTCAGGCCCTGTCAAAGGCAGGTGCTGGGGAGAGGGCTTTGGGGGAAGGAGGGAAGGAGAAAGTCTGAACTTCGGGCTGGGTCAAATCCCCAGTGTCCACCCGAGACCCCGTGACCCAAAGCCTGTCCCGAACCCTCCGGCCTCAGCCCCTCCCCTGGGGCGGCAGTGACGGTGCCTGGGAAGAGGCAGGTGACACCCCCCAGAGGTGACAGCCATGCGGGCGCTGCCGCCACCTGAGAGTGGGCGAGGAGCAGGTTCGCTGGGTGAAAAGTTCACCGCGAGGGGAGCTGTCTGTTTCCCTCGCCTAATTTATCCACTATTTGGCTAACCTTGCTCTGAACCCAGGCCCCCAGACCCCTCTCCTCCCTCCCCCGCCTCCCCACTGGGCTTCCAGGCCGCCACCAGACCTCCCGCTCGCG
>NW_005365764.1:2769229-2783320 GCF_000412655.1 Myotis brandtii
AGCCGACCCTGAGGCGAGGCCGCCTCCTTCCCTGGCCCCGGGGCGGCCTTCCGTCTGTCCCTGCCGCTCCAGCTGGTCACGCAGACTTCCTCGTCTCAGCCTCCTTTTTCTGGACACACGCAGCGGGGATATGGAGGGAGGGAATGTTCGGGGGGAGGAAGGCTGGGGAGGGAGAGGGGTGGAGAGGAGCGGACAGCACCCCGACCCTGTGCAAAGCACTTGACAGGCGCGATCTCCCACCATCCACACAACAGCTCCATTTCATGGCCCGAAGACGGGGCTGGGATGGGCCTGGTCACCCTCCTCAGGTCTCCCAGGAACAAGGATTCTAGCCCAGGGCGCT
This sequence comes from Myotis brandtii, assembly GCF_000412655.1. Classification (NCBI taxonomy): domain Eukaryota; kingdom Metazoa; phylum Chordata; class Mammalia; order Chiroptera; family Vespertilionidae; genus Myotis; species Myotis brandtii. The sequence continues at coordinate 2,769,573 of NW_005365764.1, forward strand.
CCTGACCCGGAGCCAGCTCTCAGCCGCTGCCTTCACTTTGCATTCTTTCCTGAAAACCCTTTTCAGAACCGTAAGAGTAACTCGGGTTACAGCGACCAGTGGAGACACAAAGGTGCGTAAAGAACGAATTGTCCCAGCCCTGGCCAGTGTGGCTCAGTTGGTTGAGTGTCATCCAGTGCACAACCGATCAATGTTTCTCTCTCTCTCTCTCCCTCTCTCTCTTTCTCTCTCTCTCTCTCTCTCTCTCTCTCTCTCTCTCTCTCTCCCTTCCTCTCCACTAAAATAAACACAAACACATTTTTGAAAAAAAAGAATGAATAGTCCCAGCGCATCCTGCTCCGCATCTCAAGGGACTGTCCCCCACAAACAAGATGCGCGTGGGCAGGTGGGTGTGCAGGGGCAGGCCGAGTGCACACAGGGGATCCCTCATTTGTACACGAACCCGATCCCGGTGCCGACATCCCTTAGCAGCTGCTCACGCACAGCTCAGCGGGGGGCAGCTCCCAGGCCGTGGGTCCTACAGGCAGCCATCCCTCAAATGCCCACATCTCTGCTTCCGCTCCTCCTGCTCTGGGCCACCTCCTTGTGTCCGCCCCTGTCCCCCACGATCGGTTCTGTCTCGATCTGGAATGATCTTTCCACAGTGAAAACCTGACCATGTCACTGCCGGTGGTGGAGGGTCCCGGGTCCTCGCCAGGCCCATCATGTCCCCGGCGATGACTCTCCAGCCGCTGGGACCGTCTCCATCGCCGGCAGCACTCCTTGAGCTGGGCCTTCTCTCCGCTCCTCCCCAGGGGGACTCGCCGGGTCTCCATTCCCACATCACTCTCTGGGGGGCCACCCCACACACCCCCATCCGGCACGTGTCACACCTCACACGTCCTCACGTGAGCCGGGCCCGCTTCCCTGCTTCCCCGATGGGCTGAAATCTCAGGGCGTCAGTGTTCTGCCTGCTGAGTTCACGGCCACCCCTCCCTCCGTGCCTGCCCACGGCGGGCCTCTCAGGGCCATTTGCTGGAAGCTGAGTGGCTGCGCGTGAGCAGGATGTTTCCTGAATCCCTGCATTCCCAGCCACTGCCTGGGCTCCCAGAGGGCACTGCTGGCCCCGAGCGGCCTCTTGCTCCCCTGAGTGGGAGCTCCTGCTACCACTCGGGGACAAAAGGCTTTTATAAGCTGTGTGGCCAAGAGGGGCAGAGGCAGAGACCACGGCGGGGCCCCCAGCAGATCTCCCTCCCTCCCTCCCTCAGGGCAGTCCCACGAAAAACGGCCAGACAGGCCTGGTCAATAGCCAAGCACTGCACCAGCCAACTGCCCCCCGGGGCACCCACTGCCTGCCAATCAGGAGGGGCCAGGAGTCAAGAGGAGGGCCGCCAACCGCCTGTCACCACACTGGCCAACTGTCAGTCACAGAGGCCAAGGTCCCCTCTGGGAACTCAGGACTGCCCATCAAGGCATGGCCAGCCGTCACTCTGAAAGGCCCGGCAGCAAGGCAGGAGGTCCACCGACGGCCATTCTGGTGAAGCTGCCTTTGCTACCCAGGCTCCTTTCACCCTTCTCCTGGCCAAGGCACCCCACTGGACTGGGGGACCCCCCCCACCCCACAACGCGCAGTGGTGTGTTTCAGAGGGATCATTCCCTCCCAGGCTGTAAAACAGACCACATGACTCAGGACTGGCCAATCAGAGCATTGCATTTCTTTAGAGACTGTGATTGGTTCACATGTGGGCATGTGCTTCAAATCAAGCCAATCAGAATGAACTCTGATGACTACAAATAAGGGACCTTTTTTCTCCTGCTGACCTTGAACTTGGGAGGGTGTGGGGCTGGAGCTGAGCGGCCAGTTTGCCATCATTGCTAGAACAAGGTGTCTGAGGGTGAAGCCAGCCCAGAGGATGTGGAACTGAAGGACGAAGGAAGAGAAAGTAGATCCTGAGTCAGGTCCTGGGAACACTGCTTGAGCCCCTGGATCCAGCCATACCTGAAACCACTGATCATTGGGCTGTCCAGTTATGCGAACTGACAACTCCTTCCTTTTGCCTAAGCAAGAATTGCTGTGGGTGGGACCCGTTGTCACTCAGGGGGTCTGCCAGTGTCCCATGGGGAGCCACCTGCTGGTCGGAGGCTCAGGGTGGTTCCAGGGGAACTCCCGGCTGAAAGCCATTAACAAGCAGGCTCCACGTCTGTTCTCCCTGCTCCTGGCTGCGGGGGCAGGGCCTGCAATCAAGATCTCACCAATCAGCCCTGACCAGTTTGGCTCAGTGGATAGAGCGTCGGCCTGTGGACTGAAGGGTCCCAGGTTCGATTCCGGTCAAGGGCATGTACCTTGGTTGTGGGCACATCTCCAATAGGGGGTGTGCAGGAGGCAGCTGATGGATGTTGCTCTCTCATCGATGTTTCTAGCTCTCTATTCCTCTCCCATCCTCTCTGTAAAAAATCAATAAAATATATTTTTTTTAAAAAAAGATCTCACCAATCAGATGCTCCCCCAGCCTTTGACTCAAACCAGTGATACCAACGTGTGTGTGTGGGGGTGGGGTGGGGGTGGGGGGTAAGTCCTCTTCAGTGGTGGTAGCAGCAGGGAATGCCCAGGGCCCAGAGGCACCCAGGGTCCAGACTGTCCTGTGGTAAGATGGGGGGCCTCTGCCCAGTTCCCAAGCCTGGTGTTTGGTCTGCCGGCCACTCTGAGCTCCCCCGTCTAGTCAGTGTCTGTTGCTGGGACCTGGACCAAGAAGCGGGCACCCAGGGTCCAGACTGTCCTGTGGTAGGATGGGGGGCTGTGGTCCAGGTGTATTGCTCAGTCTCTGCCCAGTTCCCAAGCCTGGTGTTTGGTCTGCCGGCCACTCTGAGCTCCCCCGTCTAGTCAGTGTCTGTTGCTGGGACCTGGACCAAGAAGCTGCCAGCCCCTCATGCCCTCAGGGAGGGGCTGAGACAAGGCGGAGCTGGGAAATCACAAAGGAAACCCCAGCTCCCAGCTCGGGCCTGGCAGACTCCTGTTCACCACTGTTCACGCCCCTAGTGGGCACCCTGTGAAGTAAGTGTTCCTTAAAGCACCTGGCAGAGTGCTAGGCACATTTTAGGGGCTTAGAAATTGGCTAAGGGGAGCCATCTGCATGGGCACCGGCTTTGCACCAGCCCTGGGGACTGGAAGTATGTGCGCACGCGCGCGAGCATGTGTGTCTGAGGATGGGCTGGGGCACCAAGGGAGTGGACACTCTTTCCCTCCTGGGCCCACAGGGCAGAGGCAGGGCAAACCCCAGCAAACTCTGAAAGGAACCCATCTTGAATACGTCTGGTCACAGGAAGACCTCCGGTGACTGCCCGAGGCCAGCCTGCCTTGCCCACCTGCAACCAGGACTGAGAAATGGCCATGGGATCGGAACCCGGCAGCGCCATGGCCATGGGTGGGCCAGGAAGAGACCCGGCTGCGTGGCCAATAGCAACGTTGGTGACTAAGGACAAGTAATATATCCCACGCTATTTCCATACTAGGCTTCTTACCCAAGAAACCACGAGACCCAAGGGGCTTTGCCACTGGACGCAGGGGTTCGAACCCTGGCTCTGCCAGTTGCTAGCTGTGCCGTAAGCCCTGAGCAGGTGACCATATCTCTCGCTACCTCTGTTTTCTGGAAGTGTTGGGGGGGTTAATTATTAAACACACATGAAGCACCCAGGGTCTGTCATGTACCAAGGACACAACAATTAACTTATAACTTTGATTAGAAAATAAATATAACAATATAAATTTATTAATTTATGAATTGCTATTTATGAATCCCAAGTACACATCATTAGCTTATGTGTGTTACTCCCTTGATTTTCACACAAAAAACTCCATGGAGGAGAAGGCTATCGGTCTCATCCTACACACGGGGAAACTGATGCTCAGGGCGGTTCAGTGACCTGCTCCAGGGCCCACAGAGCCAGCGTCTGGAATTTCAGCCAGATGTCGGGGACCCGAGTCCAGCCCCTTCCCCTCCCGCTGGCTCCTCGTTCCTGGCTGGACGGGCCAAGTGGGGCGCCCCAGGTCCTCGGTTGGTCCTCCACCACCCCCAGGAGAAGCCCACCACCCCGTAGCCCATCCTGGCATTTGGGGGACAGTTGCCTCATTCCCCTCTCCGCACGCCAGGGCTGTGGCCGTTAACATGCCCACAGCCAGGCTCTGCTCGCGGTCCCAGCGTGACCTCCCCAAGCCGGATCCAGTTACGTCTCAGCGGCAGCTAAGGAACGAACACAGCTTGTGTCTGCCTCCAAGTGCTTATTTCCTTTGTCCCGTGAACATTGAAAAATGAAAGGAATGATAAGGATTCGGGGGCAGGGGGTGGGGTGGGGTGGGGAGGCCAGAAAACTGCAGTGCTGGCTGAACTCACCAAGAGGGCGGCGTGAGGGAGTTTGGAGGTGACCTGGCAGGCCCGGGGCGGGTCGTCGGGGGCCTCCTGATCTCTGGCCCCGGCTTGGGGTTTAGGGACCCCTTGGGGGCAGAACCGGCATGTCCCCTCCCTGTGGCCAGGCCACGAACCCTCTCGTTGGTCCTCAGACTCCTCTGCTGTTCAAGGCCAAGTCCTACTGGGGCGGTTGTGATGGGAAAGAATGAGAGCCTGTGTGCGGGCCAGGGGCTGTCCACCAGGGGCCAGTTAGCTCCTTGGGGGACATTTTTGGGACCATTTTTGTTGTCACAACTAGGAGGGAAAGGCATCCAATGAGCAGAGACCGGGGATGCCACCAAACATCCTCAGGGCACAGGACGGCCCCCACAGAGTCATCCCGACCGAAATGTCCACAGTGCCACCGCGGGAAACACATGTAGTCCTAGAAGCCGGCTTTGTATGCAGGGCCCTTCAGCAAGCACATGGAAGGGAAGGTGGCGGGGAGAGGGCCACACGCCGATGTCGCTGCCGATGACACAGCTGACAAAGGTTCTGTCCCTCTTCATCCCGACAGCAAATACTTGCCCGGTGCCGCCGTGCCCTGCGCGACCCGGGTGCCGAGCACTGCGGACCTGCCCTGTGCGCACGGAGTGTGTCGTGTGGGACAAGCACAGGAAGGACTGATGGCCCAAATGTCCCTCAGGAAGGAGGCCTGGGCGAACGCACTGGGACCGACGCGCACTGGGAGCCGTCTGGCCCTGAACAGGAAGAGGCTCTGGTGCCTGCAGGATGAACCCTGACGACATTATCTTCGAGAACGGAGCCAGACACCAAAGACCCGCCCCCTGTGTGTGCTCCCAGAGGTGTCTGTGGGGACAGCTGTCCAGCCGGGAATGTACGAAGCACATTGCGCTGCACACTCTGAATGGGCAGCTCGGGCGCTGTGTGGATTGCAGCTCAATGACGCTGTTCTGTGCGAAAATGGTCCCAGTGGCAAAGATGAGCCCAGGGAGATGGAAGGCTGGGCCTTGGCCTCAGGTGAGACGCCAGGCAGGTGGGGAGGGGACAGGCTGAGCTTGGGACCTCAGGTGAGATGCCTGGCAGGCGGGGATGGGCGGTGTGGGCTCTCAGCCATGTGAGCACCGGCCAGGGGCATCCAGGCTTCAGGGCCCTGCGGAAATATTCCCACAGCTGCTTCACTCCAGAGAGGTCATGACCCTGGTTGCACAGCTGTGCACGTGGCCAGCATCGGGGCAGGCCCGCCGGCCCTGCTGGGCCCTCCCTGCCTGCTGGTTTGGGGGGCTCTCTGGGGGCCCTGCCTGAGACTGGCCATGCACCTGAGAGATCCCTGGACCAGAGCAGCTGCCCAGCAGGGCAGTGGTCATTCTGCCGCTCCCAGCAGTGACTGCTTGGGGACTTCTGTGTTTATTTTCACCCCGAGCCACAGAGAGACTTGGGCGCAAAGGGCCTGCCCGGAGCCAGCAGTGGCAGGGGTGCCAGAACAACGCCGGAGCCTGCGCAGTGTGCGGGAGGACAGCGTCCCCATTCTCCACCCCCCACCCCTTTCGGGCCCTTTCCTTTGCCCTCCTCAGCCCCGCCCCCCCACAGCTTCCTCCCACTCCAACCTGGACAACTGTAGGTGGGTGGATGGGCGGGTCACCTGGCTTTGCCTGGAGCGAGAGGCATCTGTGTGTAGACAGCCTCCCCCCAGCAGCCCTCTGGGCTCTTACTCTGATCCCTGCCCTGAACATCCGCGCAGACCCCAAGCCGGAGAAGTCCCGGGGGTGCTGTGGTGGGCGGGAGAGCCCCACGGGCCCTGACATGACCCCCGCCCCATCCACCCCCTGTGAGTGTTTCCTGCCCGCCCGCTGCTCAGCACTGGGCCACGGGCTGGTTTGTTAGTGACCGGCTTCCTCCTTTTGTCCCCTCAGACTGGGACGTCCCCGGGGGCGTGGCTGTCAGAAGGGCTGGGGGCAGGGCATTGTGGTCAGGGCACTGTGGTCAGCCCCGCAGCGTTCTGTCACTCTGGCCCCTCTGGCCATCAGTGTGGTCTGAGGAGAAGGGAGTCCACTTCTCAGAGCCTCTGGCCCTGGGCGGGCCGGTGGCCACGGGACTCCATCCGGAACCTGCTCAGGCCAGATAGTCCGGCCTCCTGGACCCAGGTCAGGATGGGGCTTGGGGCCGGCGCCTCCGGCTTGGGGCCCACCTCCAATCTGGTTCTCATTGGCGATGGGGAGGCCCCGGGCATGGCAACTGGGTCATTTCCCAGGGCCCGAGCCTTCTTCCCAGGGTTGGCACACCCTGTCCTGCCCCTCGGGGTTCGGGGAGGCGGAGTGCTTGTCACTCTCGGCGCTTGGCTGGGCCTGGGGACGGAATTAGCTCTCCACTCTCACCCTCCAAGGCTCCAAGCTGCCAGGCCATCTCGGGGAGGGACCAGGATGGGCCTCCTGGGAACCTGCCCAAGACTTTTTCCCTGGTTCCGCTGGGAAAAGATCCAGAAAAAGACTGAAAGTGTCCAAGCAGAGAGGGAGGGAGGCGGGTGGGACCAGGCTGGCCCGGCAGGCAGAAGCCCCTGGGGCCCTGGGAAGCCACGAGGTCCCACTGCAGCCACGACCCCGATTCCGCTCTCACTGGGCCCGGAGCGGGGCGGGTGGGGCTGGCGTCCTCTAGACTCCCGGGGTCCTCACATTCCCGGCCTGCAGGCCAAGTGCGACCTCATGGAACCCTAAGAGTCAGAACCTCCCCGAAGGCTGGCCCGGAGCCAGGCTGGGAGCACAGAGCCCGCCTGCCACTCAAAAACAGTCAGAAAAGTTGGGGCACAGCCGGCAGGATCCCCACTTCTTCCTGCTCTTCCATCTCACCTCACCGAGACCGGTCTGCCCAGCCTGGCTCCCTGTGAGAACCAGCGACAGGCCCCAGGCTGTGGTGGGGACAGCAGCGGGCAGGCTGAGCCCAGGCGCCCACGGTGTGGTCCAGACACCAAGGATGGGTGATGAGTGGACACCCCAGGCTCGACCTCGCCAGGCCGGCAAGGGTGCCGGGAGGACCCCTTCGGCAACATTCTCCCTGCCCCACACTCTGGCGACACACGGCCTCAAGGACCTCCATGAAGGTGATGCAGGAGGAGAGGCGGCTTGTGGGCTAGATAGAGTTGGGTTCACATTCTGACGTGGGCACGCACCAGCCGCACACCCCTGGGCCCACCATTTCTCTGCTTTGAGCCTGTTTCCTCACCTGCAAAATGGTCAGTGCCTCTTTGGGCCTCTGCCCAGCACCTGGTGGGCCACCGAGAGGTCACCATGTCGTCCCAGCTCAGTGTTGTCTGCCTCCTGCATCCACTGCCTACAGTTGGGTTTTTCCGTCCTCACGGGCGCCTTCTCCCGCTGTGTGCAGAGGGTAATGTATTTAGAAGTCCTGCCACCCGCCTCCATGGAGATGGTATACCCAGCTGCCTCCGTGGGGGGGCTTGATCACATGACCGGCTCTGGCCAATGAAATGTGAGCAGCAGTGCCGTGCATTGCTTCCAGGCAGAGTGTCAGAGCCGTGTGCGGGCGGCTGGGTGAGTCTCCCTCCGTCACGAGAGGACGTCGTCCACGCCCACGAAGGCTCCTTGGTCGGCTGGGGTCCCCGAATGATGACGGCGCAGAACAGAGCAGCAGCCACCCTCCACGGGCGGGCAGGTGGCCTGAGACCTGGGGGTCAGGTCCTGGCTGGTAACACCCGTGGCTGCTGGCAGTCCGTCAGGGGCTCCGGGGGGCTGTTTCCGGTCTTCGGCTGCTGCTGGGGGCAGTGGGTAACCCTCGGTGAGATGCTAGGCCTCGGGACTCGGCAGGTGCTCGGGAAACGGTGGGAGACATCAGGACTTGGCGTTTCTGCACACAGACCAGACCCCCACCACCCAGGCTGCGGGGCCGCCTTCCTCGGCTGTGAGTGCGCACGGCTGGCTTTCAGCAGCCCTCGGGGAAGCCCCTCCATTGAATTTGTGGCCCGTGACCTTCTCCTCACTGCCTGCCCCCTCCCCTCTCCCCGGCCCCTTTTCCCCGCAGGAGCTGTGTGGACGCCAGGGCCCACCAGTCCTGTGCCCAAGGTCAGGTTTGTGCTGCTGCAGGAGCGGAGCACACACACCTGGGGACCCCGGGCACCTCTGCCCACTCCTCCTGGCTGTCATTTTCCCGTTGATGGAGCCGTGCCCATCTCCTCTGCGGTGCAGACCCCCCTCCTGTGTTAGTTCCCTTCTACCCCCTGCAGCCAACGTGGCGCGGGACCCAGGGCACCCCTTAGCGCGGGCCTGGTGGTGCTGGTGTCTTCAGGGTTTTGGCTTCTCAGCAATAGTCCCCTCTTGGTGCCCAGCCCGTGCTCAGTAGACACCGGTGCTCAATGGAGACTGATCTGCTCTCCTGAGTTGGTGGTTTCGTGGCGGGTGGGGCTGTGGCTGCGCAGAGGGCTGCTCTGCAGCCTAGTTCACAGCCATTCAGGGAAGCGGGTGGGGAAGCAAAGTGCCCCCTAACCCATGGCGTTGGGAGGGGCCTGGCAGAGTCAGCGAGGACCCTGCATGCCCAGGCCCAGGCTCCAATTTCCCTCCTGATCTCCGCCCCCTCCTCGCCCATCTCACTCCTGTCCGCTGGGGACCCCACACAGACCAGTTCTCCTCAAAGGATGGGGTGTTGTGGTTGGGATGGGTCTCTTCCCCGCTGCCACCAAGGACCAGGGCCAAGGATTTCAACAAAGCAACTCGCAAAAGCCATCTCTCTTTATTTTTCATTCCTGCCGTTCAACCAGTTTGCAGAAGCCGAGTGGATTTTGGAGGGGAAGGAGGGTCATCTGGGCGCCGACCCTCCCAGAAATAGTCTTTGCGCACTGCCGAGGCTGGTTAGCTTTGAGAAGCAATTTAACAATAAACTCTACAGAATCAGAAATGTACAAAAGTGTCAAGGCGGCTGCTGGCTGGTTTCCTGCCTCCCCCTGGGGGCCAGAGTTACGCCCATCAGTCCTGTGCAAAGGTCCTGGGGCTGGCGGGGGGCACCGGATTCTTCCCCAGGAGAGGACAGGCCTGCCCACCCAGCAGAAGTGTGCCCAGGGGCAGGCACGCGGGTGTGTGCCCAGGTGCCACGGCCCCCGCAGGCCCCGTGGCTTTCGAGGAGGTCTACGTCCTGCCTTTATGTCCGCCCTTTGAAAGTGTTCATGCAGGTGTAGGTTCCTGAGAATCTGTGGATCTCCTCCAGCGCAGCCTGTGGGAGTATGCTGGGGGCAGCGAGGAGAGAGAAGACAAGATGGTCAGCGGGTGGGGGGCCAGCAGCTGGGTCGCTTGTGGCCACACAAGATGGCGCAATAGAGTGATGCCCCTAAACTCTCCCCACCCCCTCTCGCAAGCCCACAAGCCACCCCCCACCCACCCACCATGGAGGAAGGGCTTTCAAGTAAGTGGATAAACCGCTGCTTACAAGGCAAAGGCTGGGTGGTGGAAATAAACTTTCGAAGCCACATTCTTTGCATTTTAGGGCCCATAGGTATCTCAGAGTTCAAGTAACTCCAAATGCCACTTAGTCAACAAATATTTACTATGTGGGGCCGAGGGCTTATGTGCTAGCTGTCACCTCCTCCAGGGAAACTCCCCACACTCACGCCCAGGCTCTCCGTGGGCTCCCAGAGTGCACTGCTTCCCCAACGAGCCCTGCTGTGGTCCTGACTGTCTACTTGCCAGGCCCAGATAGTTCACCTCTGCGTCTGGCCCCGAGCACAGGGCCCGCATGAGAAGGCCTCAGTCCATTTGTTGAATCAAACTGAAGGGCCCTCGCCCACTTTGGTGCAACATGGGAAAGGCCCCCTTCTGGAGAGAGCAATCTGGAAGGCTTCCTGGGGGCGGTGTCAATGGCGTGGAGCCTGTAAAGATTTCTCTTGGGGAAGGTGAAGACGGGGTGTAGTGCGGGGCATGGGGAGGAGGGGGGCCTCTGCTTCCTGTGGGAAAGTAGCAGGGGACAGAACAGAACACGCAGGCTGGGGGCTTACTGTGAGAGCACTGACACGTTCTAGCCTTTTCCTAGAGTGTCTGCAAGGCTGCTGACAAGCTCCTGGGGTGGAAGGAGGCAGCCTGCTCTCCTCAGGGCTCACGGAGGCCACCGAGGAGCATCTCAGAGCAACAGGCAGCATGGCCTGAGGGGGCCGCGGTGTGGCCCCAATGCCCGCAGGTGCCCCCAGCCCCGACCCTGCTCCGTGGCTCCGAGTGTGAGGAGGAAGGGCTGGTGGGCGCCCCTCCGCTGTGAGGTGTCTGTGCCTGCAGCTGGAGCCACGGGACACAGAGCCAGAGGGAAGCCGTTTCCTGGGAACTGGTGTCTGATAAAGGGACTTGGGTGCTTCACTTCCCATAAGAGACTCTGGGGCAGAGGGTGCAGCCAGCCAGGGCCTGGGGGCTGGACGTGGCGGGGTGCCCAGAGGAGCCGGGAGTCCATGGCCATGAAACCTGCGTCGGCGGCAGGGAATGGCCCCTGCGGTTTGGGACTCCGCGGGAAGGGTTTGCTGCCCAAGGTCTGGAATGTTCTAGGGACTAGGATGCTGGGCGGATCCTGGAGGCAGCCCATCTCCTCTCCTCAGCCCACCTCCCGGGTGGTCTGCCCCGGGAAATGCACCTGACTAGCTCCGTGACATTTCTGTGGACCCTGCAGCATCCTAAGCTCTGTCTTCCCCACCAGATTAAACTCCCTGAAGGCTGTGGCCAACGAGTAGGCTCTAGAACAGTGGTTCTCAAACTGTGGCCCGGGAACCCTTGGGGGTACCTGAGGTCTCTTTGGTGGTCTGCAAGGTCAAGCTACTTGTATAATCAGACTAAGATGTTATTTGCCTTTTCACGCATCCTCTCACAACAGATTAAAATCAGAAGCAGATAGAAGAATCCGGTTGTCTTCAATTACGTTAGGGTCCAGCGGTTCTCAACCTGTGGGTCGCGACCCCTTTGGCGGTCGAACGACCCTTTCACAGGGGTCGCCTAAGACCAATCTCCATATCAGATATTTACATTACGACTCATAACAGTAGCAACATTACAGTTATGAAGTAGCAACGAAAATTGTATGGTTGGGTCACAACATGAGGAACTGTATTTAAAGGGCCAGAAGGTTGAGAACCACTGCGTTAGATGCTAAAGAGCTTCGCAAGAAAGGAAAACAATGCCACTCTCCTCACTGCATTCTTTTTCCTCTTTTGAAAATTTACTTACTTTTCATAAGAAATCATTGATGTTAACACGGAATTGATTGAATGAATATTGTGAATATAAACAAGTGTATAAATCTTGTAAAATGTTTTCCCAGTTTTAATTTCTTTTTTTTTTCTTTTTTTTTAAATATATTTTATTGATTTTCCACAGAGAGGAAGGGAGAGGGATAGAGAGTTAGAAACATCGATGAGAGAGAAACATCGATCAGCCGCCTCCTGCACACTCCCCACTGGGGATGTGCCCGCAACCAAGGTACATGCCCCTGACGGGAACTGAACCTGGGCCCCTTGAGTCCGCAGGCCGACGCTCTATCCACTGAGCCACACCGGCCAGGGCCTCAGTTTTCATTTCTAAGACAGTAAGCAGTAATAATACAGCTCACATAAGCTGAACCTCTTTGGGCACCTCAATAATTGTTAAGGTTGTAGCCCTGGCTGGTTTGGCTCAATGGATAGAGCGTCGGTTTGCGGACCGAAAGGTCCCAGGTTCGATTCCCGTCAAGGGCACATGCCTGGGTTGCGGGCTCCGTCCAATGTGCAGGAGGCAGCCAGTCAATGATTCCCTTTCATCATTGATGTTTCTATCTCTTCCTCTCCCTTCTTCCCTGAAATCAATAAGAATATATTTAAAAGAAATAATTTTTAAGTTTGTACAGGGATCCTGCGACCAGCAAGTTTGAGAACCGCGGCCCCAAATTCAGGACAGGACACCCTTGGCACACAAGCCCCCACTCCTCGTCCCCACGCCCACAGCAAACATGACTAACGGATCCCGTGTTACTTTCTCCTGCCTGCGGCCTCTTCCCCACGGGGCCCATGGGCGGTTGGCAGGAGCCTGGCCCAGTGCCTGCTCCCCAGCCTCGTACCTTTTCAAGATAATGAGGACGTGCATCGTCCAGGGGAGCAGGAGGAGCGCCTGGTTGAGCTGCACGGCCTCCACCGTCCTCCGGGCCACCGTCTCCGGCTTCAGCGGGGGGAAGAGGTTGGGGAACCTGAACGCAGGGAGGGAGAGACACAGTGGGTTTCCCCAGGGAAGCAGGTGCTGCTGCGGAAAGTGCCCGTGGCTGACAGTCTGGGTCACCCCTTCGGCGTCTCCGTGAGAAGACCTGAGACCTGCTGGGCACCTCTCTCCTCTCCCCCCGCCCCCCCAGATTTGTCAGAAGATCCTGACTCCCTCCCTCTGCCCACTGAGTCTCCTTTTGAGAATCAAGGACTCGCAGCCCAGCCACCAGGGCCCCAACCCCCGGCTCCCCATGTTCTCTAGAGCCCTGCTCACTCCTGGGGGGGGGGGTGCTGCCTGCCGCCTGGCCCCCTCTCTTCCCTCCTCTGCTCCGACAGTCCTGGCCAGTCTTTTGGTTCCTGTCACCGAAGTCCTTTCCTGTCTCAGGGTCTTTCACCAGCTCTCCCGTCAGGGAGGCGTCTCGGCTGGTCCACTCAGAGCAGCCTCTGACCTCGGCCCCCTGCTGATGTGCTTCCCCGCATTCACCCCGCAATGGCCTGCCTGCCGGCTTGTTTCTTTATGAACGGCCTGTCTCCCCCACCGGGTGTGCGCTCCCCGAGGGCAGAGGTCTGCTGGGTCTTGCTCCCTGTTGTACCCCCATGTGCTGTGTCGGCCACATAGCAGGTGCTCAGTAAACGCTTGCTGAATGGCTGGATGAAGGAGTGACTTGCTCTTCCCCAGGTGTGCCCTGCTGGAGGCAGGGACTCTGCGGAGAAGGGCCTTCTCTGCCCCCCTGCTGGTTCACTCACGCCCGGATGCACTGAAACCTTTAGAGTCCTTTCCATTGAATAAGCAAACATCAGGGCTCCTCATGCCCAGGCACCGGCTTCCGGCCTGAGACCCATAGACTGATGATGCCCCTGAGGGCCAGGCCTGATCTAAGTGCTCGCCGGGAATCACTCACCCCAATTCACAGAGAGGGAAACTGAGGCTCCGGGGAGTGGGTGGTGGGTGATGCCTGCACAGAGCCCAGGCTCCGCCCCCGCCCTCGCTCACTGCCCTCGGAGGCACAGCGCTGGTGCCTCTGGCTCTGACCTCAATCCCACAAAGGGCTTGTGAGCTGCCCTGGCACCAGGAGGATTAAGGCGGGTGAGTCACCTGGGTCTGATGTCACCCTGAGCAAAGGGCACCTCCTGGGCCCCCCACGCCGACTGGCTGGCCTCTGAGAGTCCAG
>NW_005365764.1:2783413-2786163 GCF_000412655.1 Myotis brandtii
ACCCCCGGCTCTGGGCTTCCTCAGTGAGCTCGCTGGTGTTGGAGCCCCACAGACACGGCGGACAGTCTGGTTTTCCATCCTCACCTGGGCCAGTCCTGCTCCCGGGGGAAGGGCAGACAGGGGAGAGACCCAGCTCCGTGGGCCCAGAGCGGGTGGGCCCTTCCAGGCAAGGCCCCTGCAGGAGGACCTGAGGGCCGCCTCAGTTCACCTCTGTGGGAGGAACCGGCTCCTTTCTCTCCGTGGGGGTGGGATGGGTATACAGAACCAACAGGGCTTCCAACTCTCACGGAGGCAGCACCCACTCTGCAAAAAGCTTGCTCAGCCAATTGCTATCTGTGTGGCCTTGGGCAGTGAGCTTGCTTCTCTGAGCCTCAGTTCTCTCATCTGTGAAATGGGGAGAGAGCTTGCTGGGCCTGGGGGCGGGGAGTGGGGGGAGGGCTAACTGGGGACAATGTTTCTAAAGCGTCTGCTGTGGCTGGAACACAGATCAATCCATGGCAATTAACAAATAGCAAGCACCCACCCATCCGGCCCTGCTGCTGGGAAACCCACTGATTTTGTCCTAAACAACCGCCTCCCACCCTCCAGCCCGGGGAGCCGCTAGGCCTGGCTGGGGCGGAAGCCAATGCTTTTCCTCCTTTTCTTCTTTCTTCAGGAAATGAGATGGGTGCTGACCAATCACCCTTCACTACTCTTCTCCTCGGCCCTCGGGCCTTACCTGCCGCCAGGTAGCCAGCTAGAATCCCCACACAGGGGCATGGGACCCAGGGAGCAGGGCACTCTCACCCACCCCTTCTTACAGAGGAGGAGCCCAAGGCACAGAAGGCCAGATGGTGGCACGGAGCTGGGATGTGGTGCCAGGCAGTTTGGACCCACACTTGGCACGACTGTGGGAAAATGACTTGGGAAAACCTTGAATTTCCTTCTTAAGGTGATGGAGAGGAAACTGCTGGAAGGCGAGGTCTGTGCCCAGGGCGCCCAACTAGAACTGTGATTGCCGCCGCTGCATCTCCACCCAATGTGCACTTACGAAGCACTTCCTGTATGCCCAGATACAAGGAATCAAACCAAGACCTCATGGCAGGGGGGAACCAACATGGAACAGCAATAGGCATTAATCCAGCCTCCTCCACATTCAGAATCTATGATCATTTGCGTGCAAGTCAGGTGGGAATGTACACTCTGTGGCACACTGAAGATAGGGCCTCCAGGAAGGTTCATAACAGATGCCTTTAGGAAGGTGTTTATTGTTAGTGGTGCGTGGGCAGGTGGGCTCAGTGGTTAGAGCATCGCCTCGCACACTGAAGGGTCATGAGTTTGATTCCCGGTCAAGGGCACGTACCTCGGTTGCAGGTTTGATCCCCAGCCCCCGCAATGGGGCACATGAGGGAGGCAACCAATCGATGCGTCTCTCTCACATATGATGTTCCTCTCTCCCTCCCTCCCCCTCCCTCTCCTTCTACTCTCTCTATAAAGCAATGGGAAAAATATCCTCAGGTGAGGATTAACAACAACAAAAAGGAGCTGTGGTTCGTTACTGAGCCTAGAGCACACCCCAGGCTTTGCTCTAGATGTTACGTGTGTTGCTTTTAATTCTCCTAATAATCCCACGGAGGAATATTATTCCCACGGTTTTACAGACGAAGTAAAGTGAAGTAAAAGCTCAGAGAGGTAACAAAACTGGCTCCCGATTTCCCAGCCGCCCAGCAGCTGAGGTGTGATTCAAAGCCAGGCGCTTTGACTCCTGATCCCCAAACCATACTCAGTCACCATCGCGAAGGGGCAGTGAGTGATCCACATGGCACCTACTCCGCCGGACGCCTATAACTTGCAGATAATAAAAGGCATCCAACTTAAGTGTGCAGTGGGATTAACTTTTACCTTTGTAACCACCGCCCAGATCAAGAAGAGAGAACATTCCTAAACGTCTAGAAGGTTCTCTCGTGCTCCCTGGCAGGCTCTCCCCGCTCCAGGGGTGCCCGGTTCTGACTTCTATCACCGCGGCCCAGTCTTGCCTGCTCCGGAACTTCACGCAGACGGAACCACACAGCGTGCACTCCCTGCCTCTGACTTCTCTTGCTCAACGTAAAGCTTTTCCATCATCCATGAGCCTCAGTGTCAGCACTGCTCTCTTCTCTCGGTGGGTGATATTCCACTGCGGGCAGCGGGACTTGTAAAAGCTCCCGACCTGAGAAGCAGGACCCTCCCCTCCCCAGGGCCCCCGTCTCACAGAGTTGGGTGCCAGGGCTCAAAGCCAAAGGGAACGGGCTCTAGTGCTTTTTATATTTGTGCTCTCTCTGTGCATAAGCCTCTCTCCTGGCCCAGCCTGCAGGGGACCGGGCCGGGGGAGGGGGTCCCCTGCTCACTGACCTGACCCTCATGCCCTGGAACATCTCAGTGCTGGTGTGGAAGGGCAGCACGGTGGTGGCGCTGACGCCCGGGCAGTCCAGCAGCCCCAGGGTCAGGCTCTCCATGAAGGCGAAGGCCGAGGCCTTGGAGGTGCAGTAGTCGATGGCGCCGGGGATGGCGGACAGCGCCAGCACGGAGTTGAGGCACACGATGTGGCCGTTCTGCAGCTCCAGCATGCGCGGCAGGAAGGCCTTGGTGGTCTGAGCGGGGGGGCGGGTGGGGGGGTCAGTGTGGAGCAGATGTACCTTCCCAAAGCCCCTCTCCCCCTCTCTCAGGGGGCACAGACCACGCTGCACGCACGCGCTGCCCAGCGATGGAGCCTCCTGGGACAGCGGGGGCCG
>NW_005365764.1:2786196-2799007 GCF_000412655.1 Myotis brandtii
TGCACCCACAAGCCGGGAGACGCCTCCGGGGCCCATCGTTCCTCCTGTCCAGCACCTTGTCCGTGGGTGTCCCCCTGGGTCTGAGCCCAAGCCCTGGCGAGCCTCCCCTCCCTCCCTCACGGCCCCCAGGCCCTGGAGGGAAGACACTCGTCCCTGCCACGCCCAGGCCTGGTCTGTGCACAAGAGTCCTCACCCAGAACTGGCCCAGCGTGTTGATGTGCTGCGACTTGAGGAGGGCGTCGTCGTCGCTGTCCATCAGGCTCTTCCCGTGGACCACGGCGGCGTTGTTCACCAGGATGGTGATGTCACCCACCTGCAGGCGGGAGGGGCCGCAGCTCTGTCAGGGCAGCCCCGTGCCTGGCCCCCTCCCCCCGGCCATGGGACCTGGGCAGCCACGTCGCCACGCTGATTTGTAAGATGGAGCTTATGACCACACCAGAGATGTCACCAGAGATGTTCTGAGGATTAGAAGTAATTTATGGCGCAGCACAGATGTGGCACGGAGCGCGTTTACCACAAATGAGGTTATCGTTACATAAAAAGGAACATTTACCGGGTGCCAGAGGCTTAACAGGTGGTCTTTGCTCACTGACTCACTCAGTCGAAATGACAGCTGGAGTCAGGAGAAGCCTTTTCCCAGAGGGCAACGGGACATTTGCCCCGGGAGCTAGAATAGACACAAGGTCTAAATGCCAAAGGGGACAAGAGATGGTTACTCCTGTCATTCATCAACCCATAGCCCTCCCTGGTCCCTGCTCCCGCAGCACACACATGCACACTCATACATGCATGCACACACATGTACATACACACTCGGGCCGGCTTCACGGGAGAGTCCCCAGAGAGGCTCTGGAAACAGCCGTTCTGCCATCGCAAGGCTGGGCCCCAGGCCACAGGGCTGTTCCCTTCAGCTGAGCGAGGACAGCCCTCCAGGCGGCTCACCTTCTCCCGCACGGCCTTGGCCATCTGGTACACCTCCTCCCGGTTGCCCACGTCACAGATGAAGTAGTGGCACTCCGTGCCCATCTGCCGGATCTCCTCTGTCGTCTCCTTCAGGCACTTCTCGGTGCGGCCCCAGAGGACGATCTGGAGGGAGAGGATAAGGCCCTGAACAGGTGGTCGCCGAGCAAGCCGTCGCGGTTCAAGGATCGCCACCAGACATTCCGTATTTAGGGAATCTGCCCAGGGACTGGCCTTCCCGGTTCCACCCAAAGGGAGTATGCAAAGCAAATGAACAAGATGACTTTTTAAAAAGGGATACAGCCCGGCCGGCGTGGCTCAGTGGTTGAGCACCAACCTATGAACCAGGAGGTCATGGCTCGATTCCTGGTCAGGGCACATGCCCAGGTTTCGGGCTCCATCCCCAGTGTGGAGCGTGCAGGGGGCAGCCGATCAATGATACTCTCGCATCATTGATGTTTCTATCTCTCTCTCCCTCTCCCTTCCAGTCTGAAATCAATAAAAATATATTTTTTAAAAAACAACAACCACCTTCTTAAAAGAAAAAAGAAAAAAAGGACACAGCCTACTGCAGTGAGCCAGGAGGTGCCGAGCCCATTTCTGACCTCACAACAACCACCTTCTTAAAAGAAAAAAAGGACACAGCCTAAGCTCAGTGAGCCAGGAGGTGCCGAGCCCATTTCTGACCTCAGTCGTGGACGTGGTATTTACAAGACTGAGCCATTCCTTCCAGCACGTCCCCTCCTGCCAGCCCCATTCCAGGCATCCCACACAGCTATAACGAAGCAATCACTGCGCTCTTTCTGCAGAATGTTCCAGAATGTTCTCAGCTGGGAACAAGCTGGCCTTCTCACCAGCGAGGTCTGGAGCCAGGTTTATGGACACGGCGGTTAGATCGCACCGGGAGGTTCCGGCCGCGAGGCGCCTGTGCTAAGCCGAGCCTCCACCTGGCCGCGGTCACACTTGGTCACGCTCGGAAGGAGGGCCAGGGGCAGAGGCAGCCAGGCTCCCGCTGAGAAGGAAACGGCCTCCCCCCCAAGTTCATAAACTCGGGGCTCATCACGCCAGGAGGGGACCCTGGCAGGACGGGAAGATGGATTCTTAAAGGGGTTGGACAAACTGATGAATGGCCGGCCATAACGGCTCAGCAGAGAAGCCTGGCTGTCTCTCAACCTTGACCTGAGCGAGAAGGACACACTCATGACCTGCCCTTGGGCCCAGAGAGGCAGCCCCTGTTAGCCAAAGGGTCATGGGCGGGGGGACTGGACCCCAAGGAAGACTCCGCTTAGCGCAGAGGGAGGGAAGGTGGGGGCTGGACACCATTGGAGAGAGGAAGAGAGGAAGCCTCCTGGGATTAGTCTAATGGGTTTCTATGTGTATTTCTTCTCTTGCTTTTTAAAATTATCGATGAAACGCCCCTTTAAAAATAAACCCCACGTGAAAACCCCAACGTGTGAAAGAAACCAGCACAAAGACCACATTCCATGTCCAAGTCCACATCTTCTCACTCCACCAGCAGCAGACGGATGAGGACAGACGGGCTGTGCAGGAGGCAAACATTGCCAAGGGGGTTACAGACGGAGCGCCCATCAGTCCAACCAGGGCCCCGAGGATTCTGCACTTTGAAACACAGGATAGAAAGGTTCCACCGATAATCGGTTGTTGGTAGTTACAGTTTATCAACCATTTACCTTGAAATCTCAGAACTTGCCCTCCAGTGGAAAACGCCCCAAATAAGTGTGGCTGGTGGTCTCCAATGAATTTTTCCTTTTGAATTTTTAAACGTCTGAACTCGTTTTTAGAAAGAAAATAAAAGTGTTTTCTCAACCGCTTACACATCTCTGGGAAAGCCCGGTTTGAAAGCCCACCTTGTCCAACCACTTTATTTATTTTAAAGAAATACATTTTTCTTGACACCAGGAAGGGCTGGGAGGGGGCCTCCACCAGTGGCTCTGTGACCCAGAAGTGCATCAAGGGCGAACGGACCGCAAGGAGACAGGCTCCAGGGACACTTCCTTGTCTGCTGACCTTAGAACAGAACTAACCTGTGTCCCCAGGAGAGGCTGGAGCGTCACTGCATGGAGCAGATTAGACCCAAACATCTCCTCTAGGAAGGCAATTCGGCGCAGGCATGCTCCACCCCCCAGGCCACCCGGCCTATAGCCACTGTCACCCAGCTTCCTTCCATCCTTCCTTGTCACTCCATCTGTCTGTCCACCATCATCCATCCCCTCACTCCTTCCTTCCTTCTACCCACCCCAACACCCATCCATCCATCCATCCCTCATTCCTTCCTTCTATCCACCCTGCCACCATCCATCAATTCATATCCATCCACCCATCCATCCATCCATCCATCCATCCCTCATTCCTTCCTTCTATCCACCCTGCCACCATCCATCAATTCATATCCATCCATCCATATCTATTCATCCATCCATCCATCCATCCATCCATCCATCCCTCCATCTTCTGAGTACGTCCGAGTGAGCTCTAGGTAACCCTTGGCCCCCTTTCTCCTGCTCTTGTCCCTGCCTAACCCCATCCCACCTCCAGCTCACAAGAGAAACAGGACCCTTGGGTTTGTGCAGTTCCCTAGGGTCTGGTGAGGCTGGGAGAGGTGCCTCTGGGGATTCAGAGATTTCTGGACAAGTTGACAGGAGAGGAAGCTTAAAGTGGGGGTGAGGGGGGCTTATTGGGAGGTGCAGGGGTCTAGATGCCTGGGAGCACAAGTGGTCATCTCCGAGGGTCTACAGCAGCATCCCAGATGGGTGCCCTTCATTCTGAGGACCCTGGGTTCTTCTCAGCACAAACAGGTGTGCATGAGATTCCTGCAAAAGGGGTGCCGAGGGCCTGGAGGCTGCTGGGCCAGATGAACTCTTCCTGGACCCCCACGTTCTCAGGTATGGCAAGGAGGGCAGGGGTCTAACGCCCCAGTGTGGTCTGTCTGCCCAGGAAACTGGCAGTCAGGGCCCTGGGAGGCCAGCCCTGTGTCCGTGGCTGGAAGGACAGGCTGGAGGTGGCATCAGGAAGGGAAGTGAAGGCTGTGCCCATGCTCCCCGAGGGTGAGGGATGCAGCCAGGTGGGCCCTGAGGTGTGGCCATTTCCTCTCGAGGCTCCGATGAGGAGGCCCCTGGTGGCGGGGCCTGGCCTCCTCAGGTCTGTGCTCCGAGCCCCATGGCCCCCGGGCTTTGTGACAGCTTTGCTTTCTCCCTCCCACCCCACCCCACAGGCTGGGAGCCTGGGTTCTGGCTCGTCCGTTTTCACAGCCCAGTGCCCAGCATGGCCCGTGCTGTTTGTTGAGCGAATGAGTGAAAGTTCAGGATCACAGGTGGGATGGGGTGGGAGGTAATTAAAGCAGCGATCGCCAGCCTTTCCGACCTCACGGACCACCCGCTGGCGACTGCTGGGTGAAAGGGCTTCTCTAAGCCCGAGACCACCCCATCTTCCGCGACTAACAGTCATTTAGGGTCTCAGAACCCTCAACAGAGTCTACTGAGACTAAGAGCCAGCAAGCCCTGGGGTTTTCCTCCCCCAGTCCGCTGCCCAGGCCCCTGTGGGGACCCAGAGTCACGGACCAGGAAGCTGGCTGGTGCAGCTCAGCTGGCTCACCCGGTGGCCCCTGCCCAGAGCCACCTGTCGTCTGACCTGGACAGCTGACAGGAGAGGCCCACCGAGCGCCACACGCGGGCGAGGACCAGGCGGGCAGGAGCAGGGTCTTAGAGGAGGCGGGGTAGGCAGGCTGGGGAGGGGACAGATTTATGAGCCTGTGGACCCTGTGTGGCCTCCTCCTCACTGACTCCCACGATGGGGAGCAGCTGGGGAGGGTCAGTGGCCCAGGATTTATGCCTAAGCTGGGTTTACAAATAAGAGCTCAGGGCAGCTCAACACCTCCGGGCCTCCCTCCCCCTGGGGCAGACGGTTAGTTTCTGTCCTCCTGCGCCTGTGACTGGTGAGGGGGTAAGAGGACAGAGACCTGTGGCCTCCCGGGGCGGTGGGCCCACACTGGGTACAGCCGCCCTGCCTGGCCAGGGCCTGTTCCCCCCTCCCCCGCCAGAGCTGCCCTCACCGAGGCAACGGCCAGCCCCAAAGTTGAAGGCTGTAGTTGTCCACTTTTTATAGGAAATAAAGGCCCAAAGTCACACTCAGTGGGTGATGGAGGCAGGGTTCAAACCACAGAGGCACCCCTGAACCCCCAGACACCGTGGGATATTGTGAGCTCTGAGAGTTCTGCTCCCAAGTGCCGGGTGCCCTCAATCAGCGCTCATTCCCACCCAGACCTTCCTGAGCTCTGTCTCGCTCCACGGCCACAGCCACGCGTCCATCTATGCGCCAGGACCGTGCTGAGGGCCAGCCGTGGGCCGGCCGCTGTGCCCAGGGCCTGGCAGCCAGCAGAGAACAGCAGACGTGGCCCCTGTCCCCGGAGCCCGTGTTCCAGCGGAGGAAGACCCAGAGGAAGGAGAAAACCATCGAACGCAAATTACCATGAGCAGGATAAAGAATAAACGGGGAACTTGTATTAAATGGGGGAGGGGGGGTATGGGGTTGTCATATTACATCCTTGTATAATAAGGAAACTGCAGCTCAGAGAGGCTGAGCAACTTGTCTGAAGCCGCACAGCAACTGAGTGACAGAGCTGAGCTTGGAACGGAGATTTTTCACCATCATTCCCTCCCCCAGTGGGAGGAGAGCCATTTCCTCTCTTCAGGCGGCTCGTGGGGATTAGCACACAGAAGCTAAGAGTTCAGTGAGCATGCTCATTACTGTTTCCCGAAGGGGGGTGGGGGGCCGGGGGGGAGCTGAGAATAATCACAGAACACACACACACACACACACAGCACAGCCTCTCAATGTACCCTGCTCTGCAGCCATTACAACAGTGGTTCTCAACCGTCCTAATGCCGCGACCCCTTAATACAGTTCCTCATGTTGTGGTGACCCTCAATTTCATTGTTACAAATTGAACATATTTAAAGCATAGTGACTAATCACAAAAACAATATGTAGTTATATATGTGTTTTCCGATGGTCTTAGGCGACCCCTGTGAAAGGGTCGTTCGACCCCCAAAGGGGTCCCGGCCCACAGGTTGAGAACCACTGCATTAGAACGATGAATGCTCACAACATGGAGAAACGCGCAGAGGTCTAAGGTTCAGGCAAAGGGTGCGGCGTTAGCCATAGAGGGTCGGCTCAGCTCCGTCAGCTCAGCAGGTTCATGGACGTCACCAGGCCGCGTGGGATCAGGGTTGTCTCGGGTGGGATCGTGGCTGACTCCGTCCGCTTCCTTCTGCTGGTCTGTACAAGAAGTGTCTAAAGGGCAAGTACCCTTATTCATGATCTTAAGAACGGAAGACAGAACTAAGCTTCCCCTGCAAGTCAGACCCCAACTAGACGTTTTGCACACGGGTAACTCAGCTGTGCAGGTCCAACCCCTGCGGCTCCCGTCCCTGGCAGTGCCTGTCCGGGGCTCCCATCTGTTGTCTGCATCTCTCCCCCGTTGCTGAGCGCATGGACGAGGGAGTGCTGGGCTCCAGAGTTCTGGCGTGCACCCGCTCCTTACCCGGCGCACTTGGCCCTGTGTGCTGTCATCGCCGTTCTGAGGCTACATCCTGTCTCCTGGAAGGCAGGGACTAAATCTCACCCATCGTGGGTTCCCTGTGGCCCTACCTACTGCCCAGCACCGGCTGTGCGTCTTTGTTTTAAATGCCAAGTGTACTTGTGGACTCCTATTCATCCTGCAGAACCCTGCTAGAATGCCCCTTCAGTTCTGAAGCCTCTCTGGCTGCTCCTTCCATCCTCCCTACAACACGACACTGAGGCTAACATCTGGGAGCACTCGCCGTGGGCCAGGTGCTGTGCCGAGTACATCCACGTGCTTTCTCCTCTCATCCTCACAGTCCCACGTGGGGGTGGCCACTCTCTCCATTTTATGGGTGAGGCTCAGACAGATAAACTGACTCACCCAAGTTCATACCGCTCAGCATTAGCAGAGCAGTGTGACTCAGAATTCATGTTCCCTACCGTCAGCCCTGACCCTGGTTCGTGCCTCTGCTGGGCACTGGGCCTGTCTGTGAGCATCCCTGCTCCCCGAGTTCACGAGGTCCTCCGGGGAGTCCTACTCATCTCAGAACCTCAGCACCCAGCACGGGCCAGGCACAGCTAACACTGCCACAGGCCCTGGCCCCAGGAGGACTCCAGAAAGATCTGCTGGCCAGAGAACAGGCCCTTCTCCACCCAGCCTTGCCTTCCTCGCCCAGAGGGGCTCACACGAATGCCTGGACTTGACATTCACGGCTAGAGCTCAGCTGCAGAGCACAGCTCCCCCAGGGACGTGAGCCGGGTGGTCTCGGGCGGGTCCCAGGAGGAGCATCTGGTTATAATTGGCAGTTCTGGGAAGTTCAGGTCCCTGGGCAGGTCTTCGGAGGCCAGCTCGTGTCCCACGGGCGCTGTGTATTGGATCGGAGCGCCGCTGAGTTGGCTTCTCAGAAGCAACGAAAATACCCACCAGAGACCCCAAACCACGGCAGGGTGGGCGGGGGTGGAAGGTCACCGTGTGGAGGGTGCACAGTTTCGTCCGCCCAGCACCTCCAGCAGGAAGATGCTCATAAAAATCTATCCTGTGGCCAGATGAGAACACGCAAGCAACAGTGAGTGCGAACATCGAGGGTTAGACCAGGGTGCTGGCGGGAAGTGCACGGTGGGTGCCGTGTGTGGGCAGGTGGCACCTGAAACGTGGACACGCACACTCTTAGAGCTGCACGCGTGTGTGAGTTAAACGTGGAGCTCCCCCTCTTCCCCATCCGCGTCCATTTCCAAAAAGAGATCCCGGCGTGAGTAGCGTGGCCCAGAACTCGGAAGCCGCTGCCTGAGCTCAGCTGTCTGATCCGCCACTTAGGACTCACACGAGCGTGGAAACCCCACTTAGCCTCGCTATAAATTACGGTTATTCGAGCACCCACTTTGAAGGGTGGCTGGCTGGGTGAAAAAAGGACAGGATACATGTTAGCTATTATTATTGTTGTTATTAACTCAGGAACAGAGATAGACACGCCCCCCCGCCCCAGAAGTTCCCACTGTCCCTCACAGAACGGGAGTCATCGGGGTGACAGAGGCCTGGGGCCTCTGCTTCTGGACTCTTAGAGACCCCTGTTCCCGTCCTTCCCCTGACTGAGCCGGCCTCTTCCGTCCACACCCCGGCCCAGCCCGGGAAGGTGGAGGCTGGCGACAGAACGCCCCCCCACCCTACTGCGGGGTGGGCGGCAGATCACCCATCAAGGGGATTTCTTGGTAGGAGAGGTTTTCACGCTGAACTCTGGGGGTTCTGCTGAAGACCCCCAGGGGTTGCTGAGAGCTGGGGCCGGGTAGACAGGGACCCCGTCACCCAGAGCAGTGCTACCTTTATTAGGCTTCTGGACCAGTCATTTCTACAAAGGCTCTGCTGCTAAAAAATACTGAGGTTTGGCCCAACCAGCGTGGCTCAGTGGTTGAGCGTCGACCTATGAACCAGGAGGTCACAGATTCAATTCCCAGTCAGGGCACATGCTCAGGTTGCGGGCTCGATCCCGAGTGTGGGGCATGCAGGAGGCAGCCAATCAATGATTCTCTCTCATCATGGATGTCTCTATCTCTCCCTCCCTCTCCCTTCTTCTCTGAAATCAATAAAAACATATATTTTTAAAAAGACTGAAGTTTGCCTGCTGCTCCTCTTCCTCCACACACTTTCCTCTCGGGGCTTGTTTTGTTTTGTTTTGTTTCCCCTGAAGCTGTGTTTTTCTCGGTGCCTCCAGCTCTCACTGGGGGTGCGGCCTGTCATCGACAGGCACAGCCAACAAGCCTACCAGCCAGCCCTTCGTGCGAAGACAGCCCTTCAGAACCGATGACAGTGGTCGGGTACCACCCTGAGACCTTTCGGACTTCCTAACCTTCCCCCTTTCCTCCTGGGAGCCGTTTCCAAACTCCCCCTGCCTCTGCCTGCAGCTGCCCTTGGTGCAGCTGCAGGCCCACCGCCTGTGGCCCACCGCTCCCCGCTCCCCAGGGCACCAGAGGTGACATCTCCTGGGCCTCTCTTTAGGCTGCGCACATCCTCCCCTTCCTGTCCCTGCACGGCCGAGCTGTCCACGCGGCAGGCAGGGCTTTCCCACGCAGCCACGCGTGGTGGGCGCGCCCTGGCTGCGTCCCGTGGAGCCTGCTGACAATGTCTGGCGGCCCCTGGCTCGGCTGTGGGCGAGGACTGCGCTGAAGGTCCTCAAATTAGATCTCCTCCCACAGGCCCTGACCGCAGCCTGGAGCCGGACAGACTTCCTCCCGGCTGACATCCAGCCTGGAGCCAGCCCCCGGGGAGCCACAGGAGTAACCTCCAGGCCAGCCTGTGCTCTGGGCCGCTGTACCCCACCCCCAGGGGCAAGGTGACCCCGGTCAGGGACACGTCCATTCATTGCACAGATAACCAAGCACACGCCAATGGCAAGCACTGGACGGCGAGGTGTCCACCTCCCAGGGGAGGAAGGAAGGCCGCTGACCCGCCCTGGGCCAGTGCATGGCCTTGCTGACCAAGTATCTGCTGAATGGTGACCATGATGACCTTCACCCCATGTAAGGATCCTGGGGTCTTCACAGGCTGACAGTGGGGCAGGTGGGGAGGCAGGAAGGGTGAGGACAGCAGATGCCAGGCCCTTTTCTCCCCCTGGACACCCTACTGTCCCCCATGAATTGTTTCCTTTCATCCTCCACCTGACCTGCCGGTTTGACCCCTGGAATCATAAGCCGACCGCTTCCCGCCTCCTCTGCGCTGCCGCTCTGGGCCCAGCCTGTCATCCCTCACCTGGACCACAGCAAAGGCCCAACCGGCTCTCCCTGCTTCACCCCCAGAGCCCCTGCCCCTGCCCAGACTGCTCTCAACACAGCAGCCAGAGAGACCCTTCTAGAAAGCAATTGTGGCCATGCTCACAACTCCCAACAGCTCCCCATTTCACCCAGAGTGAAATCCACAGTGTTTACCATGATCGCTTGCCCACCACCTGCCCTCAGCTCTCACCTCCCCGGCCTGATTGGCTCGCTCATCCCTCCTCAGGGCCTTTGCACCAGCTCCTCTGTGTCCTCTTCCCCCAAGCAGCCCCCTTCCCAGCCCTCTTCTTACAGGTTCTGCTCAAGAGTGCCTTTCCCCGAGAGGCCTTCATGCAAAAGGCCCGCCACCCCCACAGACATTCGCTTCCCAACCCCACAGACACTTGCTCCCCAACCCCACAGACACTCGGTTCCCAACCCTGTCCTTGCCTTTCAAAAGTAATTTCCTATTCATAGACTTTATTTTTTAGAGCAGTTTTAAGGTCACAGCAAAACTGAGTAGAAGGTATGGAGATTCCCCACATAAGCCTGGTCCCCACACCAGCACAGCCCCCCCCAAGATCAACACGAGCACCAGATGGTACATTTGTTACAACCGACGGACCTACAGCGACACGTCATTATCACCTAAGCCCAGGCCTCGCCCAGGCCACTCTGGGTGTTGCGCATCCTGTGGGTTTGGACAAATGCGTAATGACATGCGCCCACACAGCAGGAGCCTGCAGAGCAGTTTCACTGCCCTAAAAACGCTGTGTTCTGCCTACTCACCCCTTCTTCCCACAACCCCTGGCAGCCACTCATCTTTTTATTGTCTCCATAATTTTGCCTTTTCCAGAAGGTCATGGAGTTGGAATGACACAGGAGGTAGCCTTTCCGGGTCGGCCTCTTTCACTTGGTCACGGGCATGGACGTCCCCCCCAGGTCTTTCCCTGGCCTGATAGCTCATTTCTTTGGAGCCCCGAGTGAGTAACATCCCATTGTCTGGAGGCCGCAGTTCATGTAGCCATTCACCTACTGAAGGGCCACTCGGTGGCAAGTCTGGGCAGTTACAGAGCTGCTGGGAACATCCGCGGGCATGTCCCTGCCCTTTTAGGCTCTTCCCGTGGCCGAGGCACAGGCCTCCCTCTGTGATGGACATCTCGTGACCCCGGGGAGAGAGGACACCCCCCTCAAAACCTCACACCATCATCACCCGCCAAGAGCAGGTGCTCAGAAAGCAAGGGTGACAACTGGTTAAGTGGCACCTCCTCCCTGGGTGTGATTCCTGGGACTCAGTTTGGTTCTGGGACGGCAGGGAACAAGGGAACAGCCTCCGGGGAGAGCAGAGCCAACTCCTCCCTTCCCGCCAGGAACCCAGGGGCTGGCGGCTCTTTCCACAAACACGAACCGCCCAGACTGCACTTGGCAAAATATGGGGGTGGGGAAGCTCAGGTCAGAGTTCCTGGCTGATCCCCATGACCTCTGTCCCAGTTCCTCCATCTGAGCGCAGGTGGGAGAAGCCAGGGGAGCAGGAGGTGGGGGTGCCACCCCCCCCACCCCCGGGAGAGGAGAGCCAGCGTGGAGACCGCTTTCCGGCAGGGGGCACACCTTCAGTATTACCATCCTGAGAAATGGGAGCGTAAGTCCAGCCCATGGGTGAGGCTGAGGCAGGCAAGTGTCAAAGCAACACTTGAACCTGGACTCCGTCCCTACTCCCTCCCCTGCCTCATTTGCTCACTCAGGGCACTGCTGGAGGAAATAAACCCACCCCGCCCTCCTGCAGTTTGCTTTCCTGTGTATACCTGGGAGATGTGAGACAGTAAACACACAGACAATTGACTACATAGTATATAAAGGTGGCCAAACGTGCATGGAAGAAGCAGGGAGCTTCGTGAGGCTGGGAGTGTATTCGGATGGAGGCAGGGACAGGGAAAGCCGCCGATCAGGGAACATTTAGGCTGAGGCGGCAAGTGTCAAAGCAACACTTGAACCTGGACTCCGTCCCTACTCCCTCCCCTGCCTCATTTGCTCACTTGCTCACTCAGGGCACTGCTGGAGGAAATAAACCCACCCCGCCCTCCTGCAGTTTGCTTTCCTGTGTATACCTGGGAGATGTGAGACAGTAAACACACAGACAATTGACTACATAGTATATAAAGGTGGCCAAACGTGCATGGAAGAAGCAGGGAGCTTCGTGAGGCTGGGAGTGTATTCGGATGGAGGCAGGGACAGGGAAAGCCGCCGATCAGGGAACATTTGGGCAGAGACTTGAGGGACGTGGAGGCAGCGAGGCAGACATTCCAGGCCCAGGGACCGGCCAGTGCAAAGGCCCTGGGGTGGGAATGAGTTTGGGGTGTTGGGGGACAGCAACGAAGCCGAGTGGCTGAGCCGAATGGGAGACAGGAGGTGGGGGCTGTCACCACGGGTGGGGGGCTTGGGATTCTACTCCCAGTGATGGGCAGCCCTTCGGAGGGCTGTGAGCAGAGAAATCACAGCGTCTGCCCAGCAGTTCGGCACCCGTCCTGACTGCTGACGTGAGGTGTGCAATGGGGGTGGGAGCCAGGGTGGAGGGGCCAGTTGGGAGCTGCACGGCAGGTGACAGATGCGGCCGATGGGGGGGTGGCGGGCGGGGCACTGGGGTGGAGGTGATGGGAAAGGAGCCTCAGGCTGCAGGGCTGGGCTGCCAGAGAGGAGGACCCCAGGCTGTGGCCTGAGAACAGCAAGAAGCGCACTGAGGCCCTGCGCTGGCTCTCTAGGGAAGGCCTGGCAAGTCCCAGGTGGGAGAGAGAGGGATCCTGCCTCCTGCCTCAGACCCCAGGTCCCTCCAGTCTCCAGAACACTCGGCTGGAACAGAGGGAGGGGAGGGCCGGCCCTGAGTGAGGAAGCAGTTCCAGGTGGCCAGGGCGGCCTCCCCAGGCAGAGGTGCCTGGAGGCCCGCCAAGCAGGCCAGCTACCCACCTAGCGCCGCTGGTAAACACACCAGTTTCCAATAACAAAGTGGCCGGCCATCCCAGCCCTGCCCCCGACA
>NW_005365764.1:2800024-2818069 GCF_000412655.1 Myotis brandtii
GCTGGAGCCGGCCTCCCTCCTCCGGAGCATCCCGGGGGGCTGGCAGCTTCCACCCATCTGGGGTCAGCCCCTCCAAGGGGGACCGGTCCTCTGCCTCCCCAGGAGGCCTCCAAAGCCAGGGCCGGCCTTCCGGGGGCAGCTGTGGGCTTTCTGCCCACCACGCTGGGGAAGTGCCGGCCTGCCCACTCGGCTCTCTCTCTGGGAAGCTTGCTTCTCTTCAGAAGCCAATGCTGGAGGCCCTGCCTCCAGGTGGAAGCAGATGCCAAAGCGCCCCACCAGCCACGCCCCCGCCCACCAAGCAGGGGGTCACCCTTTATTCCAGGGCTCTCCCAGAGCGTCCTGGACCGCACACCCTTGGCAGGCCCCGCAGCATCTGAACTGCCTGCCCCTGGGAATGGAAAGCAGCCGGGCTGGGGCCAGGCAGGCCAGCGCTCTGCTCTGGAGTTGATTTGCTGTGTGACTTTCGGATGAGTCACTTGGCATCTCTGGGCTTCATCAGCTCCTCCTGGGAAGCGGGGAGAATCGAAAGTGGCCTCCGGATGCTGGTGTGGGGAAGGTCACAAGTGCAAGAAACCCTCACCAGGCTGCGAGGGTGAATCAGAGCCTCCTGTGCGGCCGGCAGTGAGGACATGGAGATGCTCGAAAAGCGGAGGCAGGCTCTCTACTCACCTGCCTGCCTCGCGCACTGGGCCTCAGGGTTCACTGGGAAAAGCCTGGGGCCGTGGAGACAGATAGGTGAACAGTCCCCTGGGCCCACGGACCCCACACACTGGCTCCTCTACCTGGAACCCACCAACTCAGGTCCTTGTGGGGGTTGGGGGAACCTAGAAATGACCCCAAGTCTTTAAAAAGCGCCCCAGGAATGCAGCAGGCACAGCTTAACACCAGAGCTAATACCAGCTTCCCTTTCACTGACGTTAATATTTAAATCCCAATCCCTCTCATCACCCTGTTTTATTGTCATTGTCTGAAATTTTCAGTCATTGGCTTGCTTGTTTCTTGTCTATTCCCCTCCCCCCGACACACACGCACCTCTAGGAGGAGGCTCTCACCCAGCACCTGGCTTGGTAATCAGGTTTCTGTAAATACGGGAACGAATGAATGAAATCATTTTGCCTCCCCTGTGGAACAGGTGATAATGCCCCTTGACGGGGACCTTGGAAGGGAAAATGTCGGCCACCCATGGGTCATGGCTGTGAGGACCCGCCTGTGGGCCCTCATGTGCCAGGCCCCACGCAAAATGAAGAGTTGGGGCCCCTTCTTCCAAAATTATTGAGAATTTTTCAAGGCAGCGACAGCAGGGCCTTAACAAGCAGGGCACCTCTGAGCCGGGTCCAGTGTGACTGCACCGGTCGTGAAGCCAGGACACTGGCCAGGACAATGACGCAGAGGGGGCTCAATAGCGATACGCAGCGAGAGCGAATGCCTGGGCACGAGGCTCCACCCCTTCCCTGGGCAGCAGGGCAGCTGTGTGAGGCAGCATTGTGCCACACCCCCCAAGGGGAGGGCTGACAGCAGCTGGCTAAGCAAGGGGTGCGTGCAAAAGGCAAAAGCGGTCAATACGGAAGCACATTAGAGGGAGGAGCAAAGTCATCATAGAACAGCGGTCGCCATTGGAAGCACTGACTCGGGAGCCTCCCAAGTGCTATCGTGACCCACAACGCCTACACCTCGGTTCCACAACCCCCAAAACCCCAAAATCCTTTTTTTCCCTTCATTTGACCCATGCATTTAGGCGAGTCCTCAAGGGGCTGTGGACCTGAGCTATGGGTCCATTTTAGAGATGAGATGCCGAGGTCCTGGAAATGTCAAGGGCACAGCCAGGATTCGGCTGAGCCAGGACCGCAATCCTGGGCAGCACTTTCGGGAGGTGCTGGCGGAGGTGAGAATTTAGCTGTTGTTTGGGAGAGGAAAGACAGACTTTTTATCAGGGTATCTCTTTCAGCATCCCCATCCTACCCCACCTGGACTGTGGAGGTCCCCGAGCTGGCATGTCCCAGGGAGACCCTCCACTAATTATGCACTGGCCTCCCAAGGACAAGCTTCAGATGACTTGCAGGCTGTGCCAGGGTAACTATCCATCCTACAGCTATTAATTAGGAGTCATTTCAATCTCCGCTGATGAAGGTCAAACGCCACAGAGTTGACCCTTCTCTCTGGCTGGTGGCTGGCATCCACTATCGGTCTGGGGATCTGGGCCCAGAGGGCTGGGGGGATTCAGGAAAAGCGACTGGACGTCGCAACGGGAAATGGCCTGGTCAGCATCCTACAAGGGCCGGATGTTGGGAACCAACCTGAATGGACCTTGGCCCAGGAAGCCAGGTGGGGCGGGGTTTCCCTTCAGCACCAGCCCTGCAGAGAGCGGCTGTTAGTGGTCCAGAGACCCAGCCCTGCCCATCGGAGAATCAGGCTTTCCTCCCCTTCCTTTCAGCCGGCCTGGCCATGCATCCTGTGGAAACCCTGCTTTGGCTCCCTAGTGTTTCCAAATCAAGTCCAAACTTCACGGCCACCAAGCTCTTCGAGGCCTGGCCCTGCCCATCTCCACTGCTCCGCGCTCACACTTTCGTTCTGGCCGGCCCAAACTCTGGGATTCCTCGAAGGGGTCCAACTCTCCCAACTCTCGTTTTCCAGACACGCTCCTCCCCTCTGCCTGGGATGTTTTCCTCCTGCATCCACCTCATCCCCAATGCCTCTCCTTAGACCAGCGGTTCTCAACCTGTGGGTCGCGACCCCTTTGGGGGTTGAACGACCCTTTCACAGGGGTCGCCTAAGACCATCGGAAAACACACATATAATTACATATTGTTTTTGTGATTAATCACTATGCTTTAATTATGTTCAATTTGTAACAATGAAATTGGGGGTCACCACAACATGAGGAACTGTATTAAAGGGTCGCGGCATTAGGAAGGTTGAGAACCACTGCCTTAGACCCTAGTCCTAGCCATCGCCAGCCTTTCTTCCCCAGAAGCGAGACTGCCTGCATTCACATCCCATGACTGCGTGTGCTGTGTGATGTTGGGCAAGTATTTAACCTCTCTGAGCCTCAGTTTCCTCATTTTTAAAATGGGGTCAGTAATAGTGCCTACCTCATAGGGTTGCTCTGAGGACCTAATCAGATTATCCCTGTAAATCACTTAGTGTGTAGGAAGAATTTTAATAATGATTCAAAAATCGGTGGGGGGAGGGGGATGGGCTAAAAGGGGTCCATGGGGATAAGGGGAAGTATGTAATACTTTCAACAATAAAGAGTTAATAAAAGATTAAAAAAAGTAAAAGATGGGTTGGAAGCCACGCCCTGTGCTCATACTTTGCCTGGTTTGCTCCGTCAAAGCGCCCACCGCACCATAGTGTCACTGACCGCCACGGGTCCATCTGCCCAGCGAGAGCGAGGACGGGCCCTGGAACCCAGTGTTTTCCCCTGCGGTGCCCACCTGGTCCCTGGGACCTAGGAAAGGCCCTGCACGCCCTTCCCGCCACCCCTCCCCTCCCCATGGGACGCCTTCCAGCTGACCCCGAGTCTTCCCTTCTGTGAGCAGCTGCCCACCCAGCTCGGGGTCAATTAAAGATTCCCGTTGCTGTTTTGCTCTCCAAGGGCAAACCCTCCCCGATGACGTCCTACTGCCCCGGTCACAGTGCCAGATGCGCTGCGGCGGGGGCGGTGACATCTTCCATCCCTGGTGACCCTGGGTGGCACCTGGAACAGCTGGTGCTGGGGCAGATCCAACAGTGTTCTCTGCGCGGCTGGCCTGCGCGGGCAGCAGTCTCCCGGAATCCTCCCAGGCCCTGGGAGGGTGGGACTAGACCAGTGGTCGGCAAACTCATTAGTCAGCAGAGCCAAATGTCAACAGTACAACGATTGAAATTTCTTTTGAGAGCCAAATTTTTTAAACCGAAACTATATAGGTAGGTACATTGTTATTAACTTAATTAGGGTACTCCTAAGGCTTAGGAAGAGCCACACTCAAGGGGCCAAAGAGCCGCATGTGGCTCTCGAGCCGCAGTTTGCCCACCACGGGACTAGACTGTCACTGCAGATCCAGGCTCGGAGAGAGCGGCCGGCAGAATAATGGCCTCCCCCAAGGATGCCCACATCCTGATCCCCAGAACCTGGGACTGTGTCACCCGACATGGGAAAGGGGGGTTAAGGTGGCAGGTGGAATTACATTTGCTAATCAGTTGGCTTTAAAATAGAAACGTATCCTGGGTTCCCCGGGCGGGCCAGGGTAATCGCAAGGGGCCTTGGCGATGGAGGAAGGAGACGGAAGAAGGGGGTTAGAGGGAGACGTGACTGTGGAAGCCGGTTGGTCGGGGTGATGCAGCCTTGCTGGCTTTGAAATGGAGGAAGGGGCCATGAGCCAAGGAATGCGGGCGGCTGTTAGAAGGTGGACAAGGCAAGGAAACAGATTCTCCCCGAGAGCCTCCAGCACCTGTGACACCTTGGTTTTAGCCCCATGAAACCTGTCGGATTTCTGACCTCCAGAACAGTGAGAGAATAGATGTGTGCGGCTTTCAGCCACTGAGTCCGTGGCAATGTGTTAGAGCAGCCACAGGAAGCTTGTACGGAGAGGTCGGGGGCTTGTCCAACGCTTCCTGCCAGAGGAGCTGGGATGAAAACCCAGGCATGGCCCTGGCCTGGTGGCTCAGCGGGTTGGAGCATCATCCCATACACCAAAAGGTTGTGGGTTCAATTCCTCCTCAGGGCACATACCTAGGTTTCGGGTTCGATCCGTGGTTGGGGGCCCTTACAGGAGGCAACTGATTGATGTTTCTCTCTCACAGGGAGGGATCTCTCTCTCTCTCTCCCCCTTCCATTTTCTCTAAAAATCAATTTTAAAAAAATATCCTCGAGTGAGGATTAAAAATAAAAATGAAAAAGGAACCCGAGCTCCTCCAAAGTCCGGGCTCTCAATGGCACAGCAGTCCTCAGCATTTAAAATGAGCCCTTTCCATCATAAAGTTCCCCCAGAGACTGTTATAGGAAGTGCACGTGGGGGCTGGAGTGGACAGTCGTAGCTGAGCCGCAGCCCCACCACCATGGCCAACATGTGCTGAGCACACATGTTGTGCTCAGGACCTTCCATACATTATCTCATTAGTCCTCATTTTACAGACGAAGAAACAGGCTCAGAGAGGTCTAGTAACTTGCCCTGGGCCACTCAGCAAGTGAATGGAAAAGCCAGCATATGAACTTTGCTGACTCCTGAGCTCAAAATATGAATCCTCATTCTATACGTGCACACACATAAACACACCTGTCAACACAAAGACTCAAGAGGTGGCCCCCAGATCAAGACCATGATCTGCCAGCCGAGGAGGCATGAGCCCTCAGAGGGCACACAGCGTGCCCAGTCCACACTGCCCCTGTGCCCCTGGGGGCCTGGAGGACCTCACCCCCTCTGCTGCGTGTTCACAGGGAAGTGGCCTGGAGAGGTGAGGGGAGACGCCCCCTCTTTGCCAAGTGAGATGTGAGGACATGGGATGTGGGAGCCAAGGGTGGCCTGACTCCACATGCGAGTGCCTGGCAGGACGGCCTGTCTGCAGGAAGGTCACGCTGCCCCTGGTCATGCTGGCCCCAACTCCCCACGGCCTGCTTCGGGGCCTGTGAGAGGTCAGGGCAAGCTGGGCCAGTGGGCTGGGCTTGACTGTGTCCCCCCGGGGTCCTGGGAGCGCTAAGGGACTCCAGAGACTTCCTCCCACCTTGGAAGGGCCCTTGGCTCATCTGCCTGCAGCGGGAGAGGAGGGAGAGCCGGCTTCTCACACCCAGGGAACACCACCATGGATGGTGAGTTAGTGCAGGGCTTTCTTTTTCCTCTATCACAGTGGCCTTAAATCTAGACAAAAAACTGCAGAGAAGGTCTGTTGACAACAGACTAGGCCACTCTGAGTGGCTGCCCATTTTGCCTCTTTGAACTACAAATTTCCTGAGGGCAAGGATGTTTCGGCTCAACTCTGAAAAGTTCGTCTCATCTTTTTACCTGTGAGTGTCAGCAAATGACCTGACAAGGTCTGCGGGACTAGACCCAGGAGGACTAGCTCACAGGCAGGCATGAATCTCCTGGAAGTTCCCTCCTAAGGATTGGATTGGTCCTCCCACAAGAAGGAGGTCTGGACGTCTGTTCCCAATCCCCTGGCTCCTGGAACAGCACCCCAATTTTACCCACAAAGCCTACCTCCCCACTCTCAAACACAGTGGTTGGGCCGGGGCTGGTACACCCCTGGCTCAGAGACAAGCCTCTGACTCACCAATCAATCATTGAACCATTACAAGTGACTCCTTCAGGCTGACGAAGTCCCAGCCAGGGAGACTCAATTCCTGGACCCTGAGGAATGGCAGGGCAGAATGACACCATTCTGTCCACTGGAATGGGAGCTGGGGGGATTTCAGGCAGCAGGGGACAGAGCTGACCAGCCCCGTGGCAGAGAGGGCCTGCTGAAAGAGAGACCAAGTCCTGACAATACCATGCCCAGAGTGAGACCAACCAGGGGCCTTCCAGCCACATACACCAGGCTAAGGCACACCTCCGGGCCCATCAGAAAGGCTGCAGCTCATGTCATTTGACCCACTTGGACGGCCTGGCTGCTAAAGGCATGCGCTGCACAGACGCTGCTTGGGGCTGTCAACATGGTCTATTCTGTTCCATAGGATGACTGAGAGGCAACAAAACTCACTGGTTCAAGAGCAGATGCCCTGGGTTCAAATCCTACTCGGTCACTTACTAGCTGTATGATCTTAAGTTCATGACCCTCAGCATCTTGACCAGTGAAACGAGGGTGATAACAGTACCCAGTGATTGGGGGAAGTAAATGACTGTCAAGTACTCAGAATGGTCCCTGGCACGTAGTAGATACTCACTAAACACGGCCTCTAATTAGCTCTGATGAATTGGTCATGCATTTGCTCAGACAGCAAACAATCATAAAGTGCCTACTGTGTGCCAGATGCTGTGCCAGGTGCCCCAGACACTCGGTAAAAGGACATGTCCCCTGTCCCTGAGGCTCTTACAATCTTTTGGAGAAGACAACAAGCAGCCACAAAGCGTGGTGAGCTGCCATGGTAACCCATGACTTTGACCTCACCGCAGCCCAACCCTGACCAGTTGAGCTACTTGGACGCAGCGATGAAAATGACTAATGCCCACACAGGGGAAGTTGGGAGGTGGCCAGGGGAGTGGGCAGCAGGAACAGAGCAGAGGCCTAGCCCTGGACCGGCCTCTGCTCCTCGGCCACAGAAGGACCTGCACTGGGCCAGCCCCTGCCCATGAAGAAAGAGGCTGTTGTCACCAGCCATCTCGACAGGCTGCGAGCCCTCCCTGTGGGAGAGGGATTCCCTCCCACTGATTTCTAGGGTCAAGAGCCGACATTCCTGAGGCCTCTGTGGCACGGGCAGCATTCTCCCTTCCTCCCGGGGGAATCCCAGAGGCAGGGCGAGTCCGGCCAGCCGGTCTTTTGCCTTTTGCCCCTCGTGCCCAGCAGAGCACCTGGTTCAACAAGCAAAAGGTGCAGAGCCAGGGCTGGGGGTGTCCACTGGACCCCCTGCCACCCACCGGACGGAGCCATCATTTCTTGCCAGTGTTCTGGTGCTGACCTAGGAGTTTTACGTTATCTCACTCCAAGTATCAGATGGGGCAAATAAAGCCCAGAGAGATCAAGTTACTTGTCCAACGTCACACAGCAGGTCACTGGGCGGCCTCCTGGGATTTGTGGGATCGGGAACTGGTTCCCAGCAGCCCTGGCCTGCACAAGGGCATGAGTGCTCTGGCAGGCAGGCTGGGTTCTGCCATTCAAAAGAGCTTGGTGGCTGTACCTATAGGCAGCCCCTGGCTTTGGGGCTGGGTGGCCCTGTCACACTTTCCCAAGGCTGGGAGCTGAATTTGGGCGGGCCCCGGTGGGGTGGTTGTCTCAGGCCTGCTTGATAATTAGGGCTCCACAGTGGTGACTGAGGGGCCCTGGCTGAGAGCTGAGCAGGGCCTGGGCTTCCGCATGCTTGGGGTGGGAGTGGGGGCCCCTTTCCCGAGGAGCAAAGGCGCAAACTAAGAGGAGTCGCTTCCGTCCACCAGCTCCCTCACCTTGGAGTAAAGAGCCGAAGGTTGAGGACCTAGCGAGACGCCTCATCAGATCCAAGTAAGGGAGAGGTGTCTGGGGTGATTTGCTAACACAGTGATTTTCCAGCCTACTCCTTCTTCTCTTTAAATCCATGGCATTCTTTAAAAACACACACAGGGTCTTACATGGAATTATAAGCTACGGAGCAGACAGAACGGAAGCCAGTCTAGTTCCATGGAGGTGGGGACCCCTCAGAACCCCATGGGCAGCAGCTCCACGGTCCACTTTCCTGGAGCCCCTCGGGTACTCTGGAACACAGTTTGGAAATGTGGTTTTAAAACATCAACTGGTGCCCGGCTGGCATGGCTCAGTGGTTGAGCGTCGACCTATGAACCAGAAGGTCATGGTTCAATTCCCGGTCAGGGCACATGCCCTGTTTTCTGGCTCGATCCCCAGTGTGGGGCATGCAGGAGGCAGCCAATCAATGACTCTCTCTCCTCATTGATGTTTCTATCTCTCTCTCCCTCTCCCGTCCTCTCTGAAATCAATAATATCAATCAATCAATCAAATAACATCAGCTGGTGCTGGGGTCTGCCTTGGGGGCTGTCGGGGCGCAGATGGCTGAGTCTATAGGCAGGGGACAGTTATCCTTGAACACCCCCAGGGGTCCCTTTCAGTGTGGACAAAATGCCCACATGGTTCATTGATCCAAATACTTTCTAGCCCCTTCCCTGAAAGGCCACTGAAAGGGAATTCAAGGTCACCTTCCCTAAAGCAGGGGATGGCAGTGGAGTCAGACAGGCTTGGGCTGGGTGGCCTTTGCTGGCATGAAGCACCACCAGGCCACAGATCTGTACTGTCCACCCCGGGCTTGGTCCTGGCTTCTGGGTTACAAGACACCAGGCGGTCCCCTGCCACTGACTTGAGCTCCAGTCCTGGACCTAAATCCAAACCGGAAGGAGTTAGATGGGTTTTGATCAGATCTAGTCCAGGCCTTTTTAACCTGGAGTCTGAGATAGGCACGGGGGTGGGGCTGGGGTCCCTTAAAAGTATAAAAACGTGAATCTTTGTGCATTCTTCTTGGGACATTCTTCAGATCCTCTAAGGCAGCGGTTCTCAACCTGTGGGTCGCGACCCCTTTGGGGATCGACCGACCCTTTCACAGGGGTCGCCTAAGACCGTCGGAAAACACATATATAATTACATATTGTTTTTGTGATTAATCACTATGCTTTAATTATGTTCAATTTGTAACAATGAAATTGGGGGTCACCACAACTGTATTAAAGGGTCGTGGCATTAGGAAGATTGAGAACCATTGCTCTAAGGGCTCTATAACCAGCAAAAGATTAAGACTCACGGTAACCCCCTCAGTGGCCACCTCCTTCAAGAAGTCTTCTAAGGTTTCCTTTAATTTATAGTGATCTCTCCCTTCTCCGTTCTATCACAGCCCTAGGATCACTGCAAAGGCTCCAGCTTAGTGACCTCGGGTCTCGCTGGAAGGAGTAGCGCTCACTCTGTCCCTGAGAGCTGGCTCCTCGCATATTTGAGGTGCTACACTGTACTGCTGCTGGTTTTCTGCTTATCAGTTTCTTGTTTGAAGCAGAGCCTGATAACCAATGACTACTTTAATCCCCTGGCAAGTGTCCCAGTCATTGTATGCAAATACTGCTACTCAGTGGCTAAAAGATTGTTTTTGTAAAAGTAATTTTAACTACATCCTGCGCCATCCTGTTGACTCCGCGGCTGCTTATCGGCCCGCCCTGCAGAACCCCGTGTGCGCCAGGCCCCACTCTGCCACAGCTTGTCTCTTGACCTCTCCATGACCCCGACCGGGGTAGGCAGCCGCTGAGGTGATTTCTTCTGGCAGGAAAGGCCCTGCTTTTGAAGCTCGGAATCGGGGGGTTCAAAGTCTAACTCAGGCCAAGCATCCTGGACAACTCACTTCAGCTGCATCTTAGAAATGGGCTGTTGATCATACCCGCCCTGGGCATGGGCCACACAGTGAACGTGCGAAAGCCCTGTACGGTAGCACAGTCACGTGCGGTCCTGTGGTCACATAGAGGACCAGTCACATATCGCAACCTGGCCGCCACTATCCATCATGTCTGGCACCACAGTCACGTGACTGCTGTAGTCACTATGGCGCTACAGCCACACGGAGTACCACTCACACTCAGTACTGCAGTCACAGACAATACTACAGCCACGTGTAGTACCACGTCACATATGCTACTGTAGTCACATACAGGACGACTTGGTCACCTATAGTACGAGGAGCTCAAGGATAGGTGGGGAACTGCGAGGAGGCCAGTGTGGCGGGAGCACAGAGAATGAGGGGTGAGAGTGTGGTGTGTGAGGGGGCCTGGCGGGGGTCGGGGAGCTGGATAAGGGATGGGGGGCAGGGCAGAGGCGGGCGGTGGGGGGGAAAGGTTAGGGGGCAGGGCACTTTCCCCCCTCAGGCACTGGGGATATGGCAGTGAGCAGTGCAGACAAACATCCCCACCTAGAGCTGACAGTTTAGTGAGGGGCAGACAGGTAATAAACAAGACACGTAAAATAACCGGTTAGAGCGTAGTACTGGTAAGTGGGAAGGAGAAAACAAAGGAGGCAAGGCCCACAGATGAGACCATGGCGGGAAGGAGGGAGCAGGAGTCCAGGCTCGGGTTTGCTGAATGACTGAATGAGTGCCGTCAACCATTGGTGGCCTCACCTGTCCTGTCCACTCTCTTTCTCGGACCCCAGACATGCCCGCATCTTCATAACTCCTTCTAAGGGCCTCACCGGTCCACGGGAGACAAGCGCACACTTGAGGTTCACTTTCCTCCTGCTCGTTTGGCTTCAACTGCTTCCTGACCTGCGTGCTTCATCTGAATAATGTCTCAAACATTTCCCTTCAAATACCGTGTACACTTGGTACATTTCTCAGCTTGTGTCTTCTGCCGCCAACAGGGAGCACGACGCCTTATCACAGTCTAAGTGTGCTCCTGCTTTTGCCCAAAGGCCAAGGAGAGGGTGTTGGGGCTGGAGCGCTTCCTGCACAGGTGCCCAGAAGGATGCTGGAAGGATGCAGGTGGGAACCAGGTCTTCGAGGACAAGTGGCAGTGATTGCCAGGTCTCTTTCCAGGATAGAAAAGGATGGCTAGGCCCTGCCGGCATGGCTCACTGTTTAAGCATTGACCTATGAGTTAGGAGGTCACGGTTTGATTCCCGGTCAGGGCATATGCCTGGGTTCTGGGCTCGATCCCCAGGGTGGGCATGCAGAAGGCAGCCGATCAATGGTTCTCTCTCAGCATTTATGTTTCTCTCTCTTTCTCTCTCTCTCCCTCTCCCTTCCTCTCTGAAATCAATAAAAATCCTATCTAATAAAGACGGAATATGCAAATTAACTGTCACTCCACGACAAAGATGACAGCGCCCACAGCCAATAAGGAGGGAATATGCAAACTGATGCGACAAAGATGGCGGTGGCTGGGCCGGGATGCTTGTGTTCAGCCCCGTCCTGGCTGCTCCAGGCCTCTGGGCAGCACGGGCGCGCAGGCACAGAGCGGCCAGGGCAGGGCGGGTCGCCTGCTATCTGAGCAGCGCACGAGCAGGCGTGGAGTGGCCAGGGTGGGGTGGGACGCCTGCTACAGGGGGTGGAGGGAGCTACAGGAGGGCGGCAGGGCCGGAGCGAAGGTGGAAGGCGGCAGCCAGAGCGAAGGCCCAGGTCCCGGAGGGAAGCCGGTGCTGGCAGCCAGGGGAAGGAAGGCCTATTCTTGCACAAATCTTCATGCATTGGGCCTCTAGTACATTATAAAAAATAAAAGAAAAGGATAGCTAAGAGCTAACTTCTCCTGAATATGGTCGAGATCGTTTTCTCAGTGATACCTCAAACAATAAGAAGATGGAAATGAACCAGCAGAAGTACCCAGCATGCTAAGGAGGTTGGGAGGGCTCTGTGCAGGGGTCCACAGAAGCCCTGGGCTTAGAAAAGCTGAAAGTTCAGAAGCACCTGGAGTGGGCTAGGTAGACCAAAGCAGGGACTGTGACCTCAACCACTGAGCCATGCTGGCCCGGCCAGAGCAGGACCTCTTGATTCAGGTTCAGTGCTACTGGACCTAGGGAGAATTTTTTGAAGCCCAAATAGACAATTTGGTGATTTTAGGATAATAAACAGGAAGTTGTGCTTGACATGCTAGTCGGAAAACTTAGGCCACTCATTACCTTGAAAGCTACAGGTTGGAAATATTAACTTCTCCTACAAGAGAAGAAATGAATCCATGGCAGATGGCTACCGGGTGGCTCCCTTACAGTTGTGGGGATGGGGTGGTCCTACCCACCGAGGGTGTGTTTTCTGAGTTGCTGCTTTTTCATTAAGTGGAATCTGATGGCTAGCAAGAAAGGCTGAATGAGCAGCCACAAGGACAAGCTGTTTGTACAGGAGTCTCCTGGCAACTCAGGGAGGTTGGCAATTGGTTCCTTTCCTGGGATGGCCGATCCACATATGAGAATTGTAGAGCGGGCCAGGATCTTAGTGGTCACTGTGTCCCTCTCATTTCACAGGTGTGTTTCTTAGCTGCAGCGGAAGCGGGGTCTCAGCAGAGCCCAGTCTAGAACCCTCTGGCGCCTGGCCTCCCAGCCCAGGTGAGCCAGGCAGCAGGGGGCGCGACCCTAGAGGTGGCCGGTTTGTTCCCCAGGGGAAGGAGGTGGGGTGGACAGAGGGAGGTGTCTGTCTATTCATGGGACAGGCCGAATTGTGAGGCCATTGTCTGAAACCTCAGGACCGGATGCTAAGAGCTAAAAGGCTTTTCCTCCATGTTGCAGGTAGGACGGTTGCCTACCTGCCTACCAATTGGAAGCCTGGTACTTTTCCCAGAAACTCCCACCAAAGGCCGCATTTGGGGTGAGGATCGGGGAGATGGCACTGCTATCTCAAGCTCCCCATGCCTTTGTGACCGTCATCACATGCCAACTGTTTAGTGCAGCAATTTTGCCCTGATGACTCTGCGTCGTCCCCTAAGATGACCAGTCTGAACCCCTCTCCTCTCTCTCCTTTTTCCTGTTCTCATCCGTACTGGCCCAACGCTGAGTGTGAGGTACGAAATCCCTGCTTACCTCTCAAGCTCTGCAATAGTTTCCTTCTTTGCCTTCTCCCTCCCTCCTTCAATTCCAGCCCGAACCCAGCCTTTGATCAGATGGTTTCTTGCACCTGGATCACCCTTCTTACATCCCTTCTGGTTGACTCCTTTTTTTTTTTTTTAAATATATGTTATTGATTTTTTACAGAGAGGAAGGGAGAGAGATAGAGAGTTAGAAACATCGATGAGAGAGGAACAACAATCAGCTGCCTCCTGCACACCTCCTACTGGGGATGTGCCCGCAACCAAGGTACATGCCCTTGACGGGAATTGAACCTGGGACCTTTCAGTCTGCAGGCTGACGCTCTATCCACTGAGCCAAACCGGTTTCGGCTGGTTGACTCTTTTTTTAAAATATATAGAGGAAGGGAGAGGGAGAGAGAGAGAGATTGAAACAGGAATGATGAGAGAAAGTTGTTGATGGGCTGCCTCCTGCACATCCCCCACTGGGGATCGAGCCCGCAACCCAAGCATATGCCCTGACCAGGAATTGAACCGTGACCTGGGTCATAGGTCGACGCTCAACCACTGAGCCACACCGGCTGGGCTGGTTGACCTTCTTCAGGGCTCACTCAAATGCCACTTCACCCATGAAGCTGTCCCTGAGCTAGTTTAACAGCTCCACGGGGCCTCCTCTGTTTTGTGTCCCCTCAAAATTCATGTTTACCTGGAACCTCTGAACATGACCTTATTTGGAAATAGGGTGTTGACATAGGAAATGTCCAAACCTGTAGAGAATGTTTTTATGAGTCTATTTGAGCCAAACTGACAACGGCCAGAAAGCAAAATCTCAAT
Source organism: Myotis brandtii (assembly GCF_000412655.1). NCBI lineage: Eukaryota > Metazoa > Chordata > Mammalia > Chiroptera > Vespertilionidae > Myotis > Myotis brandtii. The sequence continues at coordinate 2,813,987 of NW_005365764.1, forward strand.
GAATTGAGAAGATGCTCTGGAGAATGGCAGCTTTGCAGCTCGGTTTCCACTAGAATCAAAGGAGGAGACACAGGAGGGTGACATGAAATCCAATGCGGGTAGATTAAGGGGGCGGGAGAACGCAAAGGGGAGAGGGAATCCCTGGGGTTGGATAAAAAGAAAAATGGAGAAACACATACTTCTCTTACATCGCTGGGTACGGGATAGCTAGCAGTTAATCTTTACAGCACACAGAGATGGTGTTCAGGGAACAAGGGAACAGTGAAGGGTCTCTGGTCTCTGCTCCGGTGCTTGGATGAGCCCTGAGGGGCCTGATAAAGGAGATGCCTCTGACAGTTCAAAGGCACGTTATCTCAGATGCAAAAGACAACGGACAGGCTCCCTTAAGGTAAAGCTTGATCTTCGTCAAGGAAACCACAGGCCCAGGATGTGACTACCACGATGACTCACTTTTCGTGAGGGATTTTCATGTTCCGGTCACCCTGTGTGGTTACTTTCCGTCTGAGTTCGCAGGGCCTGCCATGCTGGCCTCCCCTGAGCTTGTCAGGGTTTGTAGGTGGCCCCTTTTTTGTCCACAAAGGTCTTTGGAAAGGTAATTGGTTAAGGAGCTCAAGATGAGGTCACACTGGATTTAGTGTGGGCCTTAAATCCAATGCGTGTGTCCTTATAAGAAGATGAGAGGACACAGACACACAGAGCGGCAAAGCAGACACCCACGTGAAGACAGAGGCAGAGACTGGAGAGAGGCTGCCACAAACCAAGGACACCACCCAGGAGCCACGGGGAGTCACCAGGGGCTGGAAGAGGCAAGGAAGGGTTGTCCCCTAGAGTCTCTGGAGGGAGTGGGGCTCTGCCAACACCTTGATTCCAGATTCCTGGCCCCCGGAGCTGTGAGAGAATATGTTGCTATTGCTGTAAGCCACCAGGTTTGTGGCAATCTGTGATGGCGGCCGCGGGAAACTAATGCACGCTGTAATCTGTGCCTTCACTGTAAGCACCTGGCCACGTCTCTCTGTCTTTATTCATCTCTATTGTATCCACCCCCTAACCTGGACCCAGAGCTGCACCAACACTGGCAGACACTCAGCAGGCTTGCTGAGGTCTCTCGAAGGCTGCCGTCCTGGGGCAAATGGGCCTGGGCCTGCCCCGGTGTCAGGAAGGAGAAGAACATGGGATTTGCTGAATGGAAGTGATGGAGAATGGGATTCACAGATCTACATCAGAGGCTCGTTCACGGCTAGCTGCTTTAGGAACAGGGCTAGAGACGCACACACTGTACATTCAGTAGTAGCAAGCAGACGCAACTGCGAGCCAGTTCTCGCGCCACCTCCCTGAAATGGGTCCCTGAGTCCCGGCTCTACCCCTTCTCGATGGGTGCTCAGGCCCTGGTGTGTGGCCCCTGCCTCCGCAAGCCTGCCATCATGGCTTAGGCCTCTGGTCGAGCCACTTCCTCGTACTGGACCCAAGGCTGGAACAGCCACTGCAAATACTTCCAAACAAACAGTCCGCTTCTCCTCCTCCTCCCCCTCCTCCTGCAAAAACCCTGTCAAGGTCAAAGACTTTGGAGGCTGGGCCAGCTGACTAGCTGGCCAGGAGCCTTTGGGGGGAAGAGGGATGGGCCCGAGCTCTATAAATGCTTTCACGGGAGGAGCCCTAGGAGGACGTGGAAAATAAAAAGGAAGACCCTTCTCCTTAGAGACCCTAACCTTGCCTGGCCCTGCCGTGGCGCCCTCGGTACATGGTGGGGACCTTTCTAACTCCTGGAGCCTTTGTGTCCCTTTAAGAAAAGCCCTTATTTGGGTCACCTTTACGGCCTAAGGCACACTACTGTCCACAAATATTGCCAAATCCTGTTTGACTCAAGGTCATTGTGTGAAACTGGATAGGCACTCGCCCCCAAAAGTAAACAGACCTTTCCTGGACCTGCTGGCTGTTTTGCAGACTCTGCTCTTCCTCCTTTCTTTCTCTCTGGGGGCCTGTCCCCCTCAGAGTCCAACCCACCCCAAATCCAAGCTGGAAAAGGAGGGACAGTCATCTGTGGTTTGACACTACCGCCTGTGTAACCTCACTGCAGGCTGCAGGGGGCGCTGCCCTCCCAGCTCTCTCCAGCAGCTCCAGGACCTACCTAAGGCCCATGGTTCACCCACCCCGCAGTCTCCTGGAAATTCCCCCCTCCACCACACTTGCCCCTTGGTCCCCAAGTCCACTGGGCCCCCAAACACTCCTAGATCTGGAGAGTGTCCCAAGGCCCTCTCACTGGGCCCAGATGGGCTCAGGCAAGATTCCAAATTTCCCACCGTGACAGTGTGACAGAGAGAGGACAGCTCATCCGAAAGTCGCTCCAGTAATTGGCCGGATAATTATGAGTTACAGGGAGCGTTCCTGGTCATCCCGACAGGTCTGGTGACTGAACCGAGGGCGAATGGCACTGGGAGTTCCGGAGGCCCCGTGGATCCTGTTTCTGGGGACCTGGTGCCACTTTAAGATATTTCCAATTGGTCCTGGGTTCATTCGCTGGAAGAGACGGTCCAACCCGAGTGAGGTGGGGTGCGGTTCCCAGAGTGTGAACTTGCAGGGCCCACTCTCCACTCTCCCTCCTCCTCCCCCCGCAATGCCATAGACTTCTTTCAATTTAGGCTTGTTTATAGTCAGTCAAGTTTTTCCAGATTGACTAAAGGAGTTCTTCATGTGCCTACTGCAGCCAGCTACAGGAGCAGTGAGAGACCCAGGACGGAGGCCAGCTGGGAGAGTCAGAAGAAAGTTTCTGTGGGATGCAGACAGCTAAGGAATGACAATCACACGCGATATTGTGCTCAACGCCATGTCCCCCTGCAAGGACACCCTCCTCTGCCCTCCTGACCCCCTCCGAAAAGGGCTTGGGGAGCCCTTCCCCGGGGCATCACCCCGAGGAAATGAAACTGCCGAGAACAAGTCTTACTTCTCCTTTTTCTGTGTGTCCAAGGGTTAAAAACACTGCTGAACGCCCCTTCCAACTGCAAGGTCAAGCAGCTGTCCAAACCACCCAAGGAGAAGCGGGAGCCCCGGACAGCAGACCCCAGCTCGCCGGGCCAGGACGCCCCCGCCGGCTGGCGAGGGAAGAGTTAAATGGTGATCAGCTTTGGCTGATAGCTCAGGCTCCAAAGTTCAGTCCCAGTCCCAGCCACCCCGAGGAATTGTAAATCTCAGGGCAGCATTTAACAAAACAAAAGCAACCTGGAATTACATGCAGGTTTGGTTTTCTACATATTTACTTAATCTCCTAGGTATGTGGCCCCCTGTCAGCTCAGCTGGCTTCGCTGGCCTTTTCGCCCCCCCTGGCTCTCAACAGTTTAAGTTTCAAACGAATTCCCTGTTTTTGCTCTTCCTCTTCGCAGGGCTGGGTGAGTCAGCCTGGCTTGGGTCGGAGTTGGGTGACAGCCGGCTCACCCTCCCCACTCCCCGGCACCAGGTCTGGGGAAGCTGGAAGAGGCGCTGGGACTACCAAAAAGTTACAGGCAGCGCTTGGAGGCAAGGATCCCCTCCCAGGCTGTATTGGGGGGTGGGGTGGGGACAGGGCTGAAGGTAAGAACAAGGGCTCTTTATCAGCTGCCGGTTCCCCTCTCTCCAGGTTTACAAACACCTGGGCCTCCCAGCGTCTGTCAAGCCAGACTAGACCATCAAAGACCACGTCCCCTTTTTCAAACCCAAACCAAGTATCCTCTCTCTTCGTGCCTCCAGCGCTGCAGCCGCCCAGGTTGGGGCTGGGGAGCGGGTTGCCAAGGAAAATACGAAGCGCCAGCAAGCAGCCGCTGGCTCCCAGCTCCCCCCAGGAGCGCACACACCCTCCACTCGCCGCGGTGGCGGCAAAGAGGGGAAGCGAGGAGGGGGAACGCAACACCTTCCCGGGGAGGGAGGAATGGGGTGGGAAATGGGTGGGTCTCCCAAGTTTCGGGGTGGGGGTGAACAGCCAGCCAAGCCACAGATCCTCCGGGAGCAGATCAGCCCCGGACCTGCCAAAACAGACAGTCCAGTGCCCGGGAAATTTACAAGGTGAAACTGACTAGCTCAGCGTTCGCGGGTGGCGCAGAGAAGTCGGGCGGCGGG
>NW_005365764.1:2818205-2818869 GCF_000412655.1 Myotis brandtii
CGAGCTGGCGCCCGATGCCTCTGCCGCCGCCGGTGATGAGCACGTTCTCCCGAGACAGGTCCCGCAGCTTGGCGGGCAGCACCAGTCCGACGGCCGCTTTCGCCACCAGATAGATCATCTGGAGAGGGAACACCACCAGCGCGCCCAGCCATTTCCACACCATCCTCCGCGCCGCGGAGCCGGGCAGGGCGGGGGGCGAAACTCCCCGAGCCGGACAAAACAGGAATCGAAAAAGAAAACACCTCCAAACAATAATAAATACACGGAATGAGGGGCCGAGAGGCGTCCCACCTGGCCACTCTGGAAACCACCTCTTCCCAAGTGCAAGGCACCGGGTGAGAAAAAGAGAAAGAAAAAAAAAAGAAAAGGAAAAAGAGAAATCCTCTTGGGGAGGAGAAAAAGCGTCTCCGAAGGTTGGGACAGTGAGAGGGGTGGAGGGGAAGCCGGAGGTGGGAAGTTCTAACAAGAAGTTTCTTGCCCCGGCCGCCGCTTCGGCTGGGGAATTCGCAGGTAATGTTTACAGGCTGACAGAGGAGTTTAGGCAGGGGAAGGGGGGGAAAAGGGCACCAACCACACGCGCGTACCCTGCTGCAGGCCCGCGGTTTCAAAGTGCAAGATGAAAAAAAAAAAAAAAAGCGCTGTTTCCAAATTGTAGCGCTTCCCC
>NW_005365764.1:2819486-2820795 GCF_000412655.1 Myotis brandtii
CCGGGACTTGCCGGCGGTGCCTCTGAGGGCTCGCAGCTGTAACTCCAACGCGCTGGAACCGACTCCTGCGAACCGGCTCCCTCTTCGAGACATTCCCCCTGGTCCCGGACGCGGTCTCCCGGAGCGGGGGTGCCTGGGGACCAGGTGACTGTCCCCAGCGTTCGGGGCAGGCCCGGGGGAGCCGGCTTGGCGGGCAGCACCAGTCCGACGGCCGCTTTCGCCACCAGATAGATCATCTGGAGAGGGAACACCACCAGCGCGCCCAGCCATTTCCACACCATCCTCCGCGCCGCGGAGCCGGGCAGGGCGGGGGGCGAAACTCCCCGAGCCGGACAAAACAGGAATCGAAAAAGAAAACACCTCCAAACAATAATAAATACACGGAATGAGGGGCCGAGAGGCGTCCCACCTGGCCACTCTGGAAACCACCTCTTCCCAAGTGCAAGGCACCGGGTGAGAAAAAGAGAAAGAAAAAAAAAGAAAAGGAAAAAGAGAAATCCTCTTGGGGAGGAGAAAAAGCGTCTCCGAAGGTTGGGACAGTGAGAGGGGTGGAGGGGAAGCCGGAGGTGGGAAGTTCTAACAAGAAGTTTCTTGCCCCGGCCGCCGCTTCGGCTGGGGAATTCGCAGGTAATGTTTACAGGCTGACAGAGGAGTTTAGGCAGGGGAAGGGGGGGAAAAGGGCACCAACCACACGCGCGTACCCTGCTGCAGGCCCGCGGTTTCAAAGTGCAAGATGAAAAAAAAAAAAAAAAGCGCTGTTTCCAAATTGTAGCGCTTCCCCACCCCTTCTCCAGGAAAAAAAAAAAAAGTGGGGGGAAAAGTGCTTGGAGCTCCCAATTTCAGCCCGCGAAAGTCTCCCGACTCATTGCTATTCTTGGGCTCAGGAAATTGCTTAAACGCGCTCTGATTGCCAGCAACGTGCAGCAGAAGTGGGGGGTCCGGGTGTCAGTTTCTTTACGTGCATGGCTCGCCCTGGCGCGCGCTCGCTCGCTCTCTCCGGCTCCCTCCCTCTGTCTTCCAGCCGCGGCTGGGAGTTGCCGCCCGATCCGGCTGCCTTTCTCTCCCTCGTTAGCATTTATTGCCTTCTTTTTGTCCTTCCCAACTTGGAGAGGGCCCGGGTGCGGAGCGCGCGTGGGTCGGACACCCGGGTCTGCGCCGCCTTATTCATTCGCTCCCGGGGCGGCAGCGGCGCGGAACTAGAAGGCGGCCGTTTTTCCCCCCCATTTTTTTTTTTAATACCCCATTAAGTCTGATTGACAGTTAAAGTTGGTCGGAGGCTTCACTCCCGTTCCTCTGACTGGCTGCCGCG
>NW_005365764.1:2821139-2850803 GCF_000412655.1 Myotis brandtii
GAAGCCACTCCCGGCCTTTGCCCAGACGTCTCCTGTCTTCACTTAGAGTGCACTTTCTAAAGCTGCTCCACGCTGATGGGGGAAACAGCTGGGGAGCAGGGTTTTGCTGTGAGGAGAAGAGGTGGGCAGGGTAAAGGAACTCTGCCCCCAAGGTGCCAATAAAATCCCCATAAGATTAGGTGGGAGCGTATTTATTGCTCATCTGGGCTAGAATTACCGTGACTGACAGCAATTTCCTTAATAACAAAAGCCTGTAAACAAAACGTCCTAAGCCCGTGCCCCCGGTGCCGTGCCGGCAGCGCCTTCTCTCTGTGGGTCTCGCTGGGCACCCACCCTGTAGCCTCCTGTCTCCCCTGCTGGAGGGTGGGACCCAGCAATGCAGAGCTGTCTGTTGGAGGAAGTCTGGGAGGTGACTCACTGAAAAGCAGCCCCGGTGAAAAGTGCTGATGGGACTTGCTTCCTGCCGCCCCCACGGGTCCAGGCCAGGAGGCGTGAGGGGGGGCCGGGGAGCTGCCCTGCAATGCCGGGCAGCGGCTCTGCAGGAAGGTGGGCTCAGGCCGCACCGCCCCACGTTCCCGGTGCGCTGGAACCAGCTCGGCCAACGCTGAGGATCCTCTGAGGACGTCTTTCTGAGCGAGGCCGACCTGGGGAGAGGTGGCTGGGGCTTACCTTCTCCTCGGCTGCAAAGACCCTCAAGTGAGTTCCGGGGAGAAGTTCTGCAGGGAAGGATCTTCCAGGTGAACTGGGAAACTCTTCATCGGGAAGCAGCTGGGAGCGCTTGGAAGTGGGTTTGGATGAGAGACTGTGGGTCCTACACCGAAAGCATATGTGTGGAATCTAATGAACAAAATAGGTCCAGAGACCTGGGAGCATGGAACAGACCGACAGATCTCAGAGGGTGGGTGGAAGAGAGTAACCAAAGAATTTATCTACATATATGCATATGGTGGACACAGACAATAGTCCAATGAAGGCCTGGGGTGGGGCAGGAGCCAGGTGGAGGGGGGCAAAAGGGTAAAAATGGGGGCACATCTATAATACTCTCAACAATAAAAAATAAATTTAAAAAAAGGAATGCTTATCTTCTGACTGTGTCTCCCACTGACCATGCAATGGGAAACCGTTGTCCCCATTTGCCAGGTTACCCTGCCAGGGAGTGCGGGAGGGATGGATCCGAATCTGATTTGTCTTCCCACCCACCCCATTCAGGCAGGAGGGAGGACAGAGGGGCAGGATGAGGCTCCCTGCGGCCTCCATCCAACCCTCCAGAAGTAGGACTGAAAGGCAGGCCATTGCCTTCATCCAACTCCCAGGCCACGGCTCAAGTCAGCACTTGGTTAGAGTGATTGCCTCCTCCTACCTCGGAGGGAGGTCTGTAAAAATGGAAAAGGAATCCCAACCCTGGGGAGACGGGCCCTTCCTGCCCGGCCATGGCTGGTGTCCGCCAGGCCTGCCAAGAAGAGGACTCAGAAAGTGTGGAGCTGGAAGGGGTGCGCTCAGCCTGGTCTCATCTGTTATCCTCGAGGCCACCTAGTGGCCGGGGTGTGGTACTGCTCCAGCCTCCCGCCTCCCACTTTTCTGCTAACCCACCAAGCTATCCTTTTCCTTTCGGGCCTAAAAAGGCCCCACACACCCACTGCTTTATGGGGAGACTGAGGCACAAAGATGTTAAGTAACTCATACGCACAGCAGCGTGCTCACCGAAGTCTCCTGATCTCCAACCGGTTCAGATGCCAGACCAACCTGGTGACCACTGGGTCCTACATTTTCTCGGGGTGTGTGTCAGTGGGAAGGAGGTTGAGAACCCACACTGGCTTGAACCGTATCAGGCCTTGTACACAGAGTCTCGCTTACTCTCCTTAGCAGCCCAAGGAGGTGGGTGCCACTGTGCCACTTACTGGGAGGAAACGGAGGTTCAGCAAATCTGTGTAACTCGTGCAAGGCCACACAGGGTGCTCCTCTTACTTTTCCCACCCTCAGGTTTGGGGTGAAATCAGAGTGAAAATGAACGTCAGGCGACCCTAAAAGGAGCTGAGGTTGGGCGGCGGCTGGGAAGCAGACACCTTTTTCTACTTGTTCCACCTCCAGGGTGTGGGTTTTGTGGGCCTAGAATCCCTGTGAGCCTCAGGCCTCTTCCATCAGTGCCCGGAGAGGTGCTGTCACTTCCTCTGAGCTCCCTCTCCAAGTTCTCAAGGAAGATGAGGGCGAGGGGTGCTGGCTGGGGTGCACAGCTCTCAGCCCGCACAGAGGGTCCCTGGGCTTGGCTCCAGTGAGAACTGCAAGGGCCACGAGCCTCCTGCCCCTCCCCTCGCACCCTCTCCCCCCACCCCAGGTCCTTTGCTCTTGGTACCCCCTCCTCCCTTAGTTTCCTTTGGGACAGGGGGTGGGGAATTTAACTCCAGGGTGAAGTTTGAATTTCACATCCCAGCCTGGGGAGAGGGCCCCACAGCCTCGCCTCCTCCCCACCCCCCAAACGTGAAAGGAGCCTTTGTGGGCTTGAAGGAGGAGGGTGGTGAGGTGCAGCCTGAGGAGCTAACTGTTTCCATGACTCAGCTCTCCCGGCCCAGGGAGGTGTGAGGACTCAGCAGGGCAGGCGGGAGCCGCCTTCTAGCCAGGCAACCAGTTCCAGGATTATAGGCCGCCCCCCCCCCGCCCGCACCCCCCCTCCCAGAACCACCTGTGACCTGCAGGGAACTTACTGGCCCTGGATGGGTCACCAGGCTGTAAACAGTCACCCCACTCCTCACATCCCCAGGGCCAAGCCCCATTTTTTTTTTTTTTTACTTACTATTGCATCCCCAGGGCCAAACACACATGTGTAGCCTTTTAACCAGGCACTTTCCTTATTACCATCTCAGCTGAGAGCTGGAAAAATAAGTGGGTCTCAAGCCTTGTCTTCTGCCGTTACTTACCTGAGGCTTAGAGTTCAGAAAGTCCTTCAAGATCACAGAGCTGAGAGAGGGAGGTGGGAACTGAACCCTGGTCAAATGCTCAGCTCTGTCTGCTTCATCCTGGGGTTGCTCTCTGGACACATAGGATCACCAGGGAGCTTGTCAAAATGCAGGTTCCTGGGCTTCCAGCCTGGACTTCCGGGACTAGCATCCTGGCGGAAGCGGGGGGAGCAGGAATCCGAGTACAGGTGATTGTTCCGGAACCTCCAGTGCAGCCTCTGCGTGGCCCCTCCTTATCTCCAGCCCTGCACACAGGCTTCCTTACCTCCCTGATCCCGCATGCGCCCTTCCCTCCTTTGCACTGAGGAGGTGTCCTGGCACTGAGCTCTCACTCATGGGCTGTCTGGGTGGTACCTCTAGCCGGCGCTCCACAGGGAAGAAAACGCGAGTGGGAGGAGCAGGGCTGCCTTCACTCATCCATTCAATCCGTCAGTCAGTCAACTGGCCACCATCGCGCCCTCACCCGGGCAGCCCCCTAGGGACTGGGAGGCTACGGGGTGATAAGGCCAGCCGTCTGATGGGAGCACGACCTGGGGTGGTTCTGGCTTTGGGTTCCGGCAGCTTGACTTCAAACCCCAGCTTCCTCATTTGTGAAGGGAGGATAATAATGGCAATAGGATTAGCAGAGCTCAGGGACTGCCAGCGAGGGCCCCGCAGGCCAGGTCGTTTGCGTGTTGCTGGGCAGCTCATCCCGCCCGCCCGCCCCCAGAGATGCGGGGCTGACCTGCCACCCCGCACCCACCAGCACCCTTTCCCCGGGACCTTTCTCTTTGGCCAAGTAACCCCTGTTCCTCTTGCAAGGTTTCCTTTAGCTCGTGGTATCTTTTTCCAGGAAGCTCTTCCCAGCTCCCTCCCCTCCCTCCCCTCCCTTCAGCCCTCAAAGTCTGTCCCAGGGGTCCCTCCTCTTGGCCCTGAACTTCCTTCCCTCCCAGCACAACCACACTGTCATTGCGGTTTTCACACTGGGGCTGGGCGGGTGGGGTGAGGTGGGGGCAGAGGGGTTTGTGGGTGTGTGGCCATGCAGTGGGTTAATGCTCACCTTCTCCCAACTGGTGATTTTGTGTTTAACTTGTTTTTCATAAGTTTAAGTCGGATCTGTTGTTGCCCCAGCGAAGAAACTGAGTCACTGAGACAAAGCTTCCGAGCAAAGGCAGTGACATCTTTCAAACATATCTCCATTCACTCACTCATCATGCGTTCACTCATTCATTCATTCATTCGACACAGATTTACTGAGCGGTTGCCGTGTGCCAGGCCCTTTCCGGATGTTGGAAAGACAGCAGTGGGAGGAACAGCACAGACCCTGCCCTCGCAGGGCGGGCATCTCCACTGGCAGGAGGCAGAGTGCCAGGTGGGGGCAGAGAGAGAGGGTCCCTGGCACAGGTGATGGGGTATTTGGGGGACAGCGTGATGGGGGTGGGTTGGGCAGCTGTTTGACCAGGGAAGGCCTCTCTGAGGCGACATTGGGGCGAGACCTGAATGAAGTGGGGAGTGGAAGCTGAGGGAATCTGAGTCAAGAACCCCCGAATGGAGGGGAAGGAAGGACCAGGGCAGGAGGCTGCTTGGGGGGCTGGAGCAGCCAGGCAGGGCTCCAGGGAGCAGGAGGCGGGTGGGCGGGGCCACCCCCAGGGCTGCCAGGTCTGTGTGGCCTGGGACCAGGGGCATCATGGCACCAGGCCTGCCGTGTGAGAGGTGCTGGATCCCAGGCCCAGCCCAGGCCTCCGGAGTCCGTGGCTGCGTTTTATTTGGACCCCCCCCGCCCCCAGGAAGCTCTGTGCACACTGAAGTCGGAGGAGTGCTGAGGGAGGGTCCTGCAGGCCACGGGACGACTGTGGGTTTCGTTCCCAGTGTGACAGGAGCGGAGGGGAGATGGGGGGATCCGTGTTCTAGAAGCCGTGTTCAGCTGCTGGGTCCAGAACAGCCTGTGGGGGACCAAGGGGAACGCAGGGACAGGGGTGAGGGAGCAGCCCAGGATGTTAAGGGAGAGATGGCCACAGCTCCCAGGTACACGGCGGGTGGACAGGACACCTGGACACACACACACACACACACACACACACACACACACACACACACACGGCTTTATGGGACAGCTGGCTACTTTGCCTGGGCAGAACGAGCTGGCAATGTTGAGTGAGGGGGTTGAATTTGGAGAGCCTCCTGGTCTAGCAGAGAGCAGTATTCCCTGAAGTTCAAGATGGGCTATCTTGGGGGAGGGGGCGTGTCTTTGTGAAGATGGACGCCTGGCAGGGGGCATGAGCTGTGTGAGACACAGAGAGTGGGAAACAGGCTTCACACACATGGAAAGTCCCCGTGGGGAGGGGACACGGGTCTGCCAAGGTTGGAGATGTTTAAAAACCTCATAAAACACCTTCCCTTTCTAATCCAGAACATTCACCAGAAGAGCCCCTTTTCTCCTTGGTGAGGCCTGGCTAATAGGACTGGACATATTTTTAAAAAGACCCAAAGCAGATAGAATGGCTCCTTTCAGACCATGAAATCCTCCCCGACAGGGGAGCGTTTTCCGTGGAGTTATGTCTCCCGTCCTCTGCAGGCCGCACGTCGCACACCCGAGGTTCCCTTCCCATTACTGTCCCGAACCCCAGGCAGGGGCAGCAGGGCGGTGGGTCAGACGAGGCCTGTGGACTGCAGTCTGCCAACTTCCGCCCTGGACCATCACACATCAATCTGTCAAGACTAAGACGTCAGTGAAGCCTGAGCCCTGGGAAAGCAGCCTCTGTTTCTTGCCTCTTTCTGGAAATGTGTTCACAGGGACCCGCCCAGTCACCGTCCACTGTGAGCAACAGAGGGTCACGGGGGAGACAGTCCACTGAGAACTGGAAAATTGAAAGCAATAGACATGAGAGTCCAGCAAGAGATTGAAGTCATCACGATTAGCGAACATTCACTGAGAGCTCACACACTCTGGGTGCTGTTTCTAGCTCCTCAAACATGATAATTTGGTCCTAACAGAGGAGGACATTGAGACCCCCCCGCCCCCCGAGGCTACAGGCTGGTACACACTCAAGCAGGAGGTAGAACTCTCGGGGGGATCCTGGTGTCTCCCCTTCATTGCCTCTCAATAATGGACACCCCTAAATCTATGACATTTCTGTTATTTACTCTAAGGCAGTGGTTCTCAACCTGTGGGTCCCGACCCCTTTGGGGGTTGAATGACCCTTTCACAGGGGTCGCCTAAGACCATTGGAAAACACATATATAATTACATATTGTTTTGCGTACTCACTCAAGCAGGAGGTAGAACTCTCGGGGTCTGACTTGGGATTCTTGTGTCTCCCCTTCATTGTCTCTCAATAATGGACACCCCTAAATTTTTGCCATTTACTCTAAGGGCTCTCAGAGACTCCCAAGAGGGCCCAGTCCGTGCCTTCGGGTGCGGACAGACTTGAGGCCCTTGGCTTTGCTCATGCCCCCCGGATCCTCCCGACTCCGTTTCCTTGGCCACATCTGGCCTCCTGCTCCTGGGGGCCTGCCAGCCCTGGCTCCCCTGTTGAAAAGTGTGTCCCCCCCCCCCCCCCCCCCCCCCCCCATGATTTCAGTGTCTCATTGCCTATTGCACTCATCAGTTTACCAAAACAAGTAGGAAACAGACGAGCGGAAGTGCGGATGTTCCTAATACGGACACTATGTCTCTTAAATGTAAGAAACTGAATAATAATTGTTACGTTACCTTTTAGCGAGCACTTAGTAGGCATCATGCCTCACGTGGATTATCTCATGTGGCCATCCCAGCCACCTGCTGAGGGACAGCTGGTGTCATCTGAATTTAGCGGATGGGGAAACTGAGGCCCCGAGAGGAGTGCCTTGTCCACACTGTGCAGTGTTAAGTGGCGTTGATGGACACAGACGGAGTAATCAGGCCTCCTGGACGATGTGATGCAGCCTGTCAGGTGCCTGTAGCTTCCTCTGGGGCGGTCGATTACAAAGGGAAAGAGCAAGAACAAACCGCCCCCCCGCCCCGCCCCAAACATGTGCACGATATTCACAATATACATCATTCACAATGCAGGCTGAAGAGTGGGGTGCAAGTGAGAATGTTACACTTTTTTTTTTTTTTTGCTCCTGGGAAAGAGCTCTATTTCCCCACAGTCTTAACAGTAAAACCCTTAAAGTGTTAGGATACAAATTCGTAGAGCCAGTATGATCCCCCTTTTGGAAAGAAAAAGGCTATGGTCTATATGCATATTTATTTCATTACCATTTGGCCGGGACTCGCTGTGTGTCAGGCAACTCACTAAATGCTTCGGATTCATTTAATTTAATCTCATTTCATCAAAATGGTCCCCTTGAGGTGGGCTCTACATTCCCCATTTTGATCTGTGGACTTGAAGGTCAAGCAGCTTGGCCAAGGTCATGGAGTCAGTGAGTGGCAGGTATGGAATTCAAAGGTGGCTCTGTTTTCCTCCAAAGCCCTTTTCTCTGCTTCCTTCTCTCCCTGCTCTGGCTCTTTGTCTTTCTCTCTCTGTCACTCCCTCCCCACACACGCACATGCACAGGCACCCGCACACGCACACATGTGTACACACAGAAAGAAGACAGAAAAGAAACACATGAGAGTGTTAGCAGTGGTGGTCTATGGATGGTGGAAGAGGTATTTTCCTCTCTTTCAAATGCCTTCTTACATAGTCCCAGCTTTCTAGAATGAGTTTATGTTAAGAGAAAGCCACTCAATGATCTTTTTGTAAAGTTTGCTTGTTTTAGAGTCAGCGGGAGGCAGGGGTTCTGGTGTGAGGCCACAGAGCCCCTGACCATGGGCCCCTTTAAAAACCTGCTAAAAAATCAGACAGGGGAGCCAGACCTTTGCGTTTGGAACCGCCTAATCCGTCCTATAATACCTTGCTTTGTAGGCAAGTTCTGCACGCAAATCCCGTAAAATCCCATATCGGGGAGCTGACGCTGAGCCTGCCCAGAACACAATCTGCTAATGATCACGGCTTGCCAGGAGTCTGCAGAAGTGATCAGCGTGTCACGGCCCCCATGCCTGCCTCCTGCCTGAGCCGTGCTAATAAGGACTCTTTTCACGAGTTTATAGAAACACTTTGTTCGGATCGCGTTGGGTCTCTATTTCATCTAACTTGAGCGCTGCACGTCTGTGGGGCGGGCAGGGGCTGAGGCGGCCGCTGGAGCTTCGGGACCCAGCGGAAACCACAGGTTTGTAAATGCAGCGATAACTTACCCGCCTTCCCCAGGGCCAGGGCCTTCTCTGGGGCTGCTCTGGGGGCTGGAGGCAAAAGTGGGACAGAGTGGGTGGGAAGGTTGGATGCCCTGCCTGGAAGCGGGGCCTGGGTGTGGGTGCCCGGAATGACCTTGGGTAAATTGTTTCCTCTGTGCTTCCATTTCCTAAGATTGAAAATGAGGGTTCTATTAAGTGCCTCGCAGGGCTGTTGTAAGACCGAAAGGGCTGCCTGACATTCCTTCCCGTCCCCACTGCATTGCCCTGGATGGTTACCTACTGCCTAGGGTTTCATAGCTCAGTGTGTGAACGTTTTTACACTGTGGGTCTGAAAAAACTTACAGAAAGGTTGCAAAATTTGAACCAAGAACTGTTGAACCTGAGAGGGAAGGCAGGGGAAGGTGGGTGGGAAGAGATCAACCAATGAACTTGACTGCATGCATATATGCGTAACCCGTGGAGACAGACAATGGGGTGGTGAGGCCTGGGGGAGGGGGCAGGATGGGAGTGGGCAGGAAGAGGTCAATGGGGGGGAAAAGAGGACCTACTGGTATGTACTACTTTCAACAATAAAGATTTTTTTAAAAAATTGAAAAAAATGGAAACAAGAATTTCAGTGTGGTCTTCACTCATGTGTTAGTCAACATGTTACATTTGCTATGTCTCTCTCTCTATCTATCTATCTTGTTTTGAGGGTACATTGCAGACTGGATTGCTCCATAGTCCCAAACACTTCAGCATATATGTCTCAAAAACAAGAACTATTACGTAAAGACAGCACTTTTTTTAAGAATCAAAATCAGGAAGTGGACATTGATAGAATACTGTTATGTAATCCACAGGCCTGTTCAGATTTTGCCAGTTGTGTCACGATCGTCTTTCATAACAAAAGACAAACAAGTTTTTTTTTTGGTCCGGGATCCAGTCCAGAGGAGCCCGGGGAACCCAGTGGGCGAGCCGCCCTTGACAGCTTTCATCTCGTCATCGGCCTTTCTTGTCGCTCATGACCTTGACATTTCTGAAGAGCACAGGTTGTTATGCCCTTAAATCCACATGCTGGAACCCTCATCCGAATACCTCGGAATTTTATAATATTTGGTGGCAGGACCTTGAAAAGGGTGATTAAGTCGAAACGAGGCTCTTAGGATGGTCCTAACCCAACCCAACTGGTGTCATGATAAGAAAAGGAGATTTGGCCTCGAAGAGACCCCCAGGGATGTGCGTGCACAGGGCAAAGTCCCTGTGAGGACACAGGCCAAGGAGAGAGGCCTCCGGAGACACCAAGCCTTTATCTAGAACCTTCAGCGTCCAGACTGTGAGAACATACATTTCTGTTGTGTGAGCCGCCCAGGCTATAGTGGGTCGTTATAACAGCCGTAGCCGAGTAACACACAGGCCAGTGATTTTGTAAATTTCCTCTCCGCTTGGTCTTAGCTCATTCTTGCCATCCAGAGTCTTCTAGATGCTTCCTTCCTCCAACTAAAGTCAAAAGCTCTTCCTCTGTGCCAGCCTTTGCTCGGGGCATTCCACGCACAGTCCTCGGAACAACGCATGGAGGCGTGCACTATTATGATACCCATTTTACAGGCGAGGAAAGCTGGGCGTGGAGTGGGGAAGGTCACACAGCCAGAAGGTGGAGGCGTCTGTGGGCCAGAGGCCGAGTGTCCAGGAGATAAACTAAGGTTTGCAAACACGTACAGCACAGCACGACGGGAGTCGGTGGCCACGGCAGCCCCACACGTCAGCACGGATCCTCAGTCACCTCCGTCTGTGGGGAGCATACGCTTGTGTTTCAAGGCTCAGTTGACTCACCCCCACTTCTAATGAAGCTACTCTTGGCACTGCCCCCTCCCCCTCTCCCCTTCTCCCTTTCTTTAAACCGATTGCAACAATAATAGCTATTATTTATTGGGGACCCACTCTATCCTGGTGTCAGTTCTGTGGATTTATCAGTATCACTCACCCCATGCTCAGAACAACCTGGTGGAAGAGGCAAGGACAAACCCAATTTACAGATGGAGATGCTGAAGTCAGAGGGTAAACAGCTGCCCAAAGCCTGCAGCCGATCGGCAGCTCCCGCCAGGTGTGGGCCCGACGGGCTCCATGGGTCGTGGCCTGAGCAGACACGCGGGCCCCACACTTAGAAGGTCCCACACGGGGTTAATGCTCTATTGTTGCGTCTTGAGATCCTTCGTGATTTTTGAACACGGGGAATGCATGTTCACTTCTCACAGGGCTGCAGGAAGCCCTGTGCCTGGCTCCCACGACCGTGCACTCTGTGGGCCCTGCACCCAGTGGAGACGGCCACGGGGGGCCGGAAGCTGGTACTGCACGTGCACGCACACGCTGGCCTCCCTCACCCGCGATGGCCGGGATGATGTCTGAGCCGTCTTGTCCTCAGCGCCCAGCACAGAGCCTGCACAGTGGAGGTGTGCAGGAGGTCGTTGGGGAAGGAATTGACTAATGAATGAAATGACTATTGATTCAAAATTCAAAAATTTGGAGACAAAGGAGGCCCGAAGGAGAAGGCAGGGTGCAGCCCGCATCAGGAAGTGGGGATTGCTCAGGGCAGGGAAAGGGGTGGGGATGAAAAGACCACCCAGGCTCCCTGTTCCCAACACCTGGAGGCCCCAGGCCATGCTATTCTCCTGTGACCAGGCGTCTTGAGGAGGTAGGTCTGGTGTGTTTCAAGTTCCACCTGGGGTGGGCAGAGCCCCTCATTGGGGCTGGCATCCTGGGCACTTGTGCCCCCCACTCAGCCTTATGCTTTTTCTTTTTAAAAAAATGTTTTTCTTTGATTCCAGAGAGGAAGGGAGAGGGAGATAGAAACATCAATGATGAGAGAGAATCCTTGATTGGCTGCCTCCTGCACGCCCCACACTGGGGATCGAGCCTGAAACCTGGGCAGGTGCCCCGACTGGGAATTGAACCATGACCTCCTGGCTCATAGGTCGATGCTCAACCACTGAACCACACTGGCCGGGCCAGCCCTATGCTTTTTAAACGTCCCCCCAGGTGGCACTCTGCTTCAGCTCCTACCGTAGTAGGTTCAAAGATTAACCCCCTCCCCCTGCCCCAAAAGATGTTCCCATCCTAATCTCTAGAATGTGATGGAATTTGGGGAAAGGTCTGTGCAGATATGATTAAGTTAAGGATCTAGATCAGTGGTTCTCAACCTTCCTAATGCCGTGACCCTTTAATACAGTTCCTCATGCTGTGCTGACCCCCAATTTCATTGTTACAAATTGAACATAATTAAAGCATAGTGATTAATCACAAAAACAATATGTAATTATATATGTGTTTTCCGATGGTCTTAGGCGACCCCTGTGAAAGGGTCGTTCGACTCCCAAAGGGGTCGTGACCCACAAGTTGAGAACCGCTGCTCTAGATCATCTTGGATGATCCCAACAGACTTTCAGTCCAATGACATGTGTCATAAAAGAAGAGAGACACACTGAGGTGAGGGTGAGGCCACATGACCACAGAGGCAGCGCTCTGGGTGACGCGGTCACGTCCGAGGAGCCACCGGAGCCGCCAGAGGCCAGAGGCGTGGTTCTCCTCCCCAGCCTCAGAGGGAGCGCGGCAGGCCCGCACCTTGACTTCCGCACCTCTGGCCTCTAGCATTGGGGGGAACACATGCTGTTGTAAGCCAGGTTGGAGGTAACTTGTTACAGCAGCTGTAGGAAATGAACACACCTGCCTTCCCCGTACCTGCTGCCGTACCTGGCTCACGTTTCTTAGTGCTCCTGGGCCTTGGCCTCCACACCTGGGAAACAGGACATCTGTGGTGTCTACGTCAGGGGGTGTGTGATGAGATGTTGTAGGGAAAGCCCTCAGGAGAAAGGCCCGGCCCCCCTAAGTGCCCCTCACCTGGTAGAGAGCATGTAAGGTTGTATTAGCCAGGAGTTCTGGCCCCTGTGGGATGGATTGTCACACCCTAGACAGGGTGGTATCCTTGTGATGTCATTTCTAATCCCATTAAAAGGAATGGCGGGATCTCACTGTGGTCAGAGTATGGGAATGACCCCCCTCCGTGTCATCTTTAGCACCCCATTAAAGGGAGGGCAGGATCTCGCTGTGGTCAGACCACAGACTCTGGGTCAGATTCCCTGGGTTTAGATTCCGGCTCTGTGACTCACTTGCTGTGTGACCTTGAGCAAGTTAATGAACCTCTCTGTGCCTCAGTTTCCTGACCTGTAAATGGGCACAATGTCCCCTGTGCTACGACTCCTTGGTGCTTGTAAATGCTCAGGCTGGTGCTGGGAGAGCCTTGTGTGGCTGTTCAATACATGTCAGACTCGATAAGGAGAACATTCCTTTGACTTTGAAACCCAACCAAGTTTCCACTGGAAGCAAAACTGCCTCTTCACTGCTTGCCTCCGAAGGGCAGCTCACCCCCCGGGAGGGTTCTTGGCTGCAGGCTGCTCAGGATCTTCCCAGCAGACACTGGAAGGCGAGACAGGTGGATGGGAGCCTCAGCCCTCACCCCTCCACCCCCACCCCCTTGGGCCTGGGGGTGCGAGCTCTCCCAGGCCAGGCATGGAAACGCTGCTTTGGCCCAAATAGCAAGTCACATGTCTGTTTTCTCAAGGGCCCTGCCCCCTGAATGCTTGGAATTCTTGGCTAAGGGAGTGTCCCCAAGGGGTCTGCTCCAGGGCTGGGTCATGGGCTGGACTGACAGCGCAGGGGGTTTGGGCTGCAGCCCAGGGAGTGGGGTGGGAAGGACGAACCAGGACAAGGATTCCCACTGTCCCGCGAGGCCAGGGCATCCTGGCGGGGCTCAGTCCCCACCCCATTTTCTCCAGTAGTTGGTGTCCCAGAATTTCTCCTTGTGTGGGGGTGGGTGGAAGGGGCACAGGAGCAACCACACAGCCAGGGCACACCCCAGGGAAGGCAGCCCCACTCCTGAGGGACCCGTCGGGGAAGTAAGGACTCGGGACCCTTCCAAAGGGGAGGGCGTCCCTGGACGGCTGCCCAGGGCCTTATCTGAGATCCTCCCTGACTCCAGTGTTCTCACCCGCAAAATGGGCTTCAAGACATCACCCCCAGCACGGCTGGAATTCTAAGCCACCAGCTTGCTGTGCTTGGAGTCCCCAGGAGACTCAGGGTGTCTTAGGAAACATTGTGAGGCCCGAGCTGGGCAGGACGTCCTGTCCTCAAGACATAACGGGAGCCCAGCTGGCGTGGCTCAGTGGTTGAGTGTTGACCTATGAACCAGGAGGTCACGGTTTGATTCCCGGTCAGGGCACATGCCCAGGTTTCGTGCAGGAGGCAGCCAGTCAGTGATTCTCTCTGATCGTTGCTGTTTCTATCTCCCTCTCCCTTCCTCTCTGAAATCGATTTTAAAAAATCAATAAAAAATAAAAGAAAGACACAACAGAGCCTCACTGGCTGCACGCAGGAAGCACCGACTTGCCACCCAGAATGCCCTGGGCTGCTTTTCCCTCTGGTGTCCGTGGTTTGGAACCTGGCTCAGAACCCCACTGTGATCAGTGATGCCCCACGGGTCTCCCAGTGTCTAATTCCAGAAAGGCGCCCACCTACCCGCTCGGGTGTGGGGGGCCAGCTTCCGAGAATACCTTCGTGTGGACGCTGGCCTCGCAAGTCCTGGAGGGTGAGCCGCCGTCCACCTGTCTGTCCACCGGTTCATCTGTCCTGTCTGTCTATTTATCACGGAGGAGATGGGCTGAGTCCTTCTACTTTCTGGCTCTGTAAACGTGGGCAGGTTAGGCAACCTCAGCCTTGGTGTCCTCCCCTGTAAAGTGGGGGTAACATCAATACCTACCTCTTGGGGTGGTTTCAAGCATAAACACATCATGCAGGTAAGGCACTGAACAGCTGTGCCTGCCCCTGGTAAGCACTAAACTAATGTTGAACCTTATTTATTATTGTTGTTGTTGCTGCTATTATTATGTTGCTATGGGAACCTGCATGAAATTAACACACAGCCTCACTCACTTGGAGGAAACCACTTTGTGGTGATCTGGGCAAGTGGATACAACCTTGCACCCATCTTGCAGAATCGATTTCATATTTGTGTGCTCAGCTCCACCGGCTATCGGTGGGACACGTGCTTGGCAGTCCTCAGTAAAGGGCAATGAGTTATCCGTTGCATGACTGCCTTGAGCACCTAGAGTTCTAGCCAGGAGCAACCGCACCTGATGTGCCACGGGACCTGTGCTTCCGTATCTCCTCCGGCTTTGGAAATTTCAGGATGACATTGCATATGCCCACTGCTGACCTCACAGCTCCCTGCAGTCTGAAGTCCCACTCAAGCTAAATCCAGAGCCTCCCTGAAGCCACATGGGGTGGAGGTCATGGGAAGAGAATGGTCTGGGAGTTAAAACCCCAAAGTTCAGAGCTGTCCTTGTCCTCTTTGTCCTCTGGGTCCCTATATTGGGAGGAAGGAAGAATATTGGTTAAGATTGTGGACTCAGGCCCCAGCTGGTTTAGCTCAGTGGATAGAGCATTGGCCTGCAAACTGAAAGGTCCCAGGTTCGAGTCTGGTCAAGGGCACATGCCTGGGTTGTGGGCTCGATCCCCAGTTGGGGACTTGCAGGAGGCAGCCAATCCATGATTCTCTCTCATCATGGATTTTTCTATCTCTCTCTCCCTCTTCCTTCCTCTCTGAAATCAACAAAGATATTTTTTTAAAAGATTTATTTAAGTATCGATTGTGGATCAAACTACTTACATCAAATCCCTGCTCCAATGCTTATTCGTCCAGGGCCTCCCTTCTTTGAGACTCCGTTACTTCATCTGTTCCATGGGGATAACACATACCCTACAGGCTTCTACTGATGTGTAAATAAGATGATATTCTTAGAGCACTTGGCACAGTGCCTGGCACATAGTAGGTGCTCAGCAAATATTCTTAGTCTCCAGTAGGTTCAACCTCTTCACTTTCCTCTCTGGAATACAACATGGCAAAAGGTTTGCTGATCTCTTTGAATTGAGCTCCTTTCATTCCCCATTTCCTGGCTTCCGTGCCCTGGGAGAGCATGCGATCTTTGTCCTGTATTCTATTGATATGGTAGGTATAGGACATAAATTAAATTTCATGTGTTAAACCAACTTTGCATTCCTGGAATAAATCCCAGTTGGCAATTAATCCCTTTTACGTGTTGCTAGAGTCAGTTGACTAGTATTTTATTGAGGATTTTTCTATGTATATTCATAAGGACTATTGGTCTAAAGTTCTCTGTGGATACCTTTGGTATCGGGGTAATACTGGCCTCAGAATGAGTTGGGAAGTGTTCTGCTTTCAGAAGAGTTTATGAAGAATTTGAGTTCGCTGTTCTTTGAGAGAAATTACCAGTGAATCCTTCTCCACCCGTTGATCACTCTTGGGGTTCACCCAGCTTCTTGGATGTGTATAATGTTTTTCATCAAATTTAGGAAGTCACCAGCCATTATTTATTGGACTATTTTCCTGTTTCTCTTTCTCTCCTTTGGTACTTCCATTACATTCGTGTAAGGGTGATGTTTCCCTGTCCTTAGAGGCTCTGTTCATTTTTCTTCATGCGTTTTCTCTGTGTGCTTTTGATTGCACGATCTCCATCAGTCTACCTTCAAGTTTGCCGATTCTTTCTTCTGCCGGCTTAAATCCACTGTGGAGCCGCTCTTGTGAATATTTTATTTCAGTGTTGTACTTTCCCATTCCATAACTTCACTTTGGTCGTTTTCAAAAAAATATTTTTAAAATTGATTTTAGAGAGGAAGGGAGAGGGAGAGAAAGAGAAAAACATCAATGATGAGAGAGAATCATTGATTGGCTGCCTCCTACACACCCCCACACTGGGGATCGAGCCCACAACCTGGGCATGTGCCCTGACTGGGAATTGAATCATGACCTCCTGGTTCATAGGTCGGCGCTCATCCACTGAGCCACACTGGCCGAGCATCACTTTGGTCATTTAAAAAAATAATCTGTATCACTTTGTTGGTATTCTCTCTTTGAAATATTGTCATCCAACTTTCCTTTCCTTCTTTATGCCAGTCTTTAGCGCTTTGAACATAGTTGTAACCGCTGCTTGGAAGTCTTTGTGAAGTCTGACATCTGGGTCCTCTCTGAGGCAGTTTCTGTTGTCTGTTTTCTCCTCCGTGTGGATCACACTTCCCTGTTGCTTTGTGTGTCTCCTCATTCCTTTGCTGTTGAAAACTGGAGATTTTAGATATTATACTGACGCAGTGCTGGATACTGTCCTCCCCACTCCTCCCTGGGCTTGGTGCTCATTGTTCGCTTAGTGCCCTGGAAGGACTATTTTAGTCTTGTCCATTTCCCTCCGAGAAGCTGGCTTCTGATGTCACTCCTGGGGGTGGGCAGCCTCGGGCGGGCGACAGACAGCCTGGATGACATTGTTTTCATTAGGGCTCTCTCTGACTTTCCCTGGTCTGTCTGTTACGCTGTCTGTCTCTGTTGGTGTCACACCCAACTGTCAGCCTCCACTAATTGCAGGCTAATTGCTCTATTGTTTTCAATAATGCCCCTGGGCTCATGTTGCTCCTCAGGCTTCTCCATTGGTTTTCTGGCATCTGAAGTGTGGGTGGCTTCTCCTGTCCTCAGACCCTGCAGTGTGTGTGGCTTGTCTGCCTCCAAGCTCCTGCAGGGCAGATGGCTTCCTGGCCTCCTTCCTACTGTTGTAATGTACCCCGCGAATCACAGAAGGACGCCTCAAGAAGTCGAATTAAAGAGTCACATTTATTGCAATCCAGGACTATGAGGGGACATTCCCAAATCTCATAGTAATAAGATGGTGGCAAAACCATACTTATATAGGCAAAAATCACAAAGGTATTGATTACATCCCAGGGTTTGGAATGAGGACCCTGGTTTGCACAAAGCAGTTACAGAAGCGAGATTGAGCTGATTAGTTATCTACAAAGATTATTTATAGTTTTGGGTCTTTGGACCTCTGAGTTGACACATTATCTAGAGCCCTCGGGTCTTGGGACCACTGAGTTTACAGGGAAACATTATCTGGAACCCTCAGGTCTTGGGATAATTGTGCTGTCCTGGTTCCCAGGTACAGAAGAATGCAGGTCTTGGGATAATTGTGCTGTCCTGGTTCCCAGGTACAGAGGAATTTGCTTTCTAAAACCAGTAAGATCACCACAATCAATATAGTCACGTTACAATCAATAAGGCATTCAATCGAATGGGATGACTTATACAATTTAGAAAATCAAAGTAACCTTTCTATTGTTAAGCCAAACAACAGGGTTAGAGTTAAACTACAGTTTCTACCTGATGGTTGCTACCATACTTCACTACAGTCGCTTTCTCACCCAGCCCCCTGGGTAGCTCCATTCCAGGGTGCCTCCAGCAAGGCACCTCCCTGTATAGAAATGGTTTTACCCAGCACCCAAGGGGGGGGGATTTCCAGCAAATTCTTTGGTTGTGGGGAAGGGTAAGTGCCAACAAGTCCCACTGGTACAACAGCAGGGCAACTTCTTTGCCAGTTCAGTGAGTCACGCTAGGCCCTCTCCAGCAAGCTCTGGACCTCAGCCCTAGGGGCTGGGAGGTGGTCTTCCTTGGGCAGCCCTCTCAGCCCTAGCGGTAATGGGTGTTCCTCCTACCTGGAATCCCTGCATTTCTTTGAGCTCTCTTTCCTTGTTGCTAGCCAGTCTCTTGTGATACCTTTACCCTGTTATAGTTAATAATTCCTTCTATTGCACTTTCCCCCACACACTGCAGAAGCTGGACACCGATGAAGCCACATGTCTCGAGCCACGTGTGCTGCAGGAGCCTACGTGTGCTGAGCCCCTGGAACCAGGAAAGCTGAGACCTTCTCTCCCGTTCTGTCACCCCAGTGCCCTTTCCTGACAGTGCTTCCGTGCCAGGGGCCAACGAAAACTATTGAAAGGTTCCAGCTCCATTTGCACAGAGCAGACAGAAAGGGTGAGTTTGGTACCGAGAGGCAATCCGTTGATAACTGGCAAAACCCCAAATTTACAGAATAATCGACTGAAGACTAGCTGGAGGGAACCCTGAGAACCGAGGACGGAACGTGGAGGCCGCACAGGGACTGGTCTGCCAATTGATGGAGGAAGCTTCTATTAGACACTCCAGTGGGATGAGGAGAATTTTAATTATGCTGAGTCAGCAGCACAGCCACCAAGCATATAGATTATCATGAGCATCGTGCTAAAAATACCCAGCTTCCTTTAGCCCCACAACTTCATACTGACAGCACTGATGCGATGGTGTACCTGCCAGTCTTTAACCTTCTCTGTTTTACTGGCAAATTTCAGCATGAGCCTCCGCCGAGGCCATGAACAGCACTGGTGTTTTGTGTACTTATCCAAATATGTATATACTAGAGGCCCAGTGCACGAATTCGTGCACGGGTGGGGTCCGGCCGGCCCATCCTGATGGGGACCCATTGGGCTGGGCCAGAGGGGGGGAGGGGCTGCAGGTGGTTGGCCGGCCGGCCCCGCCCCTGATCAGTGTGTTGGGGGCCGATCGGGGGCCAGGCCAGCCTGTGGGGGCCTGATCAGGGCCCGGATCAGGCTGGTTGGCTGCGGCAATGCATGTCATAGCCACTGGTTGTTCTGGTCGTTCTGGTCGTTTGCTATTCCAGTTGCTGGGCTTTTATATATATAGATGGTCCACACAATAAAACAGCTCCAAAGGAAAACTGGTGAAAATTCACCAAAAAACAAACAAACAAACCCTCAAACTCACAGAAGAGGAAACCAAGATGCAGAGAACAGATATAACTTACCTGAGGCCACTGAGACAGCAGGAAAGCAGGATTCTAACCCAGGCCGGCTGGCACCTGAGTGGGTACTGTCAACCTCTGCCACGCTGCTTCTCTCCACGGCTTGGATTGAGCATCAGAGTGGGGTCAGGGCAGCCAAGGGGAATGAGACGCAATTAGTGCACCAGGACCAAGCTCCGGTGAGGAAGGCTGGCCACGGGTCTCCTGTCTTAAGATGCAAAGATCAGGCCACAGTGGCCTATGCAGCCACAGAGGCCTTTCTCTTGGCTGCCCAGGTGTGGGTGCCTTTGGGCCTGATTCTGCAGAGCCTTTGGGCAGCCCATCTCTCAAGACTCCCCCTGGTGGCAGGATCCGTTTTCCTGGTCTTGCATTTCTTAGGGAAGTAGGTCCCAGCGCCCATTGGCCTGGTTGGGTTTACACCTAAAAATCCAGGTCCGGCCCTAGCTGGTTTGGCTCAGTGGATAGAGCATCTGGCCTGCGGACTGAAGGGTCCTGGGTTGGATTCTGGTCAAGGGCACATGCCCTGGTTTCGGGGTCTATCCCCAGTAGGGGGCGTGCAGGACACAGCAGATCAATGATTCTCTCTCATCATTGATGTTTCTCTCTCTCTCTCCCTCTCCCTTTCTCTCTGAAATCAATAAAAAAATATTTTTAAAAAACCTGTGCTTGACACTTATTAAAAAAAAAAACACCCAGGTCAGGTCACAGTTAGACCAAAAACAGTGGGAGGAGGAAACAGCTCATATAACCTCCCCATGTGCTCCTGACACAAGTTCCCAAGCTGTTCCCCCGCCCATAGCCACCCGCTCCACTGCAGCCACACTGCCCGTCTGTGCTGCAGACACACCAGGCTCCTCCCTCTCTGCATACTCTGCCCTTGCTGTTCCCTCAGCCTCAAAAGAGGGACCCACATCCCCTCGACTTTGCAAAACTGGCGACCCCTTGTTCATTCTCCCAGTCTGACCTCAAATATCCATCCCCAGTGGCCTCCCGAACATTGTATCTAAAGAACCCTCTGCCCACTCTCCTCCCTCTCCGGTCCCCCACCTCCAGCCTTGATGTCATCCTTTTAAATCTCCTCCATGGCTCTTGTCGCTCCCCGGACCTATCTTCTTCCTTGGTGTGTTTCCTTATTTACCATCTGTCTTCCCCGAACTAGAAATGGGAACTCCGAGGGTGCAGGGAAGACTTCCAATTTGTAGCTGCCGGATCTCCCAGGAGCCTGGCCCAGGCTTCTTATTTTTGAAGGACTGTATGAGTGTGTGAATACATAGATGGACAGGTGGGTGACTAATTGGATGAAAGGATGTGTTTATGACGGATGGATGGATGAATGGATGGATGGATGGATGAGTTGATGGGTGGATGGACTCATGTGAGAAAATTTACCCATGGAAAGAGGTCGGCTTCATCCACTACATAACGTCCCTGAGATTAGGATGCACTGCCACCTGGTGGTGGAAATAACAATATCTGAATTTGCCTTGGGCTGCTCTCCCTTTTTCAGAAGTTAACTATGTTCCATCTATTGGCCTCACCCTTGTCTGAGATCACTCTTCCCTTTCTGAGGCCTCCGGGAGCACCCCATTACTTGGCTGGGACCGTGACTATCCTCTGTAGAGTGATGATGTTATTTCTGAAGTAAAACCAGGGCTTATTCGGTTAACATTTACTGAGCACCTACTTAGTGGCAGACCGTCTTCCAGGTACAGGGGACACTGGGGAGCAAGAAGGGTCCTCGTGGAGCTGACTCTAATGAGGGGGGACAATGAAAGAAGACGAACAGGCAGGGTGGTTTCACCTGGAGGCAGCACAGGGCCGTGGAGTGGAGAATGGCGCAGAGTGCCTGCCGTACCACGAAGAGTAAGACGCGACTGTACGCTCTACTGAAAACTCAGGCCTGCCAAACACTGCGCCTCTTTTTCCTAGTCAGTAGGACGAGGTCCAGCAACTTGTCCTTCACTTTGGAGGAAAAATTTCAGTACGTGCCTGGCGGCTGAGTGTCCAGGAAGTCTGCGGAGGGGCGGCTCCTGGGTTTTGGTGGAATATGTCTCCCCCCTTCTATGTGCGTCTGTCTATGCCAGCTACCCAGAGCTGCCTGTCGGCTGAAATGCCGCCTTCCATTGCCCGTTCTCTGGAAGCAGAGATGGGCCTTTTAACCGTCTTTCCCTTGTCAGCTGGCATGGCTTAAGCTGTGTAAGTTGAAGGCCCTGGCAGGATGACGGGTTTCCCTCCCTGGCTCCCCCAGGCTCCTCTTGTCTGGATCCTGTGGCTCATGGCTGCTCTGATGCCTGTCTCCAGTGGCTTCCTCAGCACCCCTTTGGGCAGGCCATCTTGCCCCAAGTCCAACTCACACAGGGTCCCGTTGGCCCACAGACTTGGACATCTGTATTCCTAGTTCCTGAGTGTATCACTGGAGTAGGAACTTGGAAACTGGCAGCGTTCCCACGTGGGCTCTGTGACCTAAGAGGAAGGGCATGGAGCAGAAAGGGCTAACTGGAAGGGCCTGGGTCTTCCCCTCCCTAACAGAGGGAACCAGAAGCAGAGAACTGCACCCCCCAGGGAACTGCAGAGATTAATGCCACCATAAAAGACATACAAGAAGCACCTCGCACACTCCAATTGAACTCACCATTTTGGAATGGGCAGAAGTCGTCCATCTTGCAGAATGACTGTGAGGTCTCCTAGACTCTGTGGTGACTGAGTGCAGCTGCAGTCCCAGCTGGAGCATCTCCATTGGAGCGCACAAACCCAGCCCTGGCATTTGTGAGGCAGCCATTGGCCCGGCTGAAGTGGTTCTCTCCACCCCACTGTGTAAGGCATACCAGAGCCATTTGCCTTCATCTGGCAGGGCCAACAGTACACCTTTCCAGCCTCACCTCAGGGCTTTGTCCATCATGCTTTCTGCCATAATGTAGTCCCTAGGGATCTCAATTGCTTTGGCATTCCAGAAAACATCACAATAATCCACTAGGTCGGTAGCATTACGCTATTGGATCTGGCAAGCATGTAGCTTAGAATACCTTAGTAAGACATATGCAAAGTGGAGGGTGATGGATAAACCCTCAAACAATCGAGGGACAACCATCTAAATGGAGTTTCTTGGGGTTCAGCTCCAAGGCAAATGACAAATTGCTGCAGCTGTACCACCTAGCATGAAAAATGCACAATGCTCATCAGGCTATTTTGTAATTTGGAGGCAACATACCCAGCTACAAAATCCCTTATAATCTGCTTGCTTGTTTTATTGTTTTTTTAAAAAATATACTTCCATTGATTTCAGAGAGGAAGGGAGAGGGAGAGAAAAATAGAAACATCAATGATGAGAGAGACCCATTGATCCGTTGCCTTCTGCACGCACTCCACTAGGGATCAAGCCCACAACCTGGGCACGTGCCCTTGACCGGAATCGAACTGTGACCTCCTGGTTAATAGGTAGACACTCAACTATTGAGCCATGCTGATCCGGCCTGCTTGTTTTGAGTGAGGACCAGAGCAACAGAAAGCTCTGTAGCAACTGTACGCTGTGCTCCAAGCTGCTCTGCCACTAGGAAGCTCTACTGCATTCTACCAGCCAGCCAGTGCATTTGCTGTAGGCACATCTGTGGCCTACGACTGATGTCTCACTTTGTGAACCCGCAGTTGTAAACCACATTTCCTTTTCAGCATTCTTTGGAGGCACTGATAACCTGTGCTCTACAACTGATGTAGGTCACTGTGCTGTGCCGGCACGGCCAAAGGTGAACCTGAGTGGGGGCGGCTGAAAGGCTTAGAAAAGACAGACAAGAGAACAAAAGCTGGGTCTCGGTGGGACGCTGCTTTTCTGATGGAGAGACAGCGACGGCGCCCACACGCTGTGTCTTTATTTTATAGCAGATGCCACGAGGGAAAGTAAGGGCGTGATCAAGATGTTTACAACATTCTCGTGGGTTTCAATCCTACTCAACTACATGCACCTGAACTCTATCAAGCCCACATCACTCAGGCACGTGGGGCCACGTGTTCAGACCATAGGTTCAAGCTTACAACTATAGCTGTTGGCTATACAGTGGGGCCTTGACTTACGAGTTTAATTCGTTCCGAGACCGAGCTCGTTAAGGAGCTCGTTAACTCAAATTACTCTGTCAACTCAATGCAAAAAATCGGCCGAGAGACAGCTGGTATCTCAAAAAACTCCTTAGTCAGGACACTCATAAGTCAAGGCCCCACTGTAATTGTGCTGGGAGGGCTCTGCCCTCTAAGCTGGGACTTGCACATGGCCATGAGAGGACTGTGCCTTCTCATCAGTCCAAGGCTTGAACCTGTCCAAACACTGTAGCCACGCCCCACAGGTCATAGTGGGTGAGCCCCCAAATTGTAAACCACATTTTCTTTCCATAGGTGCCCTAGGACCATACTTCCTGAGTGGAAGCCATATATTAACTTGCCTCTCTCCTTTCCAATACAGTGACTTGTAACCCCTAAAAGGAGAAAGCCCTGTATAAAGTCTAAAAGTATTTAAGAAGCCCTAGCTAATTTGGCTCAGTGGATGGAGCATTGGCCTGCAGACTGAAGGGTCCTGGGTTCGATTCCAGTCAAGGGCACATGCCCGGGTTGTGGGCTTGATTCCCAGTGGGGGGTGGGGCGGCAGGAAGCAGCCAATCAATGATTCCCTCTCATCATTGATGTTTCTGTCTGTCTCTCTCTTTCTCCCTTTCCTCTGAAATCAATAAAAATATATTTTAAACAAACAAACAAACAAACAAATAAATAAATAAATAAACAAAAGTATTTAAGGAAACATCACCTTGGACCTGCAATGCACCCAGGATACAAATCTCTGTGTGAATCAGTGCTGGGGTAGGAAAAACTGAACTGTAATCGACAAATTGCTAGGGGCTCAGGATGAACAAGACAGTTAAAAACTCCAGAGGGACCTATCATTGGGAGGCCCCCACACTTAGAAGCACTGGTAAGTTCACACACCAGGGGCACAGGCTGACCACAATGCTGAGACCTAATCATAGGACTGTAGACTGCTTCCCCTCCTCCCACACCTGACCACTACATTCATCACCAAAGGTCTAATACCACAATTCCTTTTCCCAGTACATGTCCACCCTGCAGCAAAATATTATAAGGCAAACTGAAAGGCCAGAAACATAGTGTGAAGAGACTGGATAAACATCAGAGCCAGAGTCAGATATGGCAGGAATGTGGGAATTATCAGACCAGACGTTTAAAACACTGTGACTGATATGCTAAGAGCTTTAATGGAAAAAGTAGATAATATGCAAGAACAAATGGAAAATGCAGAGAGATGGAAATTCTTAGAAAGAATAAAAACAGAAATGTTACTAAAAATACTATGACCAAAATAAAAAAATTCTTTAATGGGCATATTTATAGAGTGGACACAGTTGAGGAAAAACATCTCTAAGCTTGAGGATATGACAATGGATACTTCTAAAACTGAGAAGCAAAGAGAAAAAATAAACCTGAAAAAAGCAGGTAGAATATCTGAGAATTGTGAGACAACTTTTAAAGATGTAACATATGCATAACACAGAAGAAGAAAGGAACACAAGCAACAATGACTAAAAAATCCTCCCCCAAATATGTCAGACACCAAACTGCAGATCCAAGGAGCACAGAGAATACCAAGTAGGATAAATGCCTTCAAACCTACATCTAACTATATCATATTTGAACTTCAGAAAAATCAAAGGTTAAAAAAACCATCTTGAAAGAAGCCAGAGGAAGAATATATCTTAGCTATAGAGGAACAAAGATAAGAATTACATTTAACCCCTCAGAAGCCAAGCAGGCAAGAGGAGGGTGGAGTGAAATACTTAAAGCTTAAGAAAAAAAACATAAGCCAACCAAGAATTCTGGACCTTATGAAATTATCCTTCAAAGGTGAAGGAGAAATTAAAACTGTCTCAGACAAAGAAAAATTGAGGGAATACATTGCCTGTAGACCTACCTACTTTACAAGAAATGTTAAAAGAAGTTCTTTGGCCCTAAACGGTTTGGCTCAGTGGATAGAGCATCGGCTTATGGACTCAAGGGCCCCAGGTTCGATTCTGGTCAAGGGCATGTACCTTGGTTGCGGTCACATCCCCAGTAGGGAGTGTGCAGGAGGCAGCTGATCGATGTTTCTCTCTCATCGATGTTTCTAACTCTCTATCCTTCTCCCTTTCTCTCTGTAAAAAGCCAATAAAATGTGTTTTTTTTTAAAGAAGTACTTTGGACAGAAAAAATAATAATATAGGTTAGAAGCTCAGATCTATGTAAAGAAAGGAAGAGCATCAGAAAATGAATAAGTAAAGTTAAATAAAAAACTTTTACTTTTCTTATTTTTAATTGATCTAATAAATAACACTAGTTCAAAATAATAACAGCAACAACATATTTGATCATGTATTATTATGTATGGATGAAATGAATGACAGAAATGATACAAAGGATGAGAGGGAGGCATTAGGAATGTTTTGTTATTATAAGGTATTTGCATGTGAAACACTCACCAAGACAGACCACATTCTGGGCCAAAAAAT
The DNA here is from genome assembly GCF_000412655.1 of Myotis brandtii. Classification (NCBI taxonomy): domain Eukaryota; kingdom Metazoa; phylum Chordata; class Mammalia; order Chiroptera; family Vespertilionidae; genus Myotis; species Myotis brandtii. The sequence goes on from NW_005365764.1 coordinate 2,846,551, forward strand.
ACATCCTAGGCCTGGCTGGTATGGGTCAGTGGTTGAGCATTGATCTATGAACCAGGAGCTCATGGTCTGATTCCCAGTCGGGGCATATGCCTGAGTTGTGGGCTCGATCCCTTGTGTGGGGCGTGCAGGAGGTAACCGATTGATGATTCTCTATCATCATTGATGTTTCCATTTCTCTCTCTCCCTCTCCCTTCCTCTCTGAAATCAATAAAAAACAAAAACAAACCAAAAAACATACCCTAACAAATTTAAAAGCATGGAAATCATACAATCTCTGCTTTCAGACCATGGTGGAATTAAACTAGAATTTAGGAACAATAACAGAAAGATAGCTGAAAAAGTCCTCAAATACATGATGATTATAAACATACTTCAAAAGAACACATGGGTCAAAGGAGAAACCTCAACAGAAATTATAAAAAAACATTTTGCACTAAATGAAAATACAACTTATCAAAATTGGTAGAATACAGTGAAAGTAGGGGAATGTATACAATTGAATGCATATATTAGAAAAGAAGAAGTCTAAAATCAAGAATCTTGGCTTTTATCTTAGGAAACTAGAAAAAGAAGAACACATTAAACTCAAAGCAAGCAGGAAAAAGGAAATCATAAAAATTAGAGCATAAGTCCCTGAAATTGAAAACAGGTAATGAACAGAGAAAATCAACAAAACTAAAAGCTAGTTCTTTGGAAAGATCAGTGAAATGGATAAGCCTCTAACTAAGAAAAAAAGAGGTAGGATACAAATTACTAGTATCAGAAATGAAAGAGGACATCACTGTATATTCCATGAACATCCAAAGGCTAATAAAGGAATTTATGAACAATGCTGTTTTGTCAAATTTGATAACCTAGATGAAATTCCTTTAAAGACACAAGATGCCACAACTCACACAAGAAGAAATAGACATTCTGAATAGGCTCATATCTATTGAAGGAACTGAATCAATAATTAATACTCTCTCAAAATGGACAGCACCAGACCCACGTGGTTTCACTGGTGAATTCTATCAAGGAAGAAATCAAGCCAGTTCTCTGCAATCTCTTACAGAAAATAGAAGCAGAAGGAAGACTTCCTAACTCATTCTATGAGGCCAACATCACCCTAATACCAAAACCAGACAAAGACATTGCAAGAAAAGAAAACCACAGACTATTATTTCTTGTGAAATATCTGTAAAAATCACCAGCAAAACGCTAGCAAATTGAATCTAACAATGTCTAAGAAAGCATTATACACTACAACCACAGGTGTAGTGTGAAAGACTGGTTCAACATTTGAAAGTTGCTTAATGTAATCCATCAGATCAACAGGCTAAAGAAGAAAAACCAGATGATCATATCAATAGAGGCAGAAAAAGCATTTGACAAAATCCATCGCCCATTCATGATAAGGACTCCTGGCACACTTGGAACGCAAGGGAAATGCCTCAACTTGATAAAGGATATTGATAAAAAACCTACAGCTGACATCATACTTAATGGTGAGAAACTTGAAGAAACTTGATGCTAAGATCAGGAAGAGGTAAGGATGTTCTTTCTCACTATTGATTTTCAACATTGTAGAAGTCCTAACAATGCAGTAAGATAAGGAAAAAAAATGCAGACTGGGAAGGAAGAAATAGAATTGTCTTTGTTCACAGATGACATGATCGTCTATGTCAGTGGTTCTCAACCTTGGCTGCACATTAGAATCACCTGGGAATCTTTTTTAAAATCCTGATTTCCGGGCCTCATCCTCCGGAAATTCTGTTTCTTTGTTATGGGGTGGGGCCACAACATTAGTAACAAAGAAACAATTTCCGGAGAATGAGGCCGGGAAATCAGGATTTTAAAAAGATTCCCAGGTGATTCTAATGTGCAGCCAAGGTTGAGAAGCACTGGTCTATGTAGTATATTCAAAATAATCAACAAAACAACAAACAAAAACAGCAGGAAGCAATTACAGGAAGGTAACAGGACACAAGATTAATATACATAAGGCAATTGCTTTCCATGCCTGGTCAATGTGGCTCCGTGGTTGAGTGTCAACCCATGAACCAGGAGGTTACGGTGTGATTCCTGGTCAGAGCACATGAGTGGGTTGTGGGCTTGAGTAGGGGCCATGCAGGAGGCAGCTTCCTATTTACACAACAATGAGCAGGTGGAATTTGAAATTAAAAACACATTACCATTTATATTACCCCCCCATGAGATACTTAGGTATAAAATCTAACCAAGATATGTACTAGAGCCACATAAGGAAAACCTCAAACTTTGATGAAAAATATCAAGAAAGAAGTAAATAAGTGGAGAGAGAGTCCATGTTCATGATTAGGAAGACTCAATAGTTTCAAGATGCCATTTCTTCCCCACTTCATCCATAGGTTCAATGCAATCCCAGTCAAAATGCCAGCCAGTTATTTTGTGGATTTTGGCAAATGAGTTCTCTAAAGTTTACATGGAGAGGCAAAAGACCCCAAACAGCCAACTCAGTATTGAAAGAGAAGAACAGTAAGAATCCTGACACTGTGTATCTTGAAGACTTACAATAGGGCTACATCACCAACTCCATGTGGAATTGGTGAAAAAAGAGGAAAATAGATCCATGGAGCAGAATAGAGGGCCTGGAAGCAGACCCAGGGAAATATAGTCAACTGAGCGTTGACCAAGGAGCATAGGCAACACAATGCAGAAAGACAGGATCTTCAGCAAATGGTGCTGGAACAACTGGTCGGCCACATGCAGAAAAGAAAAGGAAAAAGAATCTAGACACAGACCTTATACCCTTCACCAAGAGTAACTCAGAATGGATCATAGACCTAAATGTAAAATGCAAAACTAGAACCCTCCTAGAAGATAACAGAGGACAAAATCTCGGTGACCTTGGGGGCGGTGATGACTTTTTAGATGCAGCACCAAAGGCAGGATTCATGAAAGAAATAACTGATAAGTGGGACTTCATTAAAAGTCAGAGTTTCTGCTCTATGAAGACGATGTCAAAATAATGTGGGAAGACGAGCCACAGACTGGGAAAAAATGTTTGCAATAGACACATCTGATAAAGGATTGCTATTCAAAATAGAAAAAGAAGTCTTAAACGCAACAACAATAAAAAAAGAACAATCTGATTTTAAAAATGGCCAAAGGACCTGAACAGACAGACACCTCGCCAAAGAAGATCTACAGATGGCAAATGAGCATGTGAATAGATGCAGGAGGCAGCTTGTTTAATTGTTGCACATTAAAACAACAAGGAGATATCGCTGCGCACCTGGTAGGATGGCCCAGATCCCAAACCCTGACAACACCAAACGCAGGTGAGGAGACAGGAGCAACAGGAAGTCTCATGCATCGCTGGTGGGAATGCAAAACGGGACAGCCCCTTGGAAGACACTTGGGCAGTTTCTTACGAAACTAAACATACTCTTAACATGCGATGCAGTAACCGTGCTCCTTAGTATTTACCCAAATAAATTGAAAACTTATGTTCACACAAAAACCAGCACATGGATGTTTATATTAGCTTTACTCATAATTGCCAAACTTGGAAGCAACCAAGAGGTCCCTTAGTAGGTGAATAGGTGACATGAACGGTGATCCATCCAGATAATAGAATGTTATTCAGAGCTAAAAATAAATGAACTATCAGGCCACGAAAAGACACGGAGGGACCTTCAGTGCATGCTACTTAGTGAAAGAAGCCGATGTAAAAACGCTATGTGCCATATGATTTCAACTCTATGACATTCTGGAAAAGGCAAAACTATGGAGACAGTAAAAGGACTAGCGGATGCCAGGGCTTAGGGAGGAGGGAGGGTGAATAGGCAGAGCACAGAAGATGTTTAGGGCAGTTGTACCGTTCTGTATGATGATACAATGGCATACACGTCATTGTACATTTGTCAAGACCCATAGAAGGTACAACGCTAAGAGCAAACGTAATGTGAACTATGGACTTTGGCTGATAAGAACGTGTAGGTTCATTAATGGTAACAATCTGACTGTAACAAAAGGTACCACCTGGTGCAGGATGCTGATAGTGGGGGGAGGTTGTACGTGTGTGTGTGTGTGTGGGGGGGGGGTGGGTAGCAGGGGATTATGGGAATTTTCTGTACTTTCTGCTCAATTTTTTTCCCCCAAATATATTTTTATTGATTTTAGAGAGGAGGGGAGAGGGATAGAGAGATAGAAACATCAATGATGAGAGAGAATCATTGATAGGCTGCCTCCTGCATGTCCCCTACTGGGGATCAAGCCCGCAACCCAGG
>NW_005365764.1:2850832-2865397 GCF_000412655.1 Myotis brandtii
GGCTGCCTCCTGTACGCCCCCCACTGGGGATCGAGCCCGCAACCCAGGCATGTGCCCTTGGCAGGAATCGAACCCGGGACCCCTCAGTCCACAGGCTGACGCTCTATCCGCCGAGCCAAACCTCCAGGGTTAATTAATTTTTTTAAAGCAATGGGAAAGGCCAGGCCAGTTTGCTTCTTTGTAAAAGATGTAATGCAAACCTATTGTGCGCACCCCATCCACCTGGGCTTTTCTGTGTCATTCCATGGGGCATCAGAGGCAGGGAGAATCAACGCTAACATGAGGTTCGTTCTGTGTGCTTCATCGTTGAACCTGAGCTAAGTGTCTCATGTTTTCTGACACGTATCCACGGAACTGGGACAGGCTAACGTGTTCGTTTGCAAGCAGGAAAAAACCTCAGACGGAGATTATAGTTCTTGAGACACACGTTACATGCCTCTCCCTCCCCTGGGACAGTGTGAAGGTTTGTCAGTAAAGGCTGCAGGAGGGTATTGAACAGGACAGGGTTATCTTCCGGGTCCTAGTGTGCTCCTCAGCAATTTGCAGTTCCTCTAGAACCGGACTCCTGTAGCATGAAGTTCTCCAGCCCCCAGGTCCTGCAGGGGTGGCCTCCCCGTGCCTGGCTCCTGCCGCACACGGTGCCCGCCCACCCAGCGGCCAGGGCTTCCCTTGGTACCACTCAGGCAGTTTGGTAGCAGGTGCCACTAGTGAGGCACTTGCCTATGAAGGGCTCTCTTGGCACCCCTCCCAGTGAGTTATGGCGGTGCTCTTGGTAATAAGGTCTCGCCCTGGGAGAAGAGGCTGTTCATTTGACCTTTGACTCCTTGTTTCTGTGTCCTGGTTGGACCCTGACTAATACAGCATCCAGAGAGCTTGCTACTTTCTGCTCACCTGGCCCCATCAGCATGGTGTCATCACTGCAATGTTTGGTGGGATGTCATGATCATGATCTCTGTACATTTTATACTTCCACAAGCGTTATACGTGTAGATAGCACACTATATACCGTACTTCCTGCAAAAGCATGATGGACAGAGCCCCGAGGTGAGGCTGGGAAGGTGTACTGTTGGCCCTCCCAGATGAAGGCAAATGGCTCTGGTATGCCTTACACGGTGGGGTGGAGGTCGGTGGCTGCATCCCAAGCCAGGTCTGGGTTTGTGCGCTCCAATGGAGATGCTACAGCTGGGACAGCAGCTGCACTCAGTCACCGCAGAAGTCTAGGAAACCTCACAGTCATTGTGCAAGATGGATGACTTCTGCCCATTCCAAAATGGTGAGTTCAATTGGAGTGTGCGAGGTGCTTCTTGTACGTTGTTTATGGTGGCATTAATCTCTGCAGTTCCCTGGGGGGTGCAGTTCTCTGCTTCTGGTTCCCTCTGTTAGGGAGGGGAAGACCCAGGCCCTTCCAGTTAGCCCTTTCTGCTCCATGCCCTTCCTCTCTTAGGTCAGAGAGCCCACGTGGGAACGCTGCCAGTTTCCAAGTTCCTACTCCAGTGATACACTCAGGAACTAGGAATACAGATGTCCAAGTCTATGGGCCAACGGGCCCTCTGTGAGTTGGACTTGGGGCAAGACTTCTTTTGTCACCTGGCCACAGGAAGCCCCACTGTGACTAGGGGAAGCCACAGTAGCACTGCTGGTCCCAGGATCAGTGTCCATTCAGAACCGGTGTCTACACACCTGTCAGAATGGCTATCATCAATAAGTCAACAAACAAGTACTGGAGAAAAGGGAACCCTGAGCATGGTGGTGGGATGGTAAATTGGTGTAGCCACTGTGGGAACCAGTATGGAGGTTCCTCAAACAATTAAAAATAGAGCTGCCATATGACCCAGCAATCCCACTTCTGGGTCCTTATCTGAAGAAGTCCAAAAACACTAATTCAAAAATACACCTGCACCCCTATGTTCACTGCAGCATTATTTGCAACTAGAGGCCTGGTGCACGAAATTTGTGCGGGGGGGGGGTAGAGGGGATCCCTCAGCCCGACCTGCACCCTCTCCAATCCAGGACCCCTGTGGGATAGGACCTAAACCGTCAGTTGGACATCCCTCTTGCAATCCGGGACTGCTGGCTCCTAACCGCTGCCCTGCCTGCCTTCCTGATCGCCCCTAACCCCTCTGCCTGATCACCCCTAACTGCTCCCCTGCTGGCCTGATCGCCCCTAACTGCTCCACTGCCTGACTGATTGCCCCTAACCACCTCTGCCTTGGCCTCCGCCACTGTGGCTTTGTCCGGAAGGATGTCCGGAATGATGTCCGGAAGATTGTTTGGCTGTCCAGTCTAATTAGCATATTACTCTTTTATTAGTATAGATAGGAAAGATATGGAAGCAACTTAAGTGTCCATCAATAGACAACTGGTAAAGAAGCTGTGGTGCATATATACAATGAAATATCACTCAGCCATAAAAAAGGATGAAATCTTGCTATTTGCAACAACATGGATGGACCTGGAGGGTATTATGCTAAGTGAAAGAAGTCAGGCAGAGAAAGACAAATATCACATGATTTCAATTATGTGGGGAGCAGCTACAGTGTTTGGACAGGTTCAAGCCTGGGACTGATGAGAGGGCACAGTCCTCTCATGGCCACGTGCAAGTCCCAGCTTGGAGGGCAGGGCCCTCCCAGTACAATTATAGCCAACAGCTATAGTTGTAAGCTTGAATGAGCTTGAACCTATGGTCCGAACACTTGGCCCCACGTGTCTGAGTGACGTGGGCTCGATAGAGTTCAGGTGCATGCAGTTGAGTAGCTTGGAACAGTGTAAACATCTTGACCACGCCCTTACTTTGCCTTGTGGAATCTGCTATAAAATAAAGACACGGCTTGTGGGCGGGGTCGCTGTCTCTCAGAGAAGCAGCGTCCTGCCGAGACCCAGCTTTCATTCTCTTGTCTGTCTTTTCTAAGCCTTTCAGCTGCCCCCACTCAGGGTCACCCTTGGCCGTGCTGGCGCGGCACACAATTATATGTGGAATCTAGAAAACAAAATAAATGAACAAACAACACAGAAGTAAACTCATGGATACAGAGAACATTTTGATGGTTGCCAGATGGGAGGGGCTCTGGGAAAATGGGTGAAAAAGGAGAAGGGATTAAGACATGCCAAGTGCCAATTGTAAAAACAGCCAGGGGGATGTAAAACACGGCATAGGGAATACAGTCAGTAACATTGGAACAATATAGTCAGGTGGGCACTAGACTTATCAGGGTGATCACTTAGCAAGTTATATAAATGTGTAATGACTATGTTGTACACCTGAAACTAATATAATATTGTATGTCAACTGTAATTAAGAAATTTTTTAAAATGCAAAAATAAATGACAAAAAACAAACTGTAAGCAAGAGAACCATGTGGGATGGGTGTTGGGGGGGCGGGGAGTTCCCAAATGGTCTGTGTTTCCTTTCCTCCAGGTACAGTCACTCTGGTGAGTGGCTGCAGCGCCCTGCAGGGAGGTCTGGGAGGAAGGATTTGTGGGATACAAACACTTGAGGGGAAATGCAGACTCCTTCCTCGAGGGAACCTGGCCTCCCCTTCAATCAGGGCCTCCGGATCTGTGAACTGATTTAGGTTTGGAAACTGGGTGAGGAGCACGCTCTCCACTTTGGTGTTGGGCTGCCTGTGCACCTGGGGAAGCACCGGGCCGGTCAGGAGGCAGAGGGAGAGGGTTCCCATGGGAGGAACAGACGAGGCCTAGGGGTGGCTAGTTTGAATAATTTCCGGGGCTCCCGGACATAGGTGCTGTCCCTAGTTGTTCGGAACCTGGCCGTGGGTTTCCTGGAGTGTAACAGATGGACTGAGGAGGTGTTTGGAGGTGTAGGCTCTGGATTAGCTGGTTTGCATGTGGAAAGCCCAGTCATGGGTATGCTGTTTTTGTTTTATTTGTGTGTTTTTTAAAAAATATTTTTTTATTGATTTCAGAGAGGAAGGGAGAGGGGGAGAGAGAGATAGAAACATCAATGACGAGAGAGAGTCATTGATCGGCTGCCTCCTGCACATCCCCTACTGGGGATGGAGTCCACATCGCGGACATGTACCCTGACTGGGAAGCGAACCATGACCTCTTGGTTCATAGTTCGATGTTGTTTACTATCTCTAGCTGGCCCCTGGCTCACTCTGGCAGGGACAGTCCCTTCTGGATCAGCAGGGTCACAGATGTGAAAACAACAGAACACAAAAATAAAAAAATCATGGCTAATACAAGGAATATGAAGCTGATTCCGTACCCTGAGTAGGTCAGGTCTGTGAATAGAGCCAGGAGGGGAGAGAATGGGGTGGGGCGAATGCCTCCCACCTGAGATGTGTTTTTTCTCACCCGGCTGGATGTGGCTCACCGGCCGGCTCTCTCATCCCTGATTTTATAGTTGAGACAAGAGCACAGGGCATCCTATATGACTTTTGCAATCCTAGGAGCCCAGCTAGGGTTTGGGCTTGTGATTCAAAAGGCCCCGCCCTGCAGCCTGCCTCCTGGGAATAGGTGCCGGGGCTCCTCTCCTGTAGGGACAGGGCCTCCCCAGGTAGAGCCCCGACGCTTTACATGGGGGTGCCCTTGAGCTCTATCGAGCCTTAGCTTTTTTTAGCTGAAAAAAAATGGCAGGGGGTGGGGATAATGGCCACCGGGAAGGTTCACTATAGAAATGGAATAAATGGACTGAACCGTACTGCCTACCCCAACTCCCAGCAACCCCGCTGATCTTTCTCTCTTCCCCAGGCTCCCAGTTTGCTGGCCAAGCTCATCAATTCCACCCCCTCCACCAACACAACCCCCTCCGAAGGAATGCTTTTCCCTCTTCCCTAGTTACACACCTGTTCCTTCCTCCATTGTCCCTTCCTCTGGGAAATCTACTGACCTAAATCGAAGGCTTTCCTAGGACTATTGACCCATCTTCCTGGCACGTATCATTGTCGAAATTTCACGCTTTTTTGTGTCTGTCTCTCTCACAAAACTTTAAGCTCCTGGAGGGCAGAAACCGTACCTAGTTTTGCTGACCTCAACCCCTAGCCCTGTTCCAAAAAAAAAAAAAAAGAAAAGAAAAGAAAAGAAATGGAATAAATGAACTGGGATAAATGGTGTGCACACCGTGGCTGTGCAATAAGTTGACGCTACCTGACTTCTTGGTCCAGGCAGTGGGCGATGGCTCATGAACATTGTTGCAGCGGAAAAATGAGCAAAAACATTCCATTGGAAGAGGGAGGAAGGACGCCAAGCCAGCTACAGAAACTGATCTTACATTTACGTATGTGTTCATTCCCATTTCCAAAAAAAAATAAAAAAAAATGGGAATTATCACATACGTAAATGTAACATCAACTTTTCTGTGGCTGAAAAGTCGACACAGCTGAAACGGAAAAATTGCTGAACTGGTCACCAGATGAGCCCGAAACCTGCCCGCAGCAGCTGGGGAACTCAGAACAAGTGTCGTAACCTCTCTGGACCCTGGTGCTCTCACTTATAAAATTGGTTCCCTTTTAGTTTTTTCATTCTCTGACTTTGATAAAACCCAAGCTAGAGCTGATTTCATTTTGCTGTTTACTTTCTGGCTGTTTGGAGTCTCCATCTGGGGGCTTTGCAGGCAGGTCAGTGTGACTAGGACAGGAGGAGCAGGGGACAGTGAGAGGCATCGGAGAGGGCTGTGTGTGTGTGTGTGTGTGTGTGTGTGTGTGGCGGGGGTGGGGGGAGTCACATAGGGCCTGGAGGATATCCTGAGGCCTTTGGTGTTTCCCTGAAGCCACATGGAGGGCCCGCAGGTATATGTAGGCCAACGAGAGTCAACTCCCCAGGCTCTGCCTTTGAGCAGATGATCCTGTTTGCAGAATAACCGATCGAGCTCCCTAATTCAGTCCCAGCCAAGTCTGGTCATAAAAACTAATCAACTGATTTCTGTGGGATGTTTGTGGCCACCGTGTTCCATCCATACCTTCTCCACCCTCAGGGTACTATTACCATAGGCTTACCTGTGGCCTGTATCCTTGAGCATGGCCTTTGTCACACTTAGATACGGACACGCTGAATTCCTGCCAGGCACGTGGCAGACGCTCAAGAAATCACGGGGAAGGCAACCAGTCTTTGCGGAGGGCCTCCCTCACCCGGGAGGCCCCGTTTGCTGTATAGAGTAAATACTTACTCAACAAGTATTTGTCAGGTGGGTGAAAAATTGAATCGATGAACAGTGTCATCTCCCAGCGTATCCTCTCTACCGCCTGGAGTCCGTTCTAGCAGCACCTTAATGAAATAGGCCACCTGGAGTTACTCACCAGCAGATGCGAGATTCCTTATCTTCAGTTCCAATATCCCGGCAGCTGGGAAAACCGAGGACTGTTTTCATTACTTGTTTGGCAGCCAGATCTGACCCGAGCCCATTTGTTGGTGTGTGCAGATTGCAGTTGGGATGACGGTAGCTGTTGGCCTTACTGATTTCGCTTACATCAGTGGTTTTCAACCTTCTGGCCCTTTCAATACAGTTCCTCATGTTGTGACCCAACCATCAAATTATTTTCATTGCTACTTCAGAACTGTAATGTTGCTACTGTTATGAATCGTAATGTAAATATCTGATATGCAGGATGGTCTTAGGCGACCCCTTTGAGAGGGTCGTTCGACCGCCAAAGGGGTCGCGATCCACAGGTTGAGAACCACTGGCTTACATCAATGTTCATAGGTTTGCTCCAGAAATCTTCATGTGTGCAAACTGGAATTCTTTTTCCCGTGTCCTGCTGGGTTGATGTGTATTATACCGTCTATGCACCACTTACGTTATCTTGTTATAGCTATTAAAGGATCAGAACCACATAGGGATCATAATGAGATATCACCACACTCCCACCAGATTGGCTAAAATGGGAAATAGTGACCACATCTAGCGTTGGCAAGGATGCTGAGCAAACAGATCACTCGTTCATTGCTGGTGGGAATGTAAGATGGTGCGGCCTCTCTGGAATGTCCAACCATAGAGGAAGGAGCTGATTTCGATGGAGAGACTCCAGGTGAATATGGGGCGGCATACAAGCAGAATGAAGAAGGCAAAGGTCATAGGCAAGTTTCAGGTTCAAGATCAGCCGTGTGTGCTGTGGGACATTACCTGGATGCAGGAATAGCCCCCAAATACTAACAGGAAAGGACTTCTGGAGGTCATTGAGCAGGCTCACAGACCAATTAAGATGGTCTAGCCCAGTGATGGTGAACCTATGACACGCGTGTCAGAGGTGACACACGAACTCATTTTTTTGGTTGATTTTTCTTTGTTAAATGGCATTTAAATATATAAAATAAATATCAAAAATATAAATCTTTGTTTTACTATGGTTGCAAATATCAAAAAATTTCTATATGTGACACGGCACCAGAGTTAAGTTAGGGTTTTTCAAAATGCTGACACGCCGAGCTCAAAAGGTTCGCCATCACTGGTCTAGTCACAAGGTTTAAACCCATTTAAAACATAGCGAGAAGCAAGGGGAAAGAGAAGGGTAAGTCCGCCCACACTGAATTAGGTGCCAGCGGGTGGCAGATGCGTACCTGCTCCTCACAGGCAATATTCACATGTCTTCTCTTGTTGCCACATTCAGCAGGAGCTCTCTTGGTGTGGTTAAGAGCACTGGAGGGGTTCCAATGAATGGCCCATGTCTGGAACCAACATGCACACTAACTCTATTGGAGAGACACAGGACCAGGTACACCTGGCCTCGCAGGAGCTCATTCATTAGCTTGCTGAGTAGATGTGACTTTTGTCAGCATCCTTTGGGAAGGACACATAGTGGGGCCATATTGGGTGTTCCCAACGGGTGAGCAATTTAGGATGATGTGGCTGTCACTCCAGGCCTGGCATTCTCGTGGCTTATCCCTCGATCTTTCCATGTTCTGTGTGTGGACTCTATTGTTAATATGTTGTACAGTTACTATCTTGCTTACTGCCTATTGCGAACACTTGGTGTGATTTCTTCCTGTGTCTCTAAGCTGTGTGTTCACTCACAGTCTATCCCTAACAGTCCCTATGTGTTTTATCTAAGCCTCATGGTACCGGTTTACTGTCATCTGTGCTTCACACTATTCTGAGTTTCCTTCATCCTATTGTTCTCTCTCTTAGGAGCAGAATTGGGTTTCCTAAATAATAATGCAAACACCCATTACCCCAAGCTTCAGCTTCCATATCTTTACAATGAGTAAGAGTTTTTGCCCAAGTCATCTCACAGGAAGGCATTTTCAAGAACCGTATGATGGGAAATCATAAAAATGTGGATGGATCGACAAGAGAGGAACTCGGTGGTTTCTACAAGCTTTGTGGTATGTAGACTGTGGTGGGTTGCTGGAAACGGATGCACTTGGCCTTGGAGTCAGACTTGAATTGAACTGGGTTTGAATCCCAGCTCTGTCTGCCCCTGACTGTGGACCAATTGCTTCATCAAACACAGCCTCTGTCTCCTCATCTGTGGAAATGGAACTAACGGTGTTGTGGGTTCTGGAACTCTCCCTACCCAGCAGTCAAGGGCACTTGGGGACCTTGGGTAACATGGAGGAGACAGGGGCTGCAGGATCTAAATCTAAATGAGTCGAAGATGGTTTCAAAAGCCATAAACTTCACACAGATTTCATGTGTGCTGTCTCCAGGCTTTTTGCAATTCTACCTCCTCTCACTTCCACCAGCACCTACAAGAAACATAACCAAACAGAGAGAGGACCCAAGTTTTCCATGTTGCCCTTTTCCCCAGGTCATGTGACATCATTCATCCATCCATTCAATGATGGTTTATTGAGCACCTATAGTGTGTGCTCGACACTGGGGATGCCGTAGTGAGCGAAACGGACATGGCTCCTTGCTGGAGTTGTCATTTCCTTGGGGAGACAGGAAGTAAGCAGGGAAAACAAACACATACAATTCCAAATTCTAAAGTGATTGGAAGCCCAGCTGGCATGACTAGTGGTTGAGCCTCGATCTATGAACCAGGAGGTTGCGGTTCGATTCTCCAGTCGGGGCACATGCCCGGGTTGCGGGCTCAATCGCTAGTGGGGGGCCTGCAGGAGGCAGCCGATCAATGATTCTCTCTCATCATTGATGTTTCTCTCTCTCCCTTCCTCTCTGAAATCAATAAAAATATTTTAAATACAAAGAACAGCGTCTATGTATTCATTCCTCCATTCAGTAGACATTTGCTGAGCACCTGCTAAGTATCAAACCTCTGGGGATAAAGCAAGGAACAGAACAAGAATTCCTGTCTCCCCAGAAGTTATGCGCTACAGACAATAAACAAGTAAGTGAAGCATGGTACTATGTCAGATGATAATAAAAGACATTATAAATTAAGTAGGTGAGTGTGTGTGTGTGTGTGTGTGTATGTGTGTATGTGTGTGTATGTGTGAGTGTGTGTATGTGTGTGTGTACATGTGTGTATGTGTGTGTACATGTGTGTGTGTGTGTGTATATGTGTGTGTATGTGTGAGTGTGTATGTGTGTGTGTGTACATGTGTGTATGTGTGTGTATGTGTGTGTGTGTGTGTGTGTGTGTGGTGGGGGTGGGGGGTGAGGGTAGGGGGTTACAATTTGAAATCAGGTGGCCAGGGCGGCCTCACTGGGAAGGTGACAGGAGAGCAGAGGCGGCAGTAGGGGAGGGTTGACTCAGCTGACGTCTGAGGGAAGAGTGTTGCACAGAGAACAGCACAGAAGCCCTGAGGCCTCCTGGGCGGAGCAGCCAGTGAGGTCAAAGGGCAGAGATGTCTGTGCCGACTTCCTAGCGCAGGGCCCTTTCTGGCCGCAGTGCCAGGATGGAGGCTGGAACCCGGGAGCCCTGGTTTCCAGCCGGGCCAGGTTGCCCAAGCCACTTTCTCCTCTTTGTGGGCTTTGTGGAGCCAGGTCCTCGTTCGAGTCTGTGACTCACCTGGCCTGGGCATCTGGGGCATGAGGAGGTGGGGAAGGCAGGTTGTGATATAAGTGTCGGCGGTCTGCTGGCTCCACACTGTGTCCTCGGTGGCGTGTGCTGAGCACGGCCGTTGGTGGCCTCCTCAGTGGTGGAAACAGCGGGATGGCGGTCCTCCTGGCCCTCCTTGGGGCCCCCTGCCTGCTCTTCCTGGGGGTTGGGCTGTGGGTGATCTGCAGCTGTTTCTTCACTGTGGACATCCCTGTGGGCATCGGCCATCCTGTGAAGCTGCGGGTACTGCACTGCGCGTTTCAGCTGTTTGTGGCATGGGTGAGCTTTGTCCCCTTATTTGTCCCCTCGTTGGGAAGGTTAAGGAGAGAGTTGGGAAAGCAGAGCAGAAGCTTCTAGTTGAATTAACACTATTTAACAGTTGGTGGTAGAGGCTGACAGTGTATTCTCAAACCTGAATCGTTCCCATTAGGTAACCAGTGGCTCTCACCCTCTTCCCAGGGTTTCCCAAGCCGAATGGGCTGAGAGCCACAAAGTTCAAAGAATGATTCCCATTCTCCGAGGAAGGAAAGGCCCGCTCCCCCTCCCTGGCCTGTCTCCTGTCTCACCACATTCACAGCACTCACCACGCTGTGAGGCCATGAGGACAGGAATGTGTTGTTCTGAATCTTTGGGGGCCCCTTACTACCTACCTGCTAGCTAGAGCTGGCCAATGACAAAATAAAGAGGCACGCTAGCAAATTAGCAAGTTAGTACAGATGAATAAAACGACAGAAGGTGGCTTTATAGATACACTAGAGGCCTGGTGCATGACATTTGTGCACTCTGGTGGGGGAGAGGGGGGGGCCCTCAGCCTGGCCTGCGCCCTTTAGCAGCCCGGGAGCCCTCTGGGGATGTCTGACTGAGGGCGTAGGCCTGTTCCCATAGTCAGACATCCTTAGTGCTGCCGCGGATGTGGGAGAGGCTCCTGTAACCACCGCTGTGTTCCCCAGATGTCAGCCTAGCTTGTGGCTGAGCCAGCACTCTCCCTGTGGGAGCACACTGACCACCAGAGGGCAGCTCTTGCATTGAGCATCTGCCCTCTAGTGGTCAATGCGTGTCATAGCGACCAGTCGTTCAGTTGATTTGCATATTACCTTTTTATTATATAGGATATAATTTGCCTTGGAGAGATGGAAGACTGTTCTTTTTTCTTTTCTTTCTTTCTTTTTGGGAGAGGGAGTGGGAGGGAATAGAGAAATAGACACATCCATGAGAAAGAGGCATCGATCGGCTGCCTCCTGCACGCTCCCTACTGGGGATCGAGCCTGCAACCAGGGCATGTGCCCTGACCAGGAATCAAATTGGGGACCTCTTGGTTCAATCACTGAGCCACATTGGCTGGGCAAGATGGAAAACTGTTTATGTCATTAGATTCTGCTTGCTGTTCTTGGTGTGTGTAGTTCAATGAAATCCATGTAAGTAGGTCATGGCGAGAATCGTGTTGAGGTTGGCAATAAGGGTTTGCTGTGCTGTTCCGAGGGCTGGCAGAAACAGCAGATAGAAAATCCGTTTCTTAAGTCTCTTATGTAATGACCAGCGATTGCAAAGGCCTGTTCTCTTGGGAAACCCTTGATGGAGAAGAACCCAGGAACCACAGGTTTCTTTGCCCAGGGTCAGGTGATGAACCACTCCTATCCTCTTCCTGGCCTTGACCTTCATAGTCTACAGTCCGGGTTCCCAAACACAGTGACTCCGTTTCCTCCTCTACAAAACAGGGAAATAATAGTCCCGACTTCATAGCATGTTGTGGCGAGGCAGTGAGTTGAGTGTGTGTCTGAAGGCCCACACAGAGTGAGCCCTCCATAAATATTAGCCTTAGTACTGTTTGTTGATTTGTTTTTTTCTATACAGATGTCTGTGTTGTACAACTACTACCTGCCACCCACTAGTTCTAGCTCTGAGGATCAGTGATGGCGATAAAGTCCCAGCTAGAGTCTTCCTGCAGAGCGGGGAAGACTGGGGGATGGGAGGGTGGGGGGCAGGGAGAGACAGCAACATACAAACAAACCGATTCACAGAGTGGCAAGTGCTGTGGGGAAGTAAGACAGGGCAGTGGGGTATGGCAGGGCTTGTTAATGGGGTTCCCCAAGCCCCCAAGGGTGACAGAAGGCAGGGCGTCTGTGAATTTGGATGGGATAAAAATCACCCCATTTTCACTAACCTCTAATGAAATATACGATTTCTTCCCATTCTAAACGAGGGTGGTAATCCACAGCTGTGACAGCAGAAGCTGTGACTGGTCACCAGAGGGATCACATATTTTCTGAGCATATTACAGCGGTGGCAGATTCTGTGAAAACTCCCGTGTGTACCCCATTCCTTTGAGATGATGATAGTATGAGACCAGCCCCCAGATCTTGCTGTTTAGTGTGCTAGTAAGGAAGACCACATAGTATGACATCACACATTCACTTCAATATTTTGATGATCATATTAAAACTAGTGACCCGGTGCATGGATTCGTGCACATTGAAAGGAAATTATTTAGAAGGTGGCTGGCTGGGTGGGACTGGGTGAGATGGGCCAGACACACCCTGGAGCCAACCTCCCATGGTCCCTTCCTGGCCAGCTGCACCTGGGGTTGGCACCGGGGATCGAAGGGCATCTGCGGAGTGAGCGGGGTCCCTCTGGCAGGTGGGGTCCCTTGGTCTGGCCTGTGGGGATCAGGCCGAAACCAGCTCTCTGACATCCCCAGGGCAGGGGGGAGGTGGGTCCCAGAGTGTGATGGGGCACTCTGCAAAGTTGCTGTTGTACAGGGTGTGGAATGCAAACACAAGTGTGCAGTAAACCATATTCAGGCTGACAGCAACAACTTAACCCATGGCCAAAGGTGGAATCGTGTGGCCCCACGAGGAATCGGGCTCCCTCCTCTCTGGTTTTGGGGTGTGTCACCTGAGAACCGCCACTGCCAAGTCACTGCAGCTCGGCAGCTCCTGAACTCAGTGTCTGCCTCTTGGGGGTCAGTGCGCGTCATAGCAACTGGTCAGAGGGTTGGACGCTTAGCATATTAGCCTTTTATATATATAGATAAAACTGCCTTCCTTTGCAATCCCACCTACGTATTCAAAAACATTCTGCCACGAGGTCACAGGCTTCACTATCAGCCCAGTGGCCTCAGCACGGAAAAGGTCGGGAACCCAGGGACAGACCCCAGGGGCAGACCCCACTTTGCTTTGATTTTTTTTATGATGCAAACTTTCAGACATACACCAATAATAGAAAGAATTCCCATGTCCCCACCCCACAGCTTGAGTGACCCCTGGCCAATCTTGCTTCATCTGTGTCCCCAACTTGTCCCTCATTCCCATTTGCTTATGAAGCAAGTCCTGGATATTGTATTTTTTAAATTTTTTTTTATTGATTTCAGTGAGGAAGGAAGAGAGAGAGAGAGAGAGAGAGAGAGAGAGAGAGAGAAACATCAATGATGATAGAATCATTGATCGGCTGCCTCCTGCACACCCCACACTGGGGATCAAGCCTGCAACCCTGGCATGTGCCCTGACCAGGAATTGAACAGTGACCTTCAGGTTCATAAGTCGATGCTTGGCTTGACTTATCGTATTATTTTATCCAAAACTATTTCCATAGGTATCTCTAAAAGATAAGAACTCCACCCTCCCTTTTAGAAAAAACCCCCCACAATGCAGTCATTATGTCTTAAAAATAGCAACAACAACTTGGAGGGCCAGGTTGGCTGGTGGGGGCGGGGGTTCGTCTAAGGGGGGTTGGTCGGGGGAGTGGTCCCTGGAAGGAATGTCAGGTCCAGGCCCAGCTGGAGCAGGCACCTGGTGGGGGTGGGGAGTTCCAGGTAGAGGAACCTCAGAGGTGGCCAGAGCTTGGTCTGCAGAGCTGGGCTGTGCCTGGAACCTTCTGCTGGGGGGATGGGGGCCCGTCCCTCTGCGGATGCATGTGTGGTCGAGGGGCGGCAGGACTCCCAGGGACACCCCGAAATCCTTCCCACTACATTTCCTCTTCTCTGGCCAACAGGGGATGATTCTTGAGAAACTGAGAATCTGTTCGATGCCCCAGTTTCTCCATTTCGTGCACGACCTGCCGCCGATCATCAAGGATCCGGATGTGGTGGTCACCGACCTCCTCTTCGGGACCATCCCCGTGAAGCTGTACCAGCCCCGGAGGACCTCCCGCAGCCTCCGGCCCGGCATCCTGCTGTTCCACGGCGGTGGGGCGATCGTGGGAAGCTTTAGTAAGAGTCCTCCCCTGAGACCCAGCCTGCGGTGTGACAGGCCGAGCAGCGTGGGGGGCGCCCACCTCCTGGCATGAGGCTGCACTCCTGTCATCTTCTGGGGTCTGGACGCCCCTGTGATGACCTGGGAACACCGGGGCAGCTAGCGGCAAAGATACAGAATGTATTGATTTCTTTCTGGAAGGAAGAGAGCAATCGATGCCTGTGCAGGCCCCCCCCTCCCCCCACTATGCGAAAGTAGGGTGTCCCGAGGACAGCCTTCCTAAGCCGAAATGATGTCAAGCAAAGAAGGAATTCTCTTAGGACACCGCTTGCTAGTGGTTGCACAAAATAAGCTGAGATAAAGCCCAGATGCTCAGTTCAGAGCTCTGGGCTGGAGGCTGAGATGAGGAGTGTTCCTGTGGGAGGAGCTTGGCTGGGGCCACTCTCCCTGCTGGAGTGGGGGTGGGGATGGAGGTGGGG
>NW_005365764.1:2865595-2867285 GCF_000412655.1 Myotis brandtii
AGGGGGGGAGATGGTGCTGCCTCCATAAGGGCTCTCTGCAAAACAGACGCTGTTACTTTTCACCTTTTTTTTTCTTTGTAAAAGTGAAAGTCCACTTGGGACTTCCTTTGGTTAGCCAAAAACAGGTACTAGCTAATGTAGGTGTTTCGTAAAAGCAGAGTTTCGAAAAGTGGGGGGTGCCGTCTATCCATGTGAAATTCCCATAACATAAAATCCACCATTTGAAAGTGCACAATTCAGTAGCATTTAGTGCATTCACAATGTTGTGTGGCCACCGCTTCTACTTAGTTGGAAATAAGGATTTCTAAAACATGAAAATGACTAAAACACATCATTTTGTTTCACATCAGGAGTTCCTTGAGACACATTCTGGGATAAACAGACGTGAAGACCAAAGATTCAAGGAAAATTAATGAGAGAAAAAACTCACAATTGAGACAATTTTATTCTCTTAATCTCCCCCTTCCCCAACTGTAGGAATTGGGGGGCGGGGAGGCGGAGGGGAGGGCGGGGAACACCTTTATGGTGCTTTCTAGTCTGTGGAATGCCAGGATCTATTGCAGGAGTCTTTGAGAATAGGAGTTGGATGCAGCCATGGTGTGGGTATGTCTGCATAATGAAGGACAGGAACAGCAAGTATTTATTAATTTTTATCCTCACCTGAAGATATTTTTCATTGATTTGAGAGAGAGAGAGATGTGAGAAACATTGATCACTTTCCTCCCTACTCACCTCCACCGGAGATCAAACCCACAACCCTTCAGTGCACAGGATGACACTCCAACCAACTGAGCCTATAGGATATTAAATATACACTAGTGGCCCGTTGCACGAAGATTCACGCAATAGGCCTTCCTTCCCCTGGCTGCTGGCACCAGTTTTCCTCCGGCACCTGGGACCCAGGCCTTTGGTCTGACTGCAGCAGCAAGGTTTGGCTTCTCTGCTCCAGCTGCTCCCAGCCCCTCCTTTTTTTTTTTCCAGTTCCTTGAGCAGAGGCCAGGGCTGGCTGGATGCCTGGGTCGCCCTTGGCGACCCAGGCCCCCAGTCACTCCTTGAGTGGAGCCCAGGCTCCCAGCCCCTCCTTGAGCGGAGTCCAGGGCTGGTGGGAAGCTTGGCTTCCTCCGTCACTGGGAGCAACCCAAGCTTCCTGCTCGCTCCAGCTCTGTGACTGCCACCATCTTCAGTTGTCTTCAGTCTTCGCCCCACGCCTGCATGCTGGGGTTCTTGTCCCAGCATCAAGAAGGGTTCAGGAATCTGGAAAAGGGGCTATGCGTAGATGGCATAGAAATCCAGAGACTAATCAAGAGTCGTAGACGAGATATAATTTTGAAAGGCATTGGGGGTCAGAGGACCTTCAGCTAAAGGAACTGAAGACTCCCTCCTTGTCTAGGACCCTTGCTTTTATTAACACAATTTGTCCTAAGGCAAGGTAGAGATAATACACTTCAAAGGGTAAGTTTTCAGAGTTTTACTCCCTAGGAGAAACCAAGATGGTGGCATAGGTAAACACCGGAGATTGCTGCCTCACACAACCACTTCAAAAATACAACTAAAAGACAGAACGGACATCATCCAGAACCACAGGAAGGCTGGCTGAGTGGAAATTCTACAACTAGAAGGAAAGAGAAGAGCACACAGACTCAGAGGAGCTACGAAAGTAAAGTGCAGAGGTACGGAGGCTCCGGCGCGC
>NW_005365764.1:2869399-2890055 GCF_000412655.1 Myotis brandtii
TTTAGCTGTCTGGCAGCCACAATCAGTTTCCTATTCAGGTTTGGGGAAATGCCTTTAGCCATTCCCAACAGGTGACTACATGTGTGACTCAACCCTGTTGAGTCCCCAAGTCTCATCAACCTTTTGATGAAACTCTTGAAATTATGACATGCTGGAATTGGTCCCTGGCACCTGCATATGCAAATTAACCACCATCTTTGTTGGGTTAATTTGCATAGTCACTCTGATTGTCTGGTGGGTGCAGCCGAGTGGCAGAGTGACTGAGTGATGGTTAATTTGCATGTTTCTCTTTTATTATATAGGACTAGAGGCCCAGTGCATGAAATTTGTGCATGGGGGGGATCCTCTCAGCCTGGCCTGCACCCTCTCCAATCTAGGACCCATTGGACATCCCTCTCGCTGGCTCCTAACCGCTCACCTGCCTGCCTGCTTGATCGCCCCTAACCACCTCTGCCTGCCAGCCTGATCGCCCCTAACTGCCCTCCCCTGCCTGCCTGATTGCCCCTAACTGCCTTTGCCTCAGCCCCACCACCATGGCTTTGTCTGGAAGGAGGACCGGATGACCAGAAGATGTCTGGTTGGCCCAGTCTAATTAACATATTACCCTTTTATTAATACAGATATGAAAAGGAGGCAATGTAGAGATTCAAACTTGGGTCTGAATACAGAGTTCACACACAGAACCACTGTACTGATGGCCTAACAGATTCTCAGATATTGTCAATGAACATTCATGTGGTGGTTGTCAGTGAGCAGGGGCTGCCGATGATGGGTAATGGAAGCCCACTAGCTTTCCTAGTGAATTAAGAAAGCCTCTTATTTTCCAGAAATCTACCACACAATATGCTGTCGTTTGTGCAAGGAGAGTGACTCGGTGGTTTTAATAGTTGGGTGAGTAAAGGGGTAAGTGGGGAGGGCCAGAGAAACCATGCTGTGACCTGGAGTGAGGGGGCGGGAGGTAGGGACTCAGATAGCAGGGAGTTGAAGGACATCAGGAGCAAGGACATCAACAAGGAGGAGAGGAAGGAAGAGGGAGAGACGGAGAGGCAGAGAACAGGCCCTCCTTCCTGTGGGCAGCCCGTGGGTATGCTTCAATGGGGTGTTCTGTGTGTGGCATCATTTGGAAGCTGGGTGGGGGGTGGGCTGCATTAAGCAGGTCAGCTGCGGAGCTTCACAGTGCAGCACTTTCGGGTGGAATGCTCTTGGTTGAGCAGAACAGCCCGGCACGTCTCTCCACTAAATGCCCACCGTGCTCTGCGCCATCACCAGGGCAACCACAAGCACCATCACATCATTTCCAAGTGCTCTCCAGAGAGCGGTCCACCCTGGCGAGATCCATCAAAGGAAGGGAGAAAAATTAAAAAGCCACTCTCTCTCCTAACTGATTTTGGAGAGTCACCCACCCAACCTGAAAAGGCGGTGAAGAGGGCTTGGTGGACATGGGGCAGGAGAGACCTGGGCAGACCCCCTCCCTGGGAAGCCCCCCTCCCTGGGCCTCCATGAACATGGGGCAGGAGAGACCTGGGCGGACCCCCTCCCTGGGAAGCCCCCCTCCCTGGGAAGCCCCCCTCCCTGGGCCTCCATGTCAGGCAAACTGGACATACATGAGGAGTGGTCACTGTCGTGGTGTGGCCTTGTCCTCCTGCCTAACACAGGGTCCCACTGGGGCTGGGAGGTGCCTCTGATTGTGCTTCTCCTGCAGTTTTGTTGAAATGCACGCCCCAGGAAGAAATACCAATTGCCAACATCTTGGTGGGGCTCCATTTCCTGGCTTTCCTGTGGCACAGCTAGCTGAGTAGAGTGAAAAAATAGATGTCAGTCCCAGCTGAGGGAGAGAGACCCGGATAGCACGTCACCTTACAGTTCTTGGCTCCAAAACTGTTTCTTCGGGGGGAATGGAAATCTGGATCCAATTGTTGGCCCTTACATGGCGTACTGCTCTGGTTGTGCTACCCAGTGGTCGGCAAACTGTGGCTCGCGAGCCGCGTGCGGCTCTTTGGCCCCTTGAGTGTGGCTCTTCCACAAAATACCGACTTCTGCACATGGGCCATGAAGTTTCAATCGCACTGTACATGCGCGCCCGCACGTGATATTTTGTGGGTTTAGGAGTGAAAGCATTGCCGTCCCAGGCAGCTCAGAAGAGGGGCATCAGAATGGACAAGGCTGGCAGAAGCTTTGTGGATCCCGTAAAGCGTTTCCGAAGTGAGAGGCCAGCATTTGGAAGAGTGAAATTTCTCTCCAAACTCAGATTTCTGGAATCTCTTGAAAAATGCCAGGCTGGCGAACCCCCGTGACAGCTGCCCCTGGGTGAAGCCAGGGGCTGGAGTTGGGGTAGTTGATCTGAAGGAGGTGCATACTAGTATGTTATCTGCTGGCAATTGGTAGTATCTAAGTCAGTGGTTCTCAACCTTGGCTGCACATTAGAATCACCTGGAAATCTTTTTAAAATCCTCATTTCTGGGCCTCATCCTCCGGAAATTGTTTCTTTGTGACTAATGTTGTGGCCCCACCCCATAACAAAGAAACAGAATTTCCGGAGGATGAGGCCCAGAAATCAGGATTTTAAAAAGATTCCCAGGTGATTCTAATGTGCAGCCAAGGTTGAGAACCACTGGTCAGTCTTCAAGAGGTGAGGCCACAAAGACCTGTGAGCATGGCAGCCTTATTTACAATCTAAACCCAGGCCAGCTGCTCGTAAGAGAAATCCAAAAACCAGGGAACAGGTGTGAGCCGGGGCAGCCCCAGCAGGTAGGTTCTGAGGGAGGGGGCTCCTGGTGGTGATAGCTAAGCTGTGGACCAATTGGTGGATGGCAGGGCTCTTGAGGTCACAACGTGTCCCCTAACTTGACCTGGAGACAGTGGGACTAGCAGCTGCCGCTTACAGAGCCCCTGTGCTGGGCACTGAGGACTTTCTGTCTCTGAGCTCATTTAAGCCCCAGACCTTAACTTTAACTGCTCAGATCTTAGAAGGAGGAGTTAATGGAAGAACTTGAAGCCCAGGATGCTAGGCACAGGTGTTTGGGGCTCTACTGGGGTGATGAGTGTAAACCATGTTCCTTGATTCCCTTCTAGATACCGCCTGGCGCCCCAGCACAGGTTCCCGGTGCCAAT
This sequence comes from Myotis brandtii, assembly GCF_000412655.1. NCBI lineage: Eukaryota > Metazoa > Chordata > Mammalia > Chiroptera > Vespertilionidae > Myotis > Myotis brandtii. The sequence continues at coordinate 2,872,511 of NW_005365764.1, forward strand.
AAGAGACTGCTTCGTGGCCGCCACCCACTTCCTGAAGTCCCTTGACATGTATGGGGTGGATCCAGCCCGGGTTGTGGTCTGCGGTGACAGCGCGGGAGGGGGAGTGGCCGCGGCAGCTTGTCAAAAATTTATGGATCGTTCGGATCTGCCCAAGATCCGGGCCCAGCTTCTGATCTACCCCACTCTCCAAGTCCTGGATTACCAGCTGCCTTCCTTCCAGCAGAATAAGAATGTCCCACTGATCACTCTGGATTTTGCCTTCCTCTGTATGTCTTATTACCTGGACGTGAGCCCCCAGTGGAAAAACGAGATCCTGAAAGGCGCCCATATGCCTGCCCAAGTCTGGGAAAAGTACAGGAAGTGGTTGGACCCCGAAAACATCCCGGAGAGGTTTAAGAAGAGAGGCTACCGCCAGGTGGCCCGTGCGCCCCTGAATGAGGCTGCCTACCTGGAGACAGACCTCCTCCTGGATTTGCTGAACTCGCCCATGCTTGCAGAAGACGAAGTAGTGTCTCGGTTCCCGGAAGCCTGCATCGTGAGCTGTGAGTATGACATTCTCCGGGACAATTCACTGCTGTACAAGAAGAGACTGGAGGGCCTGGGCGTCCCAGTGACTTGGCACCACATGGAGGATGGTTTCCACGGGGCGCTGAACACCCTCGGCATGGGCTGCCTTCAAGTCCCCTGCGCCACGAGGATTCTGAGGGTCATGGTCCAGTTTATAAAGGGGCTGTGAGCATCTTTCCCTCCCCCGGGAGCTATGAGTGTAGGTTCCGCCATCATCCAGTTCCTTATGGACCTCTCTGTTGCTGATGGAGGTGATGCTGAGTGGGGCTAGGGGAGAATATTGAGATTGCTATCTTCTTCTTTAAACAAACAAACAAACAAAAAAACACAAAACAACAAAAAACACAGCCCGGCCAATTGAGCTTTGATCTATGAACCAGAAGGTCATGGTTTGATTCCCGGTCAAGGCATATGCCCAGGTTGTGGGCTAAATCCCCAGTGTGGGGCGTGCAGGAGGCAAGCTGATCAATGATTCTCTCTCATCACTGATGTTTCTATCTCTCTCTCCCTCTCCCTCCTTCTCTCTGAAATCAATGAAAATATTTAAAAACAAATATATATATTTTTAATCACACCAAGTATATTTTTGTCTTATTTTATTTTATTTTTTTGTTAACCTTCACTCAAGGATATATTCCTCTCCCCCCCCCACCACCATTGATTTTTAGAGAGAGTGGAAGGGAGGGGAAGAAACAGAAACATCAATGTGAGAGAGACACATCAATTGGTTACCTCCCACACATGCCCTGACCAGGCTGGGGATCAAGCCTGCAACCAAGGTACGTGCCCTTGACTAGAATCGAACCTGAGACCCTTCAGTCCGTGGGCTGACGCTCTAACCACTGAGTCAAACTGGCTAGGGCACCATCTTCTTCTTGCTCCAGGTTCTAGAATCAGAGATGCATGTTTCTGATGTCTGAAGGGAGAGCAGTAGATGTGACAGGTTTGGCGGGGAGGGTGGGGGTCTTTGTCTGTGTGCATCGTTGGGAAAAAATGGTCTGTAGTGGCCTTTTGCGAGAGTGAATGAGCATGTAAGGCAGCGGTTCTCAACCTGTGGGTCGCGACCCCTTTGGCGGTCGAACGACCCTTTCACAGGGGTCGCCTAAGACCATCCTGCATATCAGATATTGACATGACGATTCATAACAGTAGCAACATTACAGTTATGAAGTAGCAACGAAAATAATTTTATGGTTGGGTCACAACATGAGGAACTGTATTGAAAGGGCCAGAAGGTTGAGAACCACTGATGTAAGGGTTGCCCACAGCCTCCCTGAGGCAGGGTTCAGACTGCCCAGGCTGATCCAGACTGTGGGTAACAGGAGTGACCACTTGGCTGGCCGTGGAAACACCCAGGGCATCATGTGCAATCTCATGGGCTTTTCCCAATCTGGCTGAGAGGGTGGGGCTCTGATGGCCTAGACTTGCAGGTGGAGGAAGAGAAACTGGTTCCACTCTCCTCCTCTGGGTACAGGGTGACATGTTTCTTGCGGTTCCCCTGTCTCTGAGTTCAGAGTCTCAATTGCCTGGGCTGGAAGAGTTAGGGCGGAGTGGGTAGGTTTTCCATGGTGGTTGGCAGCTAGCGACAGATGACAGCTCAGAGCCACTGATTAGGGGAGCTCTGGAGCTCTTGGTGTCAAAGTGTCAGAAGAGAGCATTTGGGCCCTGGCTGGTTTGGCTCAGTGGATAGAGCATCCACCTGTGGACTGAAGGGTCCTGGGTTCGATTCCAGTCAAGGGCATATGCCCGGGGTTGCCTGGCTCAATCCCTAGTGGGAGGTGTGCAGGAGGCAGCTGATCAATGACTCCTTCTCATCATCGATGTTTCTATCTCTCTCTCCTCCCCTTCTCTCTGAAATCAATAAAAATATTTTTTTTCAAAAAACAAAACAAAACAAAAAAAGAGAAGAGAGCAGTTGAAAAGGTCTGGGTCCTGAGTCAGAGACCCATGAAGACCGAGTCTGACCAAACTCAATCTTACCTACAGTGAGAAATTGAGGAAGGGCCAAAGGTACTGAAAATGTGTAGCAAGGACTATTTCTGTTGCAAGACACAGAACCAACTCAAACTGACCTAAATCAGAGACAAAAACAAAACAAAAAAGAGAAGAGAGCAGTTGAAAAGGTCTGGGTCCTGAGTCAGAGACCCATGAAGACCGAGTCTGACCAAACTCAATCTTACCTACAGTGAGAAATTGAGGAAGGGCCAAAGGTACTGAAAATGTGTAGCAAGGACTATTTCTGTTGCAAGACACAGAACCAACTCAAACTGACCTAAATCAGAGACAATGCATTGGCCCCAGGGATAAATTAGGATTGGTTTGATGCAGGAACTCAAACAATGTCACCAGCGACCTTTTCTTCTTTCCTCTAGTCAATGATTTTCCCTGTTTATTTTACCTTCACTTCTCTATTGGCCCCAGGGATAAATGCTCAACCACTGGGTCACAATGGCCGGATTGGTTTGATGCAGGAACTCAAACAATGTCACCAGCGACCTTTTCTTCTTTCCTCTAGTCAATGATTTTCTCTGTTTATTTTACCTTCACTTCTCATGGTGGCCCCGAGCAGCTCCATACTTCTATTCTCCCAGGGTCATTATATAGGATTTGCCTCATTCTCAGCAGTCCCAGCAGAGATCGCATTATAACTGGATGGCTGTATGGGCTTTCGGCATGCTGTGTCCAGTTGCCACAACCAAGGGAATGGACTGCTCTGACTCACCAGACACAAGTCCCATGCCACCCTTGGAGAGGAGGGTGGAGGCAACTCCACCTGGTGCTTGAACTGAGCACAGGGGAGGGAGAGACTACTTCCCTCACATCAACACTTACTCTACTGGGTGGATGTCAACACTCACCCTGCTGCAGAAGCTAAATTGAATCCTGAATCAAGGTACATGCAAGTGGCAAGAGAGGACAAGAACCACGGGCAAGCTGACCACCTGCCCCTTAGAAATAGAAATTCCTCTAAATGGATGACTCATAACCGGCCATTGTGACCCAGTGGTTGAGCATCAGCCTATGAATCAGGAGGTCATGGTTGGATTCCCTGTCAGGGCACATGCCTAGGTTGTGGGCTTGATCCCCAGTGGGGTGTGGGGGTCGTGCAGAAGGCAGCTGATCAATGCTTTTCCTCTCATCATTGATGTTTCTATCTCTCCCTCTCCCTTCCTCTCTGAAATCAATAGAAAAAATATTTCTTAAAAAATGGTCTGGCTGGCATGGCTCAGTAGTTGAGCGTGGATCTGTGAGCCAAGCGGTCACGGTTCGATTCCTGGTCAGGGCACATGCCTAGGTTGCAGGCTCGATCCGCACACAGGGGCATGCAGGAGGCAGCCCATCAGTGATTCTCTCTCATCATTGATGTTTCTATTTCTCTCCCCTTCTCCTTTCCTCTCTGAAATCAATAAAAAATATATTTTAAAAAAGTAATAAAAAAGGATGACCCAGGGTCCCATGCTGACCCTGTCTGGTCTTCAGGAGACTCTATTCCTGGTTGGCCAGTGGTTTTTACAGACCAAGACCCAAGTTTACAAAACCCCCCATGCATTCCTTTAACTGGCTTTCAGTTGAATGTTGGTGCTGAAACATGGGACAGAGAAGAAGCCATTGGGTGGCTTCTCGATCTATTCACAGCAGGCAGACCCGCAGGTGGCTTTTATGGAGAACTAGAAACCCCTCATTGAAAGAACATTGTTGCCGAAACCGGTTTGGCTCAGTGGATAGAGCGTCGGCCTGCGGACTGAGGGGTCTCGGGTTCGATTCCGGTCAAGGGCATGTACCTGGGTTGTGGGCACATCCCCAGTGGGAGATGTGCAGGAGGCAGCTGATCGATGTTTCTCGCTCATCGATGTTTCTAACTCTCTATCTCTCTCCCTTCCTTTCTGTAAAAAATCAATAAAATATATTTAAAAAAAAAAAAAGAACATTGTTTGGTGGCCATTCAGCTGTTGGGGAGCACTGGAATCTGAGAAGCATGGTCCCTTTTGAGAAGACCTCTGAGTTGAGTCTGGTTGGCTTCCCTCCTGGAGTGTGGTCTTTGTTATTTCACTGTTGCCTCTGGAGGCAGGTGGAGAGACATGAGCTGATCTTCTGGAGAGTTGGGTGGTTGGCTCTTCCGCTGCGGGGTGCTGAGGAGGGGGATGAGCCACGGGAGGATTGTTCAACAGTGGAGGTGAGTGGGCTATACTTTAGGGACCGAAAGCACTATTAGATGGACCTCCACCCCAACCACCTGATAAGTGCTTGCAGCCCTGCTCTTGTCTCCTGCTCGCTTATGACCTGGGGTGGAGGACTGCCCCTCCCCTGGCTCATTGCACTCCTACCCCCTGTTTCGGGGATCTGCAAATAATAAGTCTTGTGACTTCGCCTCCTTTTTTAAAATTTTTTTTTAAATATTTGACTGATTTTTTACAGAGAGGAAGGGAGAGGGATAGAGAGTTAGAAACATTGATGAGAGAGAAACATCGATCAGCTGCCTCCTACACATCTCCTACTGGGGATGTGCCCGCAACCAAGGTACATGCCCTTGACCGGAATTGAACCTGGGACCTTTCAGTCCGCAGGCCAACGCTCTATCCACTGAGCCAAACCGGTTAGGGCACCTCCTTTGCGTGAGTATTGAAACTGCACCTTCAGTCAAAATGACCCTGGGATTTGCGCTTCCTCAAAGTGGAAACTTGGATGCTGAGGGAGCTACCTGCAACCCTGTATGGGGGAGGGGGGGCTGGTGCCACCTCATTCTGCAGGTCATAATCTGAATGAATTCCACAAAGTGGGTATTCTGAAGCCCATTTTACAGATGAGGAAATTGAGGCCCAGAGACATTAATAACAACACTTATTTCCTGTTTCTTTCCGGTCAGGCTCAAGGCCAGCTGACTAACTAGTTTGTCCAAGGCCATGTGATTGGCCAGGTGCTGTGCATTGCAACCCCAATCTGTCTAACAATAACCCATATCTGCCGTGCCCCATGGCCCATTAACCCTCCATGGCCCATTAGCCCTTTTCTTTCCCATCATTCAGAATGATGACCGTGGCCTTACTTGAGTCGTTTCCCGTCCAAGTAGGTGTTTGCTGCTGAGTCAGGTCAACAGAGTCCCGTGTTTTGCCATCTGGTTTCTTTTGTTAACTGACTGTAGCTTTCTCTAAGTGGGAAGGACTTTGGAATTGCTACCTGTAAGTGCCCAGCTAACACAGCTCAGGGGAGATGGACACCCACACACCTATAAACCCGGACACCCTGGGAATGTTTTCTCAGTAAATTCCCAGGACTTCCCTGGAAAGATCTGCCAGGTAGCCCAGAGCACGTGCCATCTGCTGAAGGACGATGAGTTGCATCCCAAATTGCTGTCTTTGGTCAGGAGCAGGCAATTTCAGACAAGGTCTGAGGGCAAAGTTGAAAAATTGACAAAATTAGTCTCTTCCCCCAGTGTCCTCCTCAGGTGCTCCTCACTCCCAGCCAGGACCTCTCTGCCTTTCTGATCCCAATGACTGCTTGGTCTCTCTTCTTGTTCCTGAGCTAGTATAGGCTAGTAGAGGTTAGGATCTGCTGCAGTGACAAATGGCCCTGCCGTCTTTAGTGGCTTATGACAGCCAAAGACTATTTCTTGTTCATGTTAACTCATTACTCAGCCCTCACCGGTCGGCAGCAGCTCTATTCCATGTGTGTCTGTCTGTTCTGAGATCCAGGTTGATGGAACAGCCTCTATTTGAAACATCTCTGGTCTCATGGCAGAGGGAAAAAGAACCTGGTAGATCCCAAAGCTTCTGCTCAGAAGTAAGGCTCATGGTTCCTGCTCACCTTTCATTGGCCAGAGCAAGTCATGTGGCCAAGGCTGACATTGACAGGACAGAGGGCAGTAGATATTTTTGGACAACATGACAACTGCCACACTTTGCATCATATTTCCACTTCCATTCTACCTTTTAAAAAGTTAATTTTAAGTTACCTAAGGGTTACATAAATATCTATACTAATAATAGAGGAATATGTAAATTGGCCAGGATGCCATCCCATAATGACCAATCAGGATGGGGGTGGGGCTGCGGTGGAGAGCTCTCAGCATGCCTGCGCTGGCATCTGAAGGGCACAGAGAGGAAGGGAGAGCAGATAGGCAGTTAGGGGGATCAGGCCAGGAGGGGAGAGCAGATAGGTAGTTAAGGGGATCAGGACAGGAGGGGAACGCAGATAGGCAGTTAGGGGGATCAGGCTGGCAGAGGAGAGCAGTTAGGCAACTAGGGCAATCAGGCCAGGAGAGGAGAGCAGTTAGGCAGTTAGGGGGATCAGGCCAGGAGGGGAGAGCAGTTAGGGGCATCAGGCAGGCAGGCAGGTGAGCGGTTAGGAGGCAGTGGTTCTGGATTGTGAGAGGGATCCTGGATTGGAGAGGGTGCAGGCCAGGCTGAGGGACCCCGCCCCTGCCGGTGCACAGGGCCTCTAGGTTTTAAATAAAGCCTTCACATACTAGAAATAAGGCAAAGTCCTTTCTGATGACTCTCCTGCAACTCTATTACCATGTATCTGTTCCTATTGGGGGGAGGGGATACTAGGATCTTCCAATATTTCAAAGCCTGTTTCGATGCTTGTATATACGTAGGTATATATATACCCAAAGAAAATATATAGAGTATTATTTTGTGGGATGACTGCCTTACATTGGTACATAAAATAATAATTCTATACAAGTAGTGCCACTGGGGTTTCCCCCCTCAATATATCTTAGAAATCTAGCCTAGTAAACAGTAGAGATCTATTTGCCTCTTTCTTTTTAGCTGCTGCATAATATTCCATGGTCTGGCCACATTACAGTTCCTAGACATTCCCATCTGGAGGACACATTTTGGACTCTTTCCAGTTTTTTACAGACAAACAAGTCTGTAGTGAACATTTCTGCACCCCCCTCTGCACGTGTGATTCTCTGTGATAGATCCAAGAAGGGTTGGTGGCTGGGCACTATATATATATTTAGTTTATGGGCACATTTTGAAAGTTGACGAACTCTCTCAAAATGTCTATCCCATTCTCTTTTATTCAGCAGATATCAGCTGGGAGGGAAGTAGTTGGATCATAATCACCAATCCCAAAAGCAGAAAGAAAATGGATTAGCTTGACAAATGACAGGGTGGGACCGAGTTGATGCGGCTTGTCTGTATTTTAGAAGGGAAGTTCCTTAGCTCAAATGAAACTCTGCAAGAATCAGTGAAGGAGTCAGATCAGGCTGCAGTCTTACTGGGTTGTTGCCTCTAACATCCTTGTCTCCATCTAACAAAAGTGGCTCCTCCTTCCCCAAGGTGGCCAGGGCCTGCTCTGTTCCCTGGCCAGCCCATCACTATCCTAACATTGCCGCTGGGTGTCTTGCAAATTGTAAGACAAGGTTGAATATGATAAGGAAGTGCCTGGGGTTCAGTTTCAAAGCATTATTTCGTCATAGGCAAAACCCTTCAAGGGTCCATCTCCATCACTATGAAACAATTTCACGGAAGGACAGATGAATTTTAAGTTGAAAAAACACATTCTGGGTTTGCTGCTGTGTCACAAGGCTCCCCCCCAGGAGGCAGAGGGATGAAGGACTTGTGGTCTAGAGCCAACTGGAGGCCCAAAGTTTACTTCATCTCCAGACCCTCAGTTTTCTTTCCTCGAAATGGGGATAATCTTATCAAGTGCATGGGGGGTGTTTTATTAAATCTTGAGCCTTGAGTATCTGGTGAGGATAACAAATTGCTTTTGTGTCCGGGAACCCTCTATTCAAAAAGAATCTAGAATTACCCCCTTTTGGGATATTGCTGCCCCAATGTCCCAAATATATTCCTCTAATATAGAGGAAGGAATGGATTTTGTTACTAAAATAAACTTGGTTCAGGCACGTGGGGAAGAGAGGATGGAACATTTATTGACCCCATAGATGTGACAGGCATTTTGCAAATGCTTGATCGGTCACTGAATTCTCATAACCTGACGAAGGACATATGAGGTGCTTACTCCCAATTTGTAGATTAGGAAACCACAGTTGACTTGGCCAAGGGCCTGGGTGAGAGGTGCAACTGGAAGTTGAAGCCAAGTGTGTCTGAGTTCCAAGTGCACCGCCCACCACCATTGGGTTCCTTGTGCAACAACCCCAAGCTGGTTGGCCATCTCCAACAAGTGTTTCCAGGCCACAGGAGACCAGAGAGAAGAAGTCAATGCTTCATTCACCTCCCAGGTCTCATTGTAGGCACTACCTGCTCTGGAGAGCCGCCCTCCCCCAGAGGGTGCAATCCCGCTGCGAGTCTTCAGGGCACCCTGTAGCTCCTCGAGCCCAGCACTGAGCACACGGAGTTGTGAGCATGCCATGACCGACATGCCTGCCCCTAGACTGGCTTAAAGTGATCCTGTTTCTAATGCCCATGGGTGACCGAAAAAACAAATGGCAGTCATCTCTGGAGAAAGATAATATCATCCTAGACCTCCCATTATTTTTGCAAATAATTTTTCAGATACCGGGCATGTGAGAAGTGTTAGCAGTCAAAACTCACAGAAACAACAGTTAAAAAAAAAAAAAAAAGAAAGGGGGGGAAAAGAAAAACCACAGACTGTAAAATAGCTGTGTTCACTATGTCCAAGGAGATAAAATCTATAGGCTATATTTGTAAATATAATCTATTAACCTGCAGGTTTATAATTCCATACATTTGAAAATCTGGAAGGCAAAATGTGATAGGTAATCTGAAAATTCAGAAGGCTAAAAAAATAAAAATATGAAACTATGAAAAGTAACATAATATATGTGTGTATATATCATATATACAAATCACACAGACATTTTAGAATTAAAAAATGCAACAAATCAAATGAAACATTCAAGGATGGGTTTAGTCACCTTAGACACACTTGAGAGAGGATAGGTAACTGGAATATAGGTCAGAAGGGATGATTCAGAATCAAGCAGAGAGACAAAAGAATAGAAAATGCAGAAGATGTGGGCAGGAGTCACGAGGATTCAGTGAGAAGCCACAGCAAAGATGTAACTGCTGTCCCAGAAAGAAAGAAAGGAGGAAGGAGGAAGAAGCAATATTTGACATATAGTGATGGAAAATTTCCTGGAGATCCCCAAACCTCCTTCAGGGAAACTGCGAGGTCAAAACTGCTTTCTTTCTTTTTTTTTTTTAAAAAAAAATATTTTATTGATTTTTTACAGAGAGGAAGGGAGAGGGATAGAGAGTTAGACACATCAATGAGAAAGAAACATCATTCAGCTGCCTCCTGCACACCCCCCACCGGGGATGTGCCCGCAACCAAGGTGGGGATGTGCCTGCAACCAAGGTACATGCCCTTGACCGGAATCGAATCTGGGACCCTTGAGTCTGCAGGCTCACGCTCTATCCACTGAGCCAAACTGGTTAGGGCAAAACTGCTTTCTTAATAATTATTTATTACTCAAGGGACATACCAATTTAATTTAAGGGATTATAAATAAATATTAATATTTATGTAGTATTATATTTCCAATGATGATATAATGGAATAGCCATTGACATTTTTCCATTTTTTAAAAAATTAAATTTACTGGGGTGACATCTATATATATATAAGCCTAAGTGACCGTTACAACCAATTGACTGAATGACCGGTCAACCGGTCACTATGATGCACATTGACCACCAGAGGGTAGATGCTCAATGCAGGAGCTGCCCCTTGGTGGTCAGTGCACTCCCACAGCCAACCTCCCGCGGTCCTCCCCATCCCCTGCCTCCCACCCGGCTGGCCCCAATTGACCCCGATCGCCAGCCAGGCCAGGGGACCCCATCCGTGCACGAATTTGTGCACCGGGCCTCTAGTTTGTTAATAAGATTATATATATCTCAAGTGTACAATTCTATGCTACATCATCTGTATATTGTATTGTGTGTCTACCATCCATACTAAGATCTTATTTGTCCTTTTTATTTAAAAAATAGATTTTTATTGATATCAGAGAGGAAGAGAGAGGGAGAGAGAGATAGAAACATCAATGATGAGAGAGGATCAAGGATCGGCTGCCTCTTGCACGCCCCCTACTAGGGATCAAGCCCACCACCCGGGCTTGTGCACTGACCTGGAATCGAACCAGCAACCTTGTGGTTTATGGGTCGATGCTCAAGCCCTGAGCCACACTGGCTGGGCCAGGAGAGTATTTATACTCAGTCTATCACCATGGTGACAGTCAACAATACGGAATCCAAGATCAAGTGACCTCTTCCTGGAAGCTGAAAGTAGACTCTCAATGCCCTTTTATTCTGTGAGGTTGGCAGGCTGTCATCTACAACTCACTCAGAAGGGTGTCAGAGAAGAAAAAAAAAAGGCACCCCAAACTCAGCAACTTCATAATATCCCCGCTCCCAAAACCTAAGACGGTGTCAAGTCAAAGAAACCTGGGGTGAATCCTTACCATGCAGTTTTCGAATGCAGTAAGTTCACAGTCATTATATACTCCAAGCTGGAAGGTCGAGAGCAAGTATTCAACCAGAGTGCTCACCGGAAACTGGGTGGAAGAGAGGAGGAAGGTAAGGAAAGAGAGAGGGCGGACAGAGGGCTCAGAGGAGAGGCCTGGCAGGGAGAGGTAGGAGTGCAGTCATTACTACATTCAAATTAAGGGCCATAGATGGTTGCCTCTTAAGAATAGGGCCTGAGCGTGTCTGTGTGTGCTCCATCGGGGAGTTACAGTCAAGCCATCATCAAGGTCCACCCCCCCCTCCCATCTTGAAAGTACCATAGCAGATGTGTCAACATAGTTGTGCTTCACAGAAGTCTTCTCAGTGGAGTGTTTCTAGGCATCTGATGTTTCCCGTTCCTAATTCCTCTGCACCTTGATTTGAAGAATCTCTGCTCTCCCTGGCCTGGCCCTTACCAGAACGTGGTACCTGCCGAGGCAGGCGGGACGTCCCTGCAGTGATGTCTGGGATGAGCTGCTGTTCTCTGGCACCTGTTCCACAACCTTGCCCTGCCTGTGCATTTCAGTTCTTTTTAAAACCTAGAAGAAACCATAGGCACTAAATATATTTTTATTGATTTCAGAGAGGAAGAGAGAGGGAGAGAGAGATAGAAACACCAACGATGAGAAAGAATCATTGATCGGCTGCCTGCTACACTCCCCCAACTGGGGACAGAGCCTGCAACCCGGGCATGTGCCCACGATCGGAATTGAACCCAGAACCGTTTGGTCCTTAAGCTCACGCTCTATCCACGGAGCCAAACCGGCTAAGGCTGCATTTCAATTTTTACTTTCAAAACGGAACAAATGGGCTCATGGTGTTTCCATGTACTTTAAAGGCCATTACAACAGATGGTACTTGGCCTGAATTGGCCGATTTAAAGTTGAGTATCTTCATTCTTGGCCATCAGGACTGTGAGCCACTATGCTAAGTGAAAGAAGCCAGCCACAGAGGTCAAATACTGTATGACTGCACTTACATTAGGTACCTTGAGTAATCAAATCCATAGAGATGGAAAGTAGAAGAATGGTGGGTGCCAGGGACTAGGGGGAGCGGGGGAGGGAGTTGTTGGATGGGGACAGAGTTTCAGTTTGAGATGATGAAAAAGTTCTGGAAATGGATGGTGGGCCGGTAGTTGCACAATAATGTGAATGTACTTAATGCCACTGAAGTGTACACTTAAAAATGGTTAAAATGGTAAATTTCATTATGTATATTTTACCACAATGAATTTTTAAAAAATATAAACTAGAAAAAATAATAGCCCGGCCAGCGTGGCTCAGTGGTTGAGCGTCGACCCATGAACTAGGAGGTCACGGTTCGATTCCAGGTCAGGGCACATGCCCAGGTTGTGGGCTCGGTCCCCAGTGTGGGGCATGCAGGAGGCAACCCATCGATAAGTCCCTCTCATCGTTGATGCTTCTGTCCCTCTCTCCCTCTTCCTTCCTCTCTGAAATCAAGAAAAAAAATTTTTTTTAAAGAACATAATATAGCAAGGGAGAAAAGAGTGGGTTGGAAAGACTGAGAACAAAGAAGAAAAAGAAAGGGAGGAGGCAAGCAGAGAGAGCATCAGGGAGAGAGGAGATGAGAGAGGGAACAGATGCCGACCATGAGAAGGGTTGGGTGACACCAATACCAGCTTCCCCTGGGGGTCCTGAGCGGTGGGGTGCACACTCCTTTCCCAATCCTGGAAGGATGTGGACAAAAGCCTGGGTTATGCAGGATGCCCTGGAGTCCTAATGTACCCTTTCTCTGCCCAGCATCCCTTGGCCCAGGAGCTGAGGGGTCGCAGCAGAAGTTATCTTGAATATTTGATCTTTTCCAGTTCATCAGAGACACTGACAAGACCCCCCAGAGCTCCTACAAGAAACAGTACATCCCTTTCCCCGGCCACAGACCGGACCAGATCTCCAGGTGGTATGGGAAGAGGAGAATCGAGGTAAGAGGGGGTGGGGGCTCCATGTTCAGGCTGGGCCCCTCCCCAAGGCTCAGAAGACCCCGCCAGCCCGGTTCCCTCTTGGGAACAGAGGAGTAGGCTCATCAGGACCCTCCCCAGCCCTGCGGCTGCCGAGGGCACTCACCTTTATGTTCTGAGGAGCAGAGATCCGTCCGACCTGGAGCTGGTAGCATCCCCACCTTGGATCCCAGCACTTCCCTGGACCATTTCCCCATTCCTCCCCGCTTCTCCAACAGGACACGGGCAAAGGATGGAGCAAACAGGCCGGCATGGTTAATATTGAGTTCAGGTGACTATAGTGAGGTGACTATAGGGAGGAATCACATAAGGTACTCCAAAACCAAGTGGAGGTGATGTGTAGATGACAGTGTTTTGTGTCACCTCAGCTCCAGCTTCCTGTTCTTTTGTGTAAAAAGTCAATGACCAGAAAAGTCAATGACCCTTCAGCACCCCTCAGTCACTGGGTGTCTGTGGTATGTCGTGTTCCAGGCCTGCGGAGTGGGGAGCAGAGAACTGTGCCCTCAGGTCACCCCCTTCCCATCACCCCTCCCTGACCCTACACCTGCCTGAATGCCGGGCAAGGCAGAAGGCACAGAACGAGGGGTGGACAGCTGTCAGATGGGGTGCATTTTGAAGCTGGAAGAGATTGTTGAGCTCAGCACCCTCCTTTTCCCATAAAAGGTGCCAGGGGTGGCGAGTGTCTTGTCTGTTGGCAAGGGACCACATAGGGGGCTGCTCTGAGAGAGAAGCAGGAGTGTCCTGAGAGTGCCCTTCATCACTGGCTGGAGTTGTCTTCTGCCTTTGGGGATCTGTGTCCGCATGAACGGCACCACAGTCTCCGCTCTGTGCTGACGACCCCCGGACTGGGCTGGCACTCTGGATCGGGTTGGCAACCCCTGAACTGGGCTGGTACCCCTGGACCAGGCTGGCACCCCTAGACCAGGCTGGCAACCCCTGGACTGGGCTGGCACCCCTGGATCGGTCTGGCAACCCCTGGACTGTGCTGACACCCTCAGACCACACTGCTGCTCCGGGCTGCCCCCTTTACCGTTAGTGTGCACCGAGGACACACAACTGCATCTCAATACAAGGAGGCAAAAATCAGAACCCACCACCGGGGGCTCCCAGTCCCCAGCCACCAGTGTACACGGGGCCCACGCCGTGCCCTTTCTTAAAGACCTTGGACCCATTACAAACCCTGACGAAGGGCTAACCACACAGACACGCAGTTGTTAAAATTAAGACAAGTCCCCCTCCCCCAACACACACACTAAATAGAGCGGACACGCGTTCCTACAGACTCTGAAATGGCCTGTTCACGTGGCTGCTTCCACACATCAGCTCTTCTTTCTGCTTCGTTCGGCACCACCTCCTCCCCCAGGACCCTTTCCATCTCCCTTCCCACCTCTTCTCCCTTCTTAGGCAAATGCTCATGGCACTGCAAGTTGCCGATGGGCAGATGAGGTTACGAGGTTACCAGCGAGGACCCCCTTCTTGTGCTTCCCTCCCAGGCAGGGGTATAAATCCCATTTTTCATTTTTTCTATTTGAGGATGATTTGCTACCATAGGGCCTTGCTAATCCCAGAGAGCTGCCCTCCCAGGGCTGGCTAATTCCTAGAGACAGTGAACAGCTGGCTCTCATCATGCCTTTCAGATGCAAACCAACACTCCAGAGCCCACCCCCCCCCCCCTTTATCTAAACTCGCTCTCCAAGACAGTATCCCCTACCTTAAATCACTCCAAGGACAGGTGCCCCCAACCAGAGGCACTCCCGGAGCCCAGAGCAGTCTGAAATGATTCAAACTCTGCAATCCTAAACAAACAAACAAAAAACCTATGCAATCCTAAACTTCTGAAACTTGCCTACCCTGCCTGGCTCACTCTCTGTCCATACTCCCTCTTCTGCCTCTGACCGATCTTGCTGCTTTGCTGGGAGGCCCTGTGTCATGGTGCCCCCTCCTTTTGGGGCCTGTAAGCTCTTCTTTCAAAGGCAGTTGTCTCTCTGTCACCTTACCTACCCTACCTGATGAAGACAAAAGTCCTGGGAACATAATCAAGACAGCAGGGCCGAGCCCCAAACCAAGAGGAACAGCACGAAAATTCTGGGTGGGGGAGGGGGGGAGGAGAGGGGAGGGACGCAGTGCGGGCTCTCTCCTTTCTTTCCCTCGCTGATGGGAAACTCTTTAAATGGCCTTCCCTGGTGTTGGGAACACTCTGGGCGCCTGGCGAGGGAGACCTTGGGAACCCCTGCTCCCCGCCTGTGCCCATCCCCCTGCCTCCCTCTGGCATTGTGATCTGACTTATTTATGGAACCACCACTTGAAATATTGGGTGCAGCCAGCATTTCCAGACCAGGGCCGACACAGGCCTCCCTGTCTGCTCCAGACAAGAGGACGGGCATGGTAATCAACATTATCCTCCCCCGTAAATCAGCCCAGCCCCCCAGCACCCCCATCCAGGCCAAGAGGATTTCCTTAAGAAAAGCACTGATTCAGGCAAACGTCCCAGGGCAAGGAGAACACGGCTTTCTTCTCCCCGTCAATCACTCCCCAGCAGAGAAACCCCTCCTCAGGTGTCCAGCCGAGGTCGCCATAAACCCTGGGCAGGAGAAAGCAGGTCTGGGGCGTCTCTGACTGTCCCCATAGTAACTGATGAAATACAAGGTGCATGCGTCAGGCCCGCGGTCCGCATCTTCTTTGGAAACAGGCAGTCGGTGGATGAGACAAACAGGGTCTGACTTCAGATCCCAGGGGCAGGCAGCGAGGTGGCGCTGGCTCTTCCCAGTCGGGGGGCGTCCTGACTTTCACACGAACGTGTCCCCAGAGCTCACGGACTTGGCAGAGGCTGGGGACCACTCCGACGGGAACCCACGGCAGCTGAGCTGAGACTGGTGCTGGAAGGTGAGCTGTATCGGGTCAGGACAGACAAGTGTGTTTCCTGTTCGGTGGCCCCGAGAGCCCAGGCTTGCCGGCGCCCGAGGAGGCCCCTTGGCCGGCAGCTCCACGGACCTCCAAGGCCGGCGACTCTGCCTCCGTCCACGGCCAGGTGAGGCCTTGCTCCCTCAGTCACATGCCCGTCGTGTCTGTCCTTCCAGGGGCTCCCGTACAAACACCTGATCACCCACCACCAGGAGCCCTCGCACCGCTACCTGATCAGCTCCTACGACGACCATTACAACAGGCACAATTATAACCCGGACCTGCCCTCGCACCGCACCTGGAATAGTCATAAACTGCTGTGGCTTCCAGAGAGAAACGACTTCCCCCTTCTCGGTATTTGTATAATTCGGGATCTTCCCCTATGTTGGGCTGTAAGGGGTCCGCACCTGCCCAGGACTGAGTGTGCTCAGCTCACGCAGAAGGACCTCGTGGGGGACCCTGACCCTAGGAGAGCATTAGAAGGAGATGATGGGGGGCGGGGGCGGGGAGAGAGTCCTATTTGCCCCCAGGCCTGCCACCTGCCTTCTCCCCTTCTTCTTTTTCTTTTTCTTTTTCTTTTTAAGATATTTTTATTGATTTCAGAGAGGAAGGGAGAGATTTTCTTTTTAAGATATTTTTATTGATTTCGAGAGGAAGGGAGAGAGAAACATCGATAAAGGGAATCATCGATCGACTGCCTTCTGCATGCCCCCCCTGGGGATTGAGCCACAACCCGGGCATGTGCCCTGACCGGGAATCGAATCATGCCCACCTGGTTCATAGGTCAATGCTCAACCACTGAGCCATGTCGGCCGGGCACACTTCATAAATAGTACCAAGTCCGGGTTCCGGAATGTGGTGGCATCTGGAGACACAGCAATGACAAACAGGGAGGGACTCCTGCCCTCGGGGACTTGACATTCCAGTCAAGAGACAGCTAAGACACCTTTAGAGAAAAGGATAGTAAATGAGCGAGTAAATGAGATAATTTTGGGCCGGGATAGGTGCTCTGAAGAAAAGAAAATGGGTAAAGATAGAGAGTGAGGCGGGTCTCCGTGGACCTCCTCTGGGTGGGATGGTGAGGGATGGGCTTTCCTGAGGAGATAACTGAGTTGAGAAGGAGGGAGCCATGTGGGGATTAAGGGGAAGAGCATTCCAGGGTGAGAGTAGCTGGTGAAAAAGATGCAAGACAGGAGTAGAGAACGACCCCACAGGGACCCACAGGCCACAGTAGGTGCGGATTTTGTCCTCCCCACAGTCCCAGGGCTCTGGAGGGATTTGTGTAGGAGACTGCCTTGCTTTGATTTGCCCTTCAAGCTACCCTGACCCTTGGCATCCACCCCTTTGCAGTCCTATCCTTCGATGCAAAGGGACCCTGAGGATATTTCTCCATTGATTTTTTTTTTTTTTGAGAGAGAGAGTGTGGAAGAGAGAGGGAGACAGAGAAATATCGATGTGAGAGAAACACATTGATTGGTTGCCTCCTGCACACCCCGACCAGGGCCCAGGCCGGGGAGGAGTGCCCTTGATCAGAATGGAACCTGAGGACTCCATCCACTGAGCCAGACCGGCTGGGGCTGCTCTGTCACGTTGGCAGGGGTTTCTTCATCTCACAAGGCCACGCTGCTCCCTTCCCCCCTGGGGTGGGGTAGTTACC
>NW_005365764.1:2890113-2895115 GCF_000412655.1 Myotis brandtii
CCGGGGAAGCCTGGGAAGCCTCCGCAGCCCCGCCCCCCCGCCGGCTTGTGGGGCAGGCTGCGTGCTCTGAGCCCTGCCCACCCAAACCCTGTTTCTCTTGCAGCTCCCCCTACAAACTACGGACTCTATGAGCAGCTGAAGCAGAGATGGCTCACCCCCGAGGCTGGCCTGCCCAAGAGCACTTACACTTTGTCCTACCCAAGACCACAGCTGTACGCTCTGTCCCGGCGGGAGCACGCCATCCCTGTCCCTCCCCAGCGCCTGCAGCCTGTCCCACGCTTCTGAGAACTGTCACCCCACCCACAGCGCAGGCAGAACCAACTGGAGACCTACTGTGCGATTGGACCTGCCAGAGAGCAGGCAGCTGCAGATACACCCCAACTTTTAAATGCAGCCCATCGAGGGGCCCTCGGAGTCATGGTCTGTGGTGTGGGGTTCCCCATGTCCTCCACACCCACAGGTTCCTTTCTTGTCCAGCCCACAATTAAAGCTCTTTGACACGGTGGGGTGTCAGGTATGTGCAGAAGAGAGAACGTTAGGAGAAGGGCCCTAAAGTTCCGCTCCCTCAGTTCACGGGGGGTGGGGGACTGAGGCCCAGAGAGGTTATGTGGTTCCTCCAAGTTCCCACAGCTTGACACACACCTTCTGCGAGTCTGGTCCAATGGGAGGAGCGAATCTGACTATGGGCTGCGTCTGGAAAAGCCCACGGAATAGTGAAACGTCGTTATGAGGTGGGCAGCAGGGAAGGGACCAGGGTGCCCGTAGCTGCCTGAGCAAAGGTGCACTGACCCCCAGGGCTCAGGGGAAGGGAAGGCGCCCAGCACCCCTTCCACCTCCCAACTCGCAGTGACAAATTGTGAGAAATGCTCACCTGTCCGAGTTCAAATAACAGACTCAGAGACAGAAGTATGACAAAGGCGAGACTTTTAATGCGTTCTCAAGAGTGGGTGTCTGTCGGTTGTACACGCACACCGGGAGTAGCGATCGCAGCCTGTTTATCCCCCTAGGCTGCGCCTCATACGTTGCCTAGGTCTTACTATCTCCCATTGGGCCACTAAGAAAAATTGGGCTGAGGCCTTTTCTAGTTGCCTCCCCCTCCCCCTCCCCCTGTGTAGCTGAGGTGGGCACCTCGGGGGTTTCCACCATGATGCTGGCCGTGCCCACAGTTCTCTGCTCTTATAGCCTCTTCCCTCCTCCTTATATTCTGTTGGCCCTGGGGAAATTCAGTAACCGATTCCATTAAGAGTTGATTCTGCTGGAGATGGATCACAGAGGCCCCCTTCCTACACATGGGGGTGCTGTCCTGGCGCAGGGACTTTGTGCTGACCTGGCCCAGGGCGGAGTCTCCTGAGGCACCTTCTATCACCCATGTGGCGTCCACCTTGGGTTGAGGACAACAGGTCCCTGATCTGCCTCCTCTGAGTGTGGGGATTGGACATGGAGAGTCTTCCTGTGAATGGCCTCTCTCCTTATGATATGCTAAGGCCGCTCAACAGCTAGCTATGATGTGCACTGACCACCGGGGGCAGATGCTCCAACTGGTAGGTTAGCTTGCTGCTGGGATCCAGCTCCATTGGAACTGAGTGAGATAGGCCAGACACACCCTGGAGCCCTCCCATGGTTCCTCCCTGGCAGGCCAACCTCCCGTGTCTCTCCCTGGCCCTGATCGTGCACCCGTGGGGTCCTTCGGCCTGGCCTGCTCCTTCTGGCAATCCGGGACCCCTCAGGGGATGTCGGAGAGCCAGTTTCAGCCCAATCCCACAGGCCAGGCTGAGGGACCACACTAGTGCATGAATTTGTGCACCAGGCCTCTAGTACATACACTGAATGGCCAGGTTATTATGACCACCCCATCAGTACTTCATTGACACTTCCAAAAATACTGAATATTGAAAACTTCCTAAGCAAATACTCTCAAGGTTTTATTATTATTATTATTTGCATAACTAATTCACTTCATTGTACTGATGGGGTGGTCATAATCTGGCCACTCAGTGTACACTTAAGATTTCTATAATGTGGTGTACATAATTGTGCAGCAAAAGTAAAACTTCTAAACAAATATTGAACTCTAATAATATACATACTAAGGCATACACTTAGGGGCAAGTATAATTGATGTCTGCAATTTACTTTGAAAAGCACTCAAGGTGGATTAGTGGATAAATATATGGATAGATAAATTATAAACCAAGCATTGTAAAATGTCAGGGACACAGTCTAAATAGTAAGTATACAGGAGATGGTATTCCATGTAAACTTCTTTCAAGTTTGATACATGTTTGAAATTTTGAGCATAAAGTAAGTAAACAAAGAAATAAATTACATAATTACAAAAAACTCAAGGTATAGGTGAAACATCAGACTAGACACCGTGAAAAGGTTATATAATGAATGGGAATACACGCCTGAAGCAGTTACACATGGTGGAGCAAATTGAGACAAGTGGATGGAAACTATGGAAGAGAAATTAAGGTAGAGGGAGGATACAACAAGGTGATCCAACACAATACCATTCAAAGTGCTGTGACAAGATAAGGAACTTGTGCCAGAATGTCAGTCAGTGACTTTAAATTCACTGAAAAGGTTTTATAAGAAAGTAAAAAAAAGTAAGCTACTACACAGTGATCTCGTGTGATGTCAGCTGAATGTGGTTGGTCTCTCTAAAGCAGTGGTTCTCAACCTTCCTACTGCCGCGACCCTTTAATACAGTTCCTCCCTCATGTTGTGGCCCCCAATTTCATTATTACAAATTGAACATAATTAAAGCATAGTGATTAATCACAAAAGCAATATGTAATTATATATGTGTTTTCTGATGGTCTTAGGCGACCCCTGTGAAAGGGTCGTTCGACCCCCAAAGGGGTCGCGACCCACAGGTTGAGAACCGCTGCTCTAACGTAACCGGGTACCTGCCTTCTTAAAGAGGAGAGGCTCCAAAGCCAAGCGTCAGGCTTTGTCACAGCTGAATATTCCCTCGCCAACCATTTCCACAATTCATTGGTTGCTAGATAAATTCCTACATTGAGCTTCTTAGGCTAAGGACTCTGAATAATATAGGAAGCCAGAGAGAGGTTTTAAAGTATGAGAAAAAGGGCATCTTTTCTAGAATCCCAAACCTTTCACATCAGATTGACTTCATCTAGACGTTTTTAAGGACATTAAGTACTGCTGATGACCAGTTTGTATGTATGAGGTAGCAGATTTGGGCTTTTTTGGTGCTGTGGTCTGAATATGCCTTTCCAGGTTCATAAATTAGATACCTGACCCCCAAGGTGATGGTATTAGGAGGTGGGGCTGTGGGAAGGTGATTGCGTCCTGAAGGCAGAACCTCCCGAATGAGATTAATGCTCTTATAGTAAATATATATTCGGACACCTTAGAAAAAGAAGAAAAAATTCATCCTTCTTTCCTCTTTTTATTCCACTTGGAACCCTCAGAAATTGGAGGAAGCCCACTAGCACTGTAAGATCTCCTTACTTGTCTACTGAATCAAAAGCTAACCCTGTCCATTCACACCCAGAATTATTTTACCAGCTACATGGGCAACACAATCAAGTTGACACATAAAATTAACCCATCACAGTGACCCTAATCAAAGGGCACCCAAATGAAGACTCCAAGCTGAGCTTTCAGGGGCTGGTGCTGTTGGGTGGGGAGACCTTAGGCAAGAACCTCAGTTCCCCTGTAAAATGAGGATCATGGTGCTCACTCAGCTAAGTGGATGCTTATAAGATCCAAGGAGATGGTGCATGATGAGGGCCTGGCACCGGGCCTGGCATAGAGTAAGAGCTCAGTAAATGGGTTTTTCCTCCTTTTTCCCTCCCAGCAGAAGCCCCCAGCATTCTTCCCCCTCATTCTCATGCTCTACTCCTGAGGTCAGGGAAGAGAGCCCAGCACAGGGCGCCCAGTGGGACTCAGGTTCTGCATGAGGCCCCCCTGATCCTGCTTCACCCAAACAGCTGTAGCAGTCAGCCCAGGGGTGGGGTTGGGGGTGGGAAGGAGTAGAGTTAACCTGCAAAAGAGTGGATTCATCCCTGCGGATTATCAGGAAAAAAACCTTCCAGGCCTCAGGATTCGTGTGCCACCTGCTGGTCAGACCAGATGACATGTTAATGTTACTAGCAGGGCTGTAGTGTTGAGTGTTTTTAAAAGCTGCTATTATGTAGATGCTACTTGAGTATAAATATTTTTGTGAGGATTTATGTAAATGTTTGTGGTGATTTATGTAAATGTTAGGTGATTTATGTAAAAGTGCCTTTTAAAATGATAACGGAATTTTATTACTTTTAAAGAATGCACGTGGATATTGTTTTAAAAATGTTTAACTGTGTTGGAAGACTCAAGTCAAAGTTTAAAACTGATTTTAAGGATCAGTGAGCAAGAATTGTTTCTTCTTTCAAAACATTGAGAATAATGCCCTAGACGGTTTAGTTCAGTGGGTAGAGTGTCAGCCTGTGGACTGACGGGTCATGGGTTCCATCTGGTCGAGGACACATACCTAGGTTGAAGGCTCCTGGGCCTGGTTATGGGGGCTGATCAGGAGCATGCGGGAGCACAACCAATCCATGTATTTTTCTGCCATCGGTGTTGCGGTCTTTCCCTCTCCCTTCCACTAGCCCCCAAAATCAATGGAAAAATAGCCTCGAGTGAGGATTTAATTAATTAATTAATGAATAAATTTAAAAAATTACAGTAGTACATGTAGAAAACTTAAAGGAATCTTTTAGAATAATAAAATTTTACAGTTGGACAGATTATAGTTACCTTTTTAAAAGTAGACTTTGCCGTAACCGGTTTGGCTCAGTGGATAGAGCGTCGGCCTGCAGACTGAAGGGTCCCAGGTTCGATTCCGGTCAAGGGCATGTACCTTGGTTGTGGGCACATCCCCAGTGGGGGGTGTGCAGGAGGCAGCTGATCGATGTTTCTCTCTCATCGATGTTTCAAACTCTCTATCCCTCTCCCTTCCTCTCTGTAAAAAATCAATAAAATATATATATAT
>NW_005365764.1:2895549-2898208 GCF_000412655.1 Myotis brandtii
ATGTATAACAGTAGACTTTATTGTCCAGCTGGTGTGGTTCAGTGGTTGAGCATGGACCTAGGAACCTGGAGGTCATGGTACTGAGCTCAATCCCCTGTGTGCGGCACGCAAGAGGCAGCCAATCCATGATTTACTCTCATCGGTAATGTTTCTATCTCTATCTCCCTCTCCCTTTCTCTATGCGATCAATACAAATATTTTAAAAATTAGATTTTATTTTTCAGAGCAGTTTCAAGTTCACAACGAAATTGAGCAAAAGGCAGAGTTCCCCTAGACCCCTGCTCCTCCACACTCACAGCCTCCCCACTATCCACACCCCGCACTGGGCAGCACATTTGTTACAACTGATGGACGTGCACTGACAGAGCCTTGTCACCCGAAGTGATACATGGTGATGGATGGAGACCTGGCTTGGGGTGGAGAACACACAATACGGTGTACCGGTGATGTGTTGTAGATTTGTGCACCTGAAACCTGTATAATTTGGTTAGGCAGTGATTTCAATCAACAAAATTCAATAAATAAATACAGTCAATAAAGAAAAATAGGGACCAAAGAAAATGGGACTATCAACAATGTAAAGTTCTTATAAAAGACCAAGCACAAATAAAATAAGACTCTCAATTCTACAAATAAAAAGGGCTAATGGGCCAAAACCGGTTTGGCTCAGTGGACAGAGCGTCGGCCTGCGGACTGAAAAGTCCCAGGTTCGATTCCGGTCAAGGGCATGTACCTGGGTTGTGGGCCCATCCCCAGTAGGAGATGTGCAGGAGGCAGCTGATCGATGTTTCTCTCTCATCGATGTTTCTAACTCTCTATCTCTCTCCCTTCCCCTCTGTAAAAAATCAAAAAAAAATATTAAAAAAAGCTAATGGAATTTTGATTAGGATTGAATCAATAGATTTGGGGAAATTGACATCTTAACCATATCAAGCCTTTTAATGTCTCTTCATTTATCTAGGTCCTTCTTAACTTCAGTCAGCCTGTTTTATAGTTTTTAATGTATGGGTCTTGACCATATTTTATTACATTTATCCCTAAGTATTTCACGCTTTTGGATGCCGCTGCAAATGGAATTTTAATTTCAATTTTCAATTGTTTGTTACTCATAGCTGGCATAGAAATACAAGGGACTGTTAGATATTCATCTTTATCCTGTTCCTCTGCTGCATTCACGCAGTTCAGGAGGTGTGGGTGTGGAGTCTGTAAGCTTTTCTCTAGAGATGTCTATGTTGTTTGCAAATAAGGACAGTTCCTTCTTCCTTTCTGATTTGTACCTCTTTCCTTTCTTGCATTGCCTTGTGCCTGATTCAAGGAGAAAGCATTCCATCCTTCCTGGTTAAGTATGAATTTGGATCTAGGATTTTTTTCTTTTTCTTTTTGTATTTCTGTTTGGCTCAAAATTTTTTTGAGATGGGCCTTTATCATATTGAGAAATTATCTTATATCCCCTTTTGGTAAGAGTTTTTAAAATATCACGAGTAGCTAATTGAATTTTGTCAGATGCTTTTTTCCATCTTTGGAGATGATCATATGATATTTTTGTTTTTATTCTTAATTGTATTGATTGATTTTCAAACCTAAAACCGATCTTTGGTTCCTGGGATAAGCCTCTCTTGGTAATTAAATAGCAAAGTTGGCGGGCATAGAGCACACAATCTATGGTGTACCTGCAAGTGCACTGTTACTATGATATTTCCTGTCAGCTTCTGAAAGCTGCCCTTGAATAACAAATCTCTGACCTGATAAGATTTAGCATTCACCAAACACCTCTAGGGAAGTGAGAAGGTCCCACCACTGCTCTCATAAGCCAGAATATTTCCTAAGTTATGACACACGTATCATGTAAGCAATGACACTATGGAGATTACCACGAAGCCATTGGGGACTGAGGACCTTTGAGGGTCTAATTGAACTGCCCTTTCTCCTCCCCACACAATGTGATCCCTGTCCAGCTGCCCTTCTTCGCCTCCCTGGGCCTTTGGTCTCCCCGACACTGTCCTCAGGGATATCCGGACCTGAGCCACTGAGATGGCATCACTGTGGCAGAGCTGACTTGGGAGAAAGGACACATAGTCCCACGTGGTGACAAAACGTCCTGGATGTTCATCATCGGGCTGCCTGCTCCCAAACGCAAAGCCCTTTCTGTGAAGATAATGAGCAGTTGTATCTGTGTGGGTCAGTGTGGCTCTCTCCTGGGCACCTGCAGGTCCAGGTGTCTTAGCTCAGTTTCCCAAGGAGAGCCCGACACGGGGATGCAGGCTCACAGGATTGATGGGGTCGGGGTGAGGGGAGCTCTAGGAGAACAGCCAGAGGGACACAGAGAGGACAGAGGGAGGAGCCAAGCCAGGATGTGGTCCCAGCTTCCCCCTGACTTCTCAGGAGACTCAGGTGTGGAGGGAACCACAGAGTGGGTGCCCCTGGAGGCCAGGCGGCTGGTTTATGGGATGCCTGGGGCAGGGCTGACTGGGGGCTTCACTTCCATTGGAGTGAATCCTTACAAGAGGTGGGAGCCGGGGGCCATTAGCAATCTACACTCACAGCAGTTGGGCACAGGTGTGCCCAGTGCAGGGGTCTGGACAGGACTCTTTTTAAAAAAAATATTTTTATTGAGTTCAGAGATTAAGGGAGAGAGATGGAAACATCAGTGATTAATGCC
>NW_005365764.1:2898296-2914209 GCF_000412655.1 Myotis brandtii
CTTCAAAGGGTATACACAAGCATTGTCAGAATGGGGAATTAGCCAACGGCTGTTCAGGTGTTTGGCCAGTAGGAGGCAATAACATGTAGATTAAGATGGCCTGAGCTGCCTGGCAGCCAAGCAATAATCCCTTTTTAGGTTTGGGGAAATGCCCTCAGCCATTCCCAGATGCAGCCCTGCTGTCATGCTGGAATTGGTTTCTGGCAAGTGATGAGAGAGAATCATCGATGGGCTGTCTCCTGCAGGTTCTATACTGGAGAGCAACCCCCAACCTTGGCATGTGCTTTGATGGAGAATTTAACCAGCAACCTCCCAGTGCATGGTAGGATACTCAACCACTGAGCGACACCAGCCAAGATACAGGTAGATTTATTACAGAGCCCCTGACTCTTTTCCTATTTAGTCACTTTTCTAAAAGCCCTGCCCAAGGTGGACCTCTGTCCCCAGACCCCAACCCACTCTGATGCCATATTCTCCCCAGAGCTCAGCTTCTCCCCTCCTGACTCAGAGGGCACTGAGCTGCCTCATCTCCCCCAGCCTCAGAGGGGAAGCAGCTCCTGCCTCTCATCCTCCAGAACCTGCCACCAGCTGCCCGTCTCACATGTTCTGCCACTAAAACCAGCAAACAACAAATAACAGTTGATTCTTCTGCTTTGCAGGAAAATGAAAAGAACTATTCTACGAATTTTTTTCTTACTTTTTGTCACTTGCTACCACATTCTAGCAAATTATCAACCCTGAGCCGTTTGGCTCAGTGGATGGAGCGCCAGCCTGTGGACTCAAGGTTCCAGGTTCCATTTCAGTCAAGGGCATGTACTGGTTGCAGGCAAGATACCTGGCCCTGGTCTGAGTGCTTGGGGGAGGCAACCAATTGATGTGTCTCTTTCACATCAATGTTTCTCTCTGTCCCTTCCCCTCCTTTCCACTCTCTCTAAATATCAATGGAAAATATATCCTCCAGTGAGGATTAGCACCAACAAAAAAAAAAGTTAAAATAAAATAAAAATAAAAAGGCATGAAAAAAAATTGTCTAAGAGCCAGGGCAGGATGTCCCTGGGAAAATCTCCACTGTCAGCACCCCACCGTCCACAACAGGTGCCCGAGGTGGGTTCAAACTGTCATGCCTGCATATAGAGGAGGAACAGGCCTGGGGGTGACTGGCCCGAAGTCACACAGGGATTGAGTCCCTGAGCTGGGATTTGAACCCAAGTAGGGTGCCCTGGACATGCCTGCTCAGCCCTTGTGCAAAACTGCCTCTCCTGTCCAGGAAACGCCAGCAGAAAGCCCAGCTCAGGACCCACTGGGCATGTCTGGGTCTACTGGGGGCTTGGCTCATGGGCCCATATGCGTGTGGTTGGTGGTGATTTTGTACTGCAGACAAATTCCATGATTCCTAGTGGAGGCAGCCTGGGTTGGTGCTGTCTCTTTCCAGGGAGCTCAGCTACGGGCATCAGCACTCACTCCAGTGCCTCCACTCATCGCTCCAAGGGTCTGTTCAGTGGCGCTGTCTTCCCTTCGTGACTCAGAGTTCCCCAGAGTCAGAGCCTGCCACACACACTGGGTGCTCAGGGGTGTCTGTGGGGTTAGTGACTGACAGGAGAAGGATGGGGGCCTAGAGGAAGGCTGTGTAGGCAAAGAGCTCCATGTGGCAGCAGTGGGTTGGCCACAGCTGGCCTTCCTCACCCCGCCAAGAGCCACGCATTCATTCCACAGATCTCTAAGAGCCATGATTCCTCCGTGACCTCACAGAGCCCTTCATTCAGAAGGCCACAGGAATGTTAGACAAAAATAGAACAGAGCGATATTGGGGGACAGGCTTACTGAAGTGGGGACCTTGAGCCTGGAGGTCATAAGGGAGATCATTGGGGGAGTGGTGAAGTGAAGGGGTGCCATGAGGGCAGGAATGGGGCCATGCAGACACTCTGTAGTGAGGGAAGAAACTTGCTGTCTGGGAGGGGTTCTCTGTGGAAGAACCCCGACCCTCAGATAAATGTCGCCTGGTGGCAGCTGCCATGATGTTGACAGGGATACGTGTGATTGGTCCACATTTATTTCTCTCCCTGGCGCTAACTCTCAATGAGCCCACATATCTACCTACAGTTCTTATTGGGCTTGAATATCTAACTCCCAAGTCTGGCTGCTTCTCCCTCTGCTCAGATTCTTAGATTTAATCTTCTCCACCCAGTTGCTGAGCTAATCCCATCTTTCCCAGAGGAGACCCAAATATGTTTCTCCAGAGAGGACAGAGGATGCAATCTCTCCCTTTGCTCTCTAGGATGGCACTGTCTCTATTCCAGCTTGGAAGAAACTTGCTGTCTGGGAGGGGTTCTCTGTGGAAGAACCCCGACCCTCAGATAAATGTCGCCTGGTGGCAGCTGCCATGATGTTGACAGGGATACGTGTGATTGGTCCACATTTATTTCTCTCCCTGGCGCTAACTCTCAATGAGCCCACATATCTACCTACAGTTCTTATTGGGCTTGAATATCTAACTCCCAAGTCTGGCTGCTTCTCCCTCTGCTCAGATTCTTAGATTTAATCTTCTCCACCCAGTTGCTGAGCTAATCCCATCTTTCCCAGAGGAGACCCAAATATGTTTCTCCAGAGAGGACAGAGGATGCAATCTCTCCCTTTGCTCTCTAGGATGGCACTGTCTCTATTCCAGCTTGTCTCCTTTTAAATCCTAAATTCACCCAGAGAAGAGTCTTTTCATGTCTCTTCTCTCCAAGAAAAAACACCCATCATGTTCATGGCTCTGGGTCATTCACAGGGTTCCATTAGGAGGAACCATCTCCACCCTGCCCAGCCCTGACCCCTGCTTCTCATGGTGCTCCTGACCTCACCTCCCTCAGTGAAGCCTTGGGGTCTAGAGGGACAGCCACATCCTCCATTGCCCACCACTTGCTCCCTGAGGAGCTCATGGTCTGCTATGTCACCTGACATATAACTTGATGCATGGACACATTTTATTTGTTTTCTTGGGGATGGTCCCATTGAATTCTGGAGGCTGCTTTTAACTCTGCCATTTTCTAATAGTTTTGATGTGGTCCAAGACCCCAGCAACCATGCTCTCAGGTTGTGTTTTTTTCTATTTAACATCAGGAACCCATTACACCCTTCACTCTCTCACACTGACGGTGACAACTAGGTGCCATCAGTCAACTTCAGTCAGTGTGTGTGAAAGGATCCATGAGCCATGCCTCAACCTTGCCCCTCCCTAACTTTCTCTCAATCCATTTATCTACAGAGAGGCAACAATCCCTTTAGAATACAGGGATGGAGACTGAGGGTTCTGGTTGGATGTTAGCATTTGAGAATTTGTATAAAAACCTCAGGCACCAGAGGAGAGATTCAGAGTCCTCCAGCTGTGCAGTCACTGCCATGGTTCTCCACCAGGTCTGAGATCTGAGCCTCAGCCAACCCGGTCACAGCAGGTAAGTTATGGACCTCAGCTAAGGCAGCTGGCCTCACAGTGCCAAGAAACTTGACCTGGCACAGAGAGCTTTTTTTTTTTAAACAGTCAAACAGATTAAAGGGGTTGATTTTGCCTCTAAGTGTAGTTTTGTCTGAATTTCAAACATTTGGATTTGTGCTTTGGTTTATTTTTAAATGTCTAACCAAGCTGATTCCCTGAACAACCCCACTTCCTAATGAAAACATCTTAACTGTGGTTTTATTTCTGGAAATATTAAATGTTCAGTTTGTGTCCCTTGATTGGTAGGGAACTCTTCCCCAAAAAAGGCAGGGTCAGCTTTCATGCCCCTCAGTAACCACTTCCCAGTCAGACTGGAATGAAAGATGTGGGTGCTTCTAAGAGGCTTATCCGGGGGCCTGCATTTGGGGCTATGGCTCTGTGGTCACTCAGCCCAGTGGTCTGAATGAAGGTCCTGTGTTCCATTTCAGTCAAGGTCATGTACTGGTTGGGGCCATGATCCCTGGCCCTGATACCAGTGCTTGCAGGAGGCAACCAATCAATGTGTCTCTTTCAATAGATGTTTCTCTCTCTCTTCCCCTCCTTTCCACCTCTCTAAATATCAATGGAAAATGTATCCTCGAGTGAGGACTAGCAACACCAACAAAAAAAAGTTAAAATAATATAAAATAAAAATAAAAAGGCAAGAAAAGAAATTGTCTAAGAGCCAAGACAGGACCTCCCTGGGATGAACTCCACTGTCAGCACCACCTTGCAAGACAGGTGCCCGAGGTGGTTACTAACTGTCACACCTGCTCATAGAAGAGGAACAGGCCTGAGGGGTGACTGTCCCGAAAGCACACAGGGAATGAGTCCTCAGCTGGGATTTGAACCCAAGTACAGTGCCCGGGGCATGCCTGCTCGGCCCTTGTGCAAAACTGCTTCTCTCTTCCAGGAAACGCCAGCAGAAGCCTAGCTCAGGACTCACTGGGCACGTGTGGGTGTACTATGCATTTGGCTCATGGGCCCACATGTGTGTGGTTGGCAGTGATTTTGTTCTGCAGACAAATTCCATGATTCCTCGTGGAGGCAGCCTGTGTTTGTGCTGTCCGTTTCCAGGAGAGCTCAGAGACAGGCATCAGCACTGACAGCAGTGCCTCCTCTCCTCACTCCAGGGTCTGTTCGGTGGTGCTGTCTTCTCTACGCAACTCAGAGTTCCCCAGAGTCAGAGCCTGCCACACACACTGGGGGCTCTGGGGTGTCTGTAGGTTGAGTGACTGACAGGAGAAGGATGAGGAACTAGAGGAAGGCTGTGCAGGCCAAGAGCTCCTCATGGCAGCAATGGGCTGGCCACAGCTGACCTCTCACACCACCAAGAGCCACCCATTCATTCCACAGACATCTAAGGAGCCATCATTGCTCGATGGCTTCAAAGAGCCTCTGGTCCTGCAGACCACAAGGATGTCAGACAAATACAGAACAGAGTGATATTGGGGGACAGGCTTACTGAAGTGAGGACATTGGGAGCCGGTAGTCATAAGGGAGGTCATTGGGGGTGTGGTGAAGTGAAGGGGTGCCAAGAGGGCAGGAAAGGGGCCACGGAGACACGGTGTAGTGAGGGAAGCCACTTGCTGTCTGAGAAGGGTTCTCTGTGGAAGAATCCCGACCATCAGAAAAAACGTCACCTGGTGCCAGCTGCCATGATGTTGACAGGGTTAGGTGTGATTGGCCCATGTTTATTTCTCTCCCAGGCTCCAAGATCCCAAAGAGCCCATGCATCTACCTTCAGTGCCTTTCGGGCTAGAAAAGGTCTGACTCCCAGATCTGGCCTCTTGCCCTCTAATCAGTTTTAGATTTAATCTTTTCCACCCAGTTGCTGAGCTAATCCCATCTTTTCCAGAGGAGACCCACCCTTTCCTCTTGGGAAGGACAGAAGATGCAATCTCTCCCTTTGCCCTCTAGGATGGCACTGTCTGCCCTCCAGCTTGTCTCCTTTTAAAGCCTACATTCACCCAGAGAAGAGTCTTTCCATTTCTCTTCTTTCCAAGAAAAAACACTCTTCTTTTACATGGCCCTGGGTCATTCACAGGTTCCATTAGGATGGCTCAGCCCCACCTTGCTCAGCCCTGACCCTGCTTCTCATGGAGATTCTTACCTGATCTCCCTCAGAGAAGCCTTGGGGTCTACAGGGACAGCCACATTCTTACTTGCCCACCCCTTAATCCCTGTGGAGCACGTGATCTGCTCTGTCACCTGACATAAAACCTCACTTGAAACATGGACACATTTCATTTGCTTTCTTTGGGGATGACACCAAATGGTGCCAGCTGTGGGTGTTGGCTGTTTTAACTGTGGATACATTTGAATTACTCTAATGTGGCCAAAGACCCCCAGTCACCATGGTCTCTGGTTGTGTTCTTTCCTATTTAACATCAGGAACCCATTACACCTTCACTGAGGATGACAACTGGGGGCCATCATTCAACCTCAGTCAGTGTCTGTGGAAGGAATCAATGAGCCAGGCCTCAACCTTGCCCCTCCCTAACTTTCTCTTAATCCATTAATCTGCAGAGAAGAAATAATCCAAATAAGATTAAGGGCTGGAGACTGAGGGTTCTGATTGGATGTTAGCATTTGAGAAGGTATATAAAAACCTCAGACACCAGAGGAGAGATTCAGAGTCCTCCAGCTGTGCAGTTGGTGCCTTGGTTCTCCACCAGCTCTGAGATCTGAGCCCCAGCCAACCCATTCACAGCAGGTAAGTTACTGACCTCAGCTAAGGCAGCCAACCTCACAGTGGCTCTGAGAACTTTCCTTTTGCTTTCTTTACAGATGAACAGGTTGAAGGCTTTGATTCTGCCTCTAAGTGTCGTTTTGCCTGAATTCCAAACATTTAGATTTGTGCTTTGATTTATTTATAAATGTGTAACCAAGCCAATTTCACCACACCTGCAAACTCCTATTGAAAAAGTCTACCTGTTTGGGGGTTTATTTCTGAACAGTTTAAATAGTTAGCATTTGTAGATTTGCCTGAATTTCAAACTTTTGGATTTGTGCTATGGATTATTTTTAAATGTCTAACCAAGCTGATTCCCTGAGCACCCCAAACCCCTCCCTAATGAAAACATCTTAACCGTGGTTTTATTACTGAAATTTTAAATATTCAGTTTGTGTCCCTAGATGGGTCTGAAACTTTTCCCCAAAAAAGGTGGGGTCAGCTTTCCTGCTCCGGAGTAACCACTTCCCAGTCAGACAGGAATGAAAGATGTGGGCGCTCCTAAGATGCTTGTCCTGGGGTCAGCAGGGGGGAGCTATGGCTCTGCAGCCACCGAGCCCAGAATGGGACTCGCTAAACTGAGGCTCTCACCATTACCAGGCACTGGCTTTGGCCCTGAGTTGATTCGTGTGAAGAATCAGGAGTCAGTGGATGGGGCTTAAGGCGCTCCTAAGAGGCTTGTCCTGGGGTCAGCAGGGGGGAGCTATGGCTCTGCAGCCACCGAGCCCAGAATGGGACTCGCTAAACTGAGGCTCTCACCATTACCAGGCACTGGCTTTGGCCCTGAGTTGATTCGTGTGAAGAATCAGGAGTCAGTGGCTGGGGCTCAAAGGCTTGGCCTGACAATGATGCCTTGTTTCCTAGACATTTCTGGAGGATTCCTTTCTGAGCACCTTGAAGATGAGTCTCCGGACCCCACCCACACTCCTGAGGCTGTCAGGAGAGAGCCTGCTGAGGGACCAGGCCTCAGCCATCGCAGCTCTGGAGTACCTGCCTGCTGAGCTCTTCCCGCTGCTCTTCATTCAGGCCTACCATAGGAGAATGCAGAAGCCCCTGAAGGCCATGGTGCAAGCCTGGCCCTTCACTGTCCTTCCTCTGGGCTGCCTGTCACAGATGTCCCTGAACAAGCTCTTAAAAGCCGTGTTGGATGGGCTGGATGTACTGCTTGCCCAGGAGGTTCGGGCCAGGTAAGGCTGGCATACGGGAGACAGAGCGGGTCAGGGCGTGTGGAGGGCCCAAGGGTGGACCCGAAGTTTCTGACGGTGCAAATGAGGCTCAGGGAGCCCTTCCCAGGAGGTTCGGCCCAGGTAAGGCTGGCATCCGGGAGACAGAGGGGGTCAGGGCGTGTGGAGGGCCTAAGGGTGGACCTGAAGTTTCTGACGGTGCAAATGAGGCTCAGGGAGCCCTTGCAGCCTGCGCAGCTCACCGTGGGAAGTGGAGGACTGCCTACTGGGCAGGGGCGCCTGCAGGACCTGCCCTGCCTCCTCCCAGTGGTACTTAAAGGTGCTGAGCAGGAGGGACGGAAGGGAAGGAGATGAGCAAAGCAGATGGAAGTGGAGGGCAAGGAAGAAGCTGACCCTGGGAGTCAAAGTAGAAGCTCAGGGTGGGGGTGGAGTCTGATTGTTGCCTCAACTCAGATGCTCAGTCTCATTCTGACCTGCCCTCCTTCTGTTGATCTTTTTTTAAAAAACATTTTTTAAATTGATTTCAGAGAGGAAAGGAGAGATAGAGATAGAAGCATCAATGATGACAATCATTGATTGGCTGCCTCCTGCGCGCGCGTGTGCACACACACACACACACACACTCCCCCGGCCCCCCTCACGGGGCATTGAGCCTGCAACCCAGGCATGTACCCTCATTGGGAAGCAAACCTTGACCTCCTCGCTCATAGGCAGATGCTCAACCACTGAGACACACTGACCATAAAGCATCTCAGCCATTGCCCTGTTGACTTGGAAGAATCTCAGCTAATGTCCTGCTTTCCCCACAGGAGGTGGAAACTGCGGGTGCTGGATTTCAGGAACACGGGCGCTAAGTTCTGGAGAATGTGGTGTGGAGACAGCACCCAGAAGTGCTCACGGACAGAACCAGTGGCTGTGCACGGCTCCAGCCCCAACATGCAGCACCCCTTGGCTCCCTTGGAGGTGTTCCTAGACCTTAACTTCAATGAAAGGGACGGGGATGAGTTTCTCAAGTATATCCTCCAATGGGCCCAGCAGAGGGAAGGGTTGCTACACCTGTGCTGCAAGGCGGTGAGGATTTCTGAGGTGCCCTTCCAGAGGGTCAGGAGGGTCCTGGATGGGGTGCAGCTGGACTGCATCCAGGAAGTGGAAGTGAACTGCGCCTGGGACCTGCCCACCCTGGGGACATTTGCTCTCTACCTGGGTCAGATGAGTAACCTGCAGAGACTCTCTCTCTCCTACATCGATGTGTTGGCTGAGGAGGAGGACTGGGAGGAGGAAGAGGATTGGGACAGGAAACAGCAGGAGGAGCAGCGATCCTTTTCCCAATTCCTCTCTCAGATGCTCAGGCTGCGGCACCTCCGGGACCTCAACATGGATTTTCCCTCCTTCCTCCACGAGACCTCAACATGGAGTCTCCCTCCTTCCTCCGAGGTCGTCTGGACCAGATGCTCAGGTGAGCTGTGTAACAGTGGACGCAGCCCCAGAATGTCAAGGGAGTGGTCTTGTTTGCTGCTTTAAGGGTGTTACCCTGTGAACACCTTAGGGAAGCATGTTTTGAAATCCGCCTGTCAGGATGGGTAACAGAACTGGCTCAATGACTGACCCTGCCAGCCTGGATCTGTGAGTGCTTCCTTAGGGAGAGATGTCTAAGTGACCAGGACTTAGGAAGAGGGAGGGAGGAGGAAAACCAAACACCAAATAGAACATTTCCACACAGAAGCTCTGTGCCCACCGGCCATGTGAACACACGTGAGCCTGTCTCAGCTTCCCCATCTGTCAGAGGTGGTCCTGGGCTCCAGGAAGGTCGTTAGTACAAAGGAAAGGCAGGATCCCGCAGCTAAGGGAGCGGGAGGGTAAGGACTGCAAAGAGTGACAGGTGGTTTGTGGTGGAAGTCGCCTCTGCAGACTGGCCTCCCAGTTGTTGCTGCAGGATCTTACCTAGGTCTGCTTTCTCTCTCTCTCTCTCTCTCTCTTTCTCTCTCTCTTAAATCCTCACCTGAGGATATTTTTTCCATTGATTTTTAGAGAGTGGAAGGGAGGGTAAGAGAGAGAGAGAGAAACATCTATGTGAGAGTGACACATCGATTGGTTAGCCCCTGCTAATGCCCCAACCAGGGCCTGGGATCGATCCTGCCAATGCGGTGCATGTGCTTGAGTGGTAATCAAACCTGAGACAAGTCAATGCAAAGGCCAACGCTCTATCCACTGAGTCAAACCTGCTAGTGCCATGTTTGTTCTTTATGTATTACATGGACTAGCCTCCTGTGGCCCAGATAGCTGGTGCCTGGAGACCAAGAAGTGGATAGAAGGAAGCCTGCCTTGACAGCATTCTTGGTTTTCTCTCCCAAACTTAAGGTTCAGGGATGCCCACTCTTAACCTAGACACTGTGTCGGGTTCTCTTGGCAGGTTCCCGGGGTTTTCCTTATGTCCAATCACCCTGCAGAGTGCAGAGGGCTCCTTGGCAGCTGAGGAAAGGAAGCTCTGGAGATGTCGTGAACTTGTCCCAGCCTAAAAGGAGACTAGATGTCCTGGGTGCGGGCCTTCATCAGATTGTCAGGACAGCCCTGGGCTTGGACAAATCGACCTTCTGCCACCTGCAGGACCCCCTCTGCTGGCTACCCCCGTCCCCAGGAACTAACCACTCCATCTCTCCCCAGGTGCCTGCAGACCCCCTTGGACAAACTCTGCATAACCAATTGCCAGCAGCTGACCCATTCAGACCTGACACACCTGTTCCAGTGCCCGAACCTCAAGCAGCTGAAGTCCCTGCATCTATTTGGTCTCAGCCTCGCGGATTTTAGTCTTGAGCCCCTCGGAGCTCTGCTGGAGGCAGTGGCACCCACCCTCGAGGACCTGGGCCTGGATAACTGTGAGATGGTGGACTCCCAAGTCGAGGCCATCCTGCCTGTTCTGAGCCGCTGTCACCAGCTCAGGGGCTTCACCATCTCTGAGAACAACTTTTCCGTGGACACCGTGGAGAAGCTGCTGCGCCACACAGCCAGGCTGAGCAGTTTAGAGCTCGAGCTGTACCCCGTCCCCCTGGAATATTACAGGATCCAGGGGACTGTTAACGAGGAGAGACTTGCCCTGCTCCGGGCTGAGCTCACGGGGATACTGAAGGAGTTAGGACAGCCCAGGAGCATCTTTCTTGGCACCAAGTACTGTCACAACTCTGGCAAATGTAAAGTTTATGACGTGGAGTTTTCATGACGTGTAGCTGTGCTGTGCCCCTGTAATGACCCTGCTCAGGGGGAACACTCAGCAAAAGCTTTCTTCTGGGCCCTTGGAAGCCGTAATATAGAACAAGGGTGCATTATGGGGGGGGGCACCCACGATCCAGACTCATGATC
The DNA here is from genome assembly GCF_000412655.1 of Myotis brandtii. Taxonomy (NCBI): domain Eukaryota; kingdom Metazoa; phylum Chordata; class Mammalia; order Chiroptera; family Vespertilionidae; genus Myotis; species Myotis brandtii. The sequence goes on from NW_005365764.1 coordinate 2,909,023, forward strand.
CTGTGAATGGGCAAAGGAAGGGACCAAGTCCAGGTCCGTGATTACAGGGGCAAATGTTGGGGAGTTCATGGGACCTCAGGGGGCAAGTGTCCTAGAATCGGAAATATGAATCTGATTTGCATGGGGACGGGGGAGGGGTATTTGCGCTCCAACTGCATGTGTGGGAGTTGATCCTAAGGTGGATGATTGTAAAGGAAAGATCAGAAATAAAGATAATTTTAAAGGCCACCATCTGGTCCTCCGTCATGTATTATCCTTTCTCCCCAGTTTACACCTCAGGACCCTCCAGTTACTGATGAATAAAGGTGCCCACGGCTCAGGATCAGACACTGGAGCTGCTGGGATGCATTTCTGCTGCAGGGCTCAGCACCATTTTATCACTCCCTCCAGGTCTATACTTCTCTCTGGGCATCTCTACCTCCTTGGGGCTGCTCAGTGGGTGGATACAATGGGACATGCTAAGTGGCCCACCAAACCCTGAAGTGAAGGGGACTTGCTGCTGGCTCTGACCCTGGTTGCCAGTGCTCCTCCTGGTGCTGCAGATGAACCCACAAATCTCAGGACTTGTGCCAGGAGGGATTCAGGGCACAAGGCAGGACCGCCAGTTCCAGAAGGGCTCGTCCACACAGCAGAGGAATGGAGCCACTGGGCCTCCCAGCCCATGCCTTTCAGCCCAGTGTCCAGGAATTAAGCTGCTTGCAGCCAGGAAAATCATCCAAATTTCTTTGACCAAAATACTAAAGTTATTCAGGAACATAAGACTTTTCCTTAGTATTTTTATACCACATTGAAATAGAACCCTGGGGATGGGGAGTTGGAGGGGGGAAAGAAAGGTCATATTCATGGGGAATTGGCGTTATACTCATAACCTCTCTCATCTCTCTCTATGGAGGAAGCCTAGAGTTTCATGTTTTGAAGTCATCCTGTCAGGATGGGTAACAGAAGAACTGGGTAAATGGGTGAGGTATTGCCTGTGCTAGGGAGCGTTCTCTGTACTAATCAATAGGGGCTACATGGACGTATGTAAGACATTTATAGGAATCGGCTCATATTATCTGTGCTTTACAAACTGGAGAACAGTAAAGCCAAAGGTATAACTCAGTCTAAATCTGGAGGTCTGAGAACCAGGGAGCCCATGGAGTAACCCCCCACTCAGAAGCCAAAGGCCTGAGAATAAATGGCCTCACACAGACTGAAAGTGAAGGGACTCACACAGACTGAAAGTGAAGGGATGGAAAAATATCTTTCAGGCAAATGGAAATGAAAAAAAAGCTGGGGTAGCAATCCTTATATTGGACAAAATAGACCTCAAAGTGAAGGCCATAACAAGAGATAAGGGAGGCCCCTTCATAATACTAAAGGGATCAATACAACAAGAGGATATAACCCTGATAAACATATATGCACCCAATGCAGGAGCACCCACATACATAAGAAAACTCCTGGAAGACATCAGGGGAGAGATCGACAACAATACAATCATAGTAGGGGACTTTAATACACCACTGACATCACTGGATAAATCTGCTAGACAAAAAATCAGCAAAGAAACAGCAATCCTAAATGACTCACTAGATCAGATGGACTTAATTGACATCTTCAGAACACTTCACCCCAAAGCAACAAAATATACGTTCTTCTCAAGTGCTCATGGGACATCTTCAAAAATAGACCACATATTGGGTCACAAACAAAGTCTCCCCAAATTCAAGAAGATTGAAATCATACCAAGCATCTTCTCAGACCACAAGGGCATAATATTAGAAATAAACTACAATAAAAACAACCCAAAATACTCAAACACTTGGAAGCTGAATAGCATGTTATTAAATATTGATTGGGTTACCAATGAGATCAAAGAAGAAATTAAAAACATCCTGGAAACTAATGACAATGAAAACACAACAATCCAAAACCTATGGGACACAATGAAAGCAGTCCTGAGAGGGAAGTTTATAGCTCTACAGGCCTACCTCAACAAACAAGAAAAAATGGTAGTAAATCATCTAAATCTACAGCTCAAAGAATTAGAAAGAGAGCAACAAGAAAAGCCCAGAGTGAGCAGAAGGAAGGAGATAATAAAGATTAGAGCAGAAATAAATGACATAGAGACCAAAAAAACAATACAGAAAATCAATGAAACCAAGAGCTGGTTCTTTGAAAGGATAAACAAGATCGACAAACCTCTAGCCAGGCTCACCAAAAAGCAAAGAGAGAGGACCCAAATAAACCAAATCAGAAATGATAGAGGCGAAATAACAACAGACCCCACAGAAATACAAATGATTGTTAAAAAATACTATGAACAACTCTACTCCAACAAACTAGACAACCTGGAGGAAATGGACATATTTCTAGAAAAATACAACATTCCAAAACTTAATCAGGAAGAATCTAAAAATCTCAACAGGCCAATAACTATGGAAGAAATTGAAGCAGTCATCAGAAAGCTTCCAGCAAACAAAAGCCCAGGACCAGACGGCTTCACAGGGGAGTTTTACCAAACATTCAAGGAAGAACTAAAACCTATCCTCCTCAGACTACTACAAAAAATCCAAGAGGAAGGAACACTTCCAAGCTCATTCTATGAAGCCAGCATCACCCTAATACCAAAACCAGGTAAAGACAACACAATGAAAGAGAATTACAGGCCAATATCCCTCATGAACATAGATGCCAAAATCCTCAACAAAATCTTAGCAAATCGGATCCAGCAGTACATCAGAAAGATCATACACCATGACCAAGTAGGATTTATCCCAGGGATGCAAGGATGGTACAATATCCGCAAATCAATCAACGTGATACATCACATAAACAAATTGAAGGAAAAAAACCACATAGTCATATCAATTGATGCAGAAAAAGCATTTGACAAAATTCAACACCCATTTTTGATAAAAACTCTCAGCAAGGTGGGAATAGAAGGATCATACCTCAACATAATAAAAGCCATATATGACAAACCCACAGCCAACATCATACTCAATGGACAAAAACTAACACCATTTCCCCTAAAAACAGGAACAAGACAGGGATGCCCACTCTCACCACTCCTGTTCGACATAGTACTGGAAGTATTAGCCATTGCAATTAGACAAGAAGAAGAAATAAAAGGCATCCAAATTGGAAAAGAGGAAGTAAAACTGTCCTTATTTGCAGATGACATGATATTATACTTAAAAAACCCTAAAGACTCCATCAAAAAACTATTAGACTTAATAAAAGAATTCGGCAATGTAGCAGGATACAGAATTAACGCCAAGAAATCTATGGCATTTCTATACACCAATAGTGAACTTGCAGAAAGAGAGACTAAAAAAGCAATCCCATTTACCATCTCACCAAAAAAATTAAGCTACCTAGGAATAAACTTAACTAAAGAGGTAAAAGACCTCTACTCAGAAAACTACAGGACGTTGAAAAAAGAGATAGAGGAAGACATAAAGAGATGGAAGAACATACCATGTTCTTGGATTGGTAGAATCAACATCATTAAAATGTCCATACTGCCCAAAGCAATCTATAAATTCAACGCACTTCCCATTAAAATACCAACGGCATATTTCACAGACCTAGAACGAACTCTCCAAAAATTCATCTGGAACAAAAAACGACCCCGAATAGCTGCAGCGATCCTGAGAAAGAAGAAAGTAGGTGGGATCTCAATACCAGATATCAAGCTGTATTACAAAGCCACTGTTCTCAAAACTGCCTGGTACTGGCACAAGAACAGACATATAGATCAATGGAATAGAATAGAGAGCCCAGAAATCAGCCCCAACCAATACGCTCAATTAATATTTGACAAAGGAGGCAAGAACATACAATGGAGTCAAGACAGTCTCTTCAATAAATGGTGCTGGGAAAATTGGACAGATACATGCAAGAAAATGAAACTAGACCACCAACTTACACCATACACAAAAATAAACTCAAAATGGATAAAGGACTTAAATATACGACCGGAAACCATAAAAATACTAGAAGAATCCAAAGGCAACAAAATCTCAGACCTATGCCGAAGCAATTTCTTCACCGATACAGATCCTAGGGCATTGGAAACTAAAGAGAAAATAAACAAATGGGACTACATCAAAATAAAAAGTTTCTGCACAGCAAAAGAAACCATCAACAAAACAACAAGAAAGCCCACTACATGGGAGAACATATTTGCCAACATTATATCTGATAAGGGCCTAATCTCCAACATTTATAGGGAACTCATACAACTTAACAAAAGGAAGATAAACAATCCAATCAAAAAATGGGCAAAGGACCTAAATAGACACCTTTTAAAAGAGGACATTCAGAAAGCCAAGAGACATATGAAAACATGCTCAAAGTCGCTAATCATCCGAGAGATGCAAATCAAAACAACAATGAGGTACCATCTCACACCTGTCAGAATGGCTATCATCAACAAATCAACAAACGACAAGTGCTGGAGAGGATGTGGAGAAAAAGGAACACTTGTGCACTGCTGGTGGGAATGCAGACTGGTGCAGCCACTATGGAAGACAGTATGGAGTTTCCTCAAAAAACTGGAAATGGAACTCCCATTTGACCCTGTGATCCCACTTCTAGGAATATATCCCAAGAAACCAAAAACACCAATCAGAAAGGATATATGCACCCCTATGTTCATAGCAGCACAATTCACCATAGCTAAGATTTGGAAACAGCCTAAGTGCCCATCAGTAGATGAATGGATTAGAAAACTGTGGTACATCTACACGATGGAATACTATGCTGCTGTAAAAAAGAAGGAACTCTTACCATTTGCAACAGCATGGATGGAACTGGAGAGCATTATGCTAAGTGAAATAAGCCAGTCAATGAAGGAAAAATACCACATGATCTCACTCATTCATGGATAATAGAGACCATTACAAACTTTTGAACAATAATAGATACAGAGGCAGAGCTGCCTCAAACTGATTGGCAAACTGCAGTGGGAAAGCCAGGGAGGGTTGGGGGGCAGGAGGGAGGGGCGTAAGAGATCAACCGAAGGACTTGTATGCATGCATATAAGCATAACCAATGGACATAAGACGCGGGGGGGTAGGGGAGGCCAGGGGATTGTCAAGGGCGGAGATAAAAAAGGACACATATATAATACCCTTTGTAATACTTTGAGCAATAAAAAAATTTAAAAAAATAAAAAAATATATAAAAAAAGATAAA
>NW_005365764.1:2915902-2919543 GCF_000412655.1 Myotis brandtii
CATATAAGCATAACCAATGGATATAAGACACTGGGGGGTGGGGAGGCTGGGGGATTGTTAAGGACGGGGAAAAAAGGAGACACATGTAATACTCTTTGTAATACTTTTAGTAATAAAACAATTTTAAAAAATTAGATTTTATTTTTTTAGAGCAGTTTCAGGTTCACATCAAAATTGAGCACAAAGTAGAAAGAGCACCCCTAGACCACTGCACCTCCAACTCACAGCCTCCCCACAATCGACACCCCCACGTGATGAGAAAACGTCCTAGATGTTCATCAACGGGCTGCCTGCTCCCAAATGCAAAGCCCTTTCTGTGAACATAATGAACAGTTGTACCTGTGTGGGTCAGTGTGGTTCTCTCCTAGGCACCTGCATGTCCAGGTGACTTAGCTCAGTTTCCCAAGGAGAATCTGACACAGGGATGTAGGCACAGAGTATTGATGGGGTCGGGGTGAAGGGGGCTCTCAGAAGATCAGCCAGAGGGACACAGAGAGGACAGAGGGAGGAGCCAAGCCTGGGTTTTTTCCCACCTTCCCCCTGACTTCTCAGGAGACTCAAGTGTGGAGTGAACCACAATGTGGGTGCCCCTGGAGGCCAGGTGGCTGGTTTTATGGGATGCCTGGGGCAGGGCTGACAAGGGGCTTCACTTCCATGGGAGTGAATTCTTACAAGAGGTGGGAGCCAGGGGCCATTAGCAATCTACACTCACAGCAGTTGGGCACAGGTGTGCCCAGTGCAGGGATCTAGACAGGACTCTTTTTCTAAAATAAATATTTTGATTGATTTGAGAGAGGAAGGGAGAGAGATGGAAAGATCAATGATGAGAGAGAATCATTGGTCTGCTCTCTCTTGCAGGCCCTAAACTGGGGATCAAGCCCCCAACTCCAGCCTGTGCCCTGACCAGGAATTGAACCATCAGCCTACCAGTGCATGGGAGGACACTCAACCACTGAGCCTCACCTGCTAAGACACACCTAGATTTTTTATGGTGCCCCCCTCTCACATTATTCTTTTTTAATTCACATTCCTAAAACCCCTGCCCCAAGGTGGAACTCTGTCCCCAACCCCAACCCATTCTGATGCCTAAAGACCCATATTCTCCCCAGAGCTCAGCTTCTCCCCTCCTGACTCAGAGGGCGATGAGCTGCCTCAGCTCCCCCAGCCTCAGAGGGAAATCAGATCCTATCTCTACATGCTTCAGAGCATGCCAGGAGCCACCCCTCTAACATGTTCTGCCATGAAACCAAGGAAACATCAATAAGTGTTCTTTCTTCTCCTTGGCCCAAAAATGAATGACTAGAACTTTTCTAATTCATTTTTCTTACATTTTTGTCACTTCCTACCACAATCTAGCAAGTAATCAAGGCCTAGCCGGTTTGACTCAGTGAGTTTCCATCAGCCTGTGACTGAAGGGTCCTGGGTTCCATGTCCATCATGGGCACGCAAAATTGCAGACATGATCCCTGGCCCTGTTAGTGTTGAGTGCAGGAGGAATCCAATCAATGTGTCTCTCTCACATCCATGCTTCTCTCTGCCTCTTCCCCTCCCTTCCACTCTCTAAAAATCAATGGAAAAGATGTTCTCTTTTCCATTGATTAACAACAACAAACATAGTTTAAAAAAATAAACAGAACAAAGGCCGGAAAAAAAAAATTGAGCTGTGGGGAAGAGCCAGGGCACGGTCTCCGTGGGAAGATCTCCACTGTCAGCACCACCATCCACGACAGATGCCTGAGGTGGGTTCTAACCGGCACTCCTGCTTATAGAAGAGGAACAGGCCTGGGGGTGACTGACACACGGTCACATAGGGATTGAGTCCCTGAGCTGGGATTTGAACCCAAATAGGGTGCCCTGGACATGCCTGCTCAGCCCTTTTGCAAAACTGCCTCTCCTGTCCAGAAAACGCCACAGAAGCCCAGCTCAGGACTCACTGGGCATGTATGGGTCTACTGTGGGCTTGGCTCATGGGGACACATGCGTGTGGTTGGTGGTGATTTTGTACTGCAGACAATTTCCATGATTCCTAGTGGAGGCAGCCTGGGTTGGTGCTGTCTCTTTCCAGGGAGCTCAGCTACAGGCATCAGCACTCACTCCAGTGCCTCCACTCATAGCTTCAAGGGTCTGTTCAGTGGCGCTGTCTTGCCTTCGTGACTCAGAGTTCTCCAAAGTCAGAACATGACACACACACTGGGTGCTCAGAGGTGTCTTTGGGATGAGTGACTGACAGGAGAAGGATGGGGGCCTAGAGGAAGGCTGTGCAGGCCAAGAAGTCCACGTGGCAGCAATGTGCTGGCCACAGCTGGCCTTCTTCACACTGCCAAGAGCCATCCATTCATTCCACAGATGTCTAAGGAGCCATGATTGAGCCCTGTCCTCACAGAGTCTTTTGTTCAGGAGGCCACAAGAATGTTCGACAAAAATAGAACAGAGTGGTACTGGGGGACAGGCTTATTGAAGTTGGGACCTTGGGCCTGGTGGTCATAAAGGAGATCATTGGGGGAGTGGTCAAGTGAAGGGGTGCCATGAGGGCAGCAATGGGGCCATGGTGACACTCTGTAGTGAGGGAAGGCACTTGGTGTCTGGGCAGGGTTCTCTGTGGAAGAACTTCCACCCTAAGATAAAAATTGCCTGGTGTCAGCTACTATAATTTCACAGGAATACGTGTGATTGGCCCACGTTTATTTATCTCCCTGGCGCTAAGTCCCAATAAGCCCACATATCTACCTACAGTGCCTTTTGGGCTTGAAAATATCCAACTCCTAGGTCTGGCTGCTTCTCCCTCTGCTCAGATTCTTAGATTTAATCTTCTCCACCCAGTTTGCTGAGCTAATCCCTTCTTTCCCAGAGGAGACCCACCCCTTTCCTCCTGGGAGGGACAGAAAATGCAATCTCTTCCTTTGCTCTCTAGGATGGCACTGTCTGTACTCCAGCTTGTCTCCTTTTAAATCCGAAATTCACCCAAAGAAGAGACTTTCCATCTCTCTTCTCTCCAAGAAAAAACACCCATCATGTTTATTGCCCTGGGTCATTCACAGAGTTCTACTATGATGACCCATCTCCACCCTACCCAGCCCTTACCCCTGCTTCTCATGGTGCTCCTGACCTCACCTCCCTCAGAGAAGCCTTGGGGTCTAGAGGGACAGCCACATGCTCCATTGCCCACCACTTGCTCCCTGAGGAGCTCATGGTCTGCTATGTCACCTGACATAAAACCTAACGTGATGCATGGACACATTTTGTTTGTTGTCTTCCGGATGGCCCCATTGAATTGTGGAGGCTGCTTTCACTCTGCAATGTTCTGATAGCTTTGATGTGGCCAAAGACCCCAGCAACCATGCCCTCAGTCTCACACTGATGAAAACTATGGGCCATCAGTCAACTTCAGTCAGTGTCTGTGAAAGGATTTCATGAGCCAGGCTTCCACCTTGCCCCTCCTCCACTTTCTCTTAATCCATTCATCTGCAGAGAGGCAATAATCCCTTGAGAATAAAGGGATAGAGACTGAGGGTTCTGATTGGATGTTAGCATTTGAGAAGGTGTATAAAAACCCCAGGCACCAGAGGAGAGATTCAGAGTCCTCCAGCTCTACAGAGAGTGCAGTTGTTCTCCACCAGGTCTGAGATCTGAGCCCCAGCCAA
>NW_005365764.1:2920710-2934358 GCF_000412655.1 Myotis brandtii
CCCACACCCCTTTCCCCCCTGAGAATAGTCAGTCCACTTCCTTTCTATGCCCCTGATTCTATTATATTCACCAGTTTATTCTGTTCATCAGATTATTTATTCACTTGATTTTTAGATTCACTTGTTGATAGATGTGTATTTGTTGTTCATAATTTGTATCTTTACCTTTTTCTTCTTCTTCCTCTTCTTAAAGGATACCTTTCAGCATTTCATATAATACTGGTTTGGTGGTGATGAACTCCTTTAGCTTTTTCTTATCTGTGAAGCTCTTTATCTGGCCTTCACTTCTGAATGATAGCTTTGCTGGATAAAGTAGTCTTGGTTGTAGGTTCTTGGTATTCATCACTTTGAATATTTCTTGCCATTCCCTTCTGGCCTGCAAAGTTTCTGTTGAGAAATCAGCTGACAGTCATATGGGTACTCCCTTTTAGGTAACTGACTGTCTTTCTCTTGCTGCTTTTAAGATTCTTTCTTGTCTTTTGCTCTTGGCATTTTAATTATGATGTGTCTTGGTGTGGTCCTCTTTGGATTCCTTTTGTTGTTTGGGGTTCTCTGCACTTCCTGGACTTGTAAGTCTACTTCTTTCACCAGATAGGGGAAGTATTTTGTCATTATTTTTTCAAATAGGTTTTGAATATCTTCCTCTCTCTCCTCTTCTGGAACCCCTATAATTCAGATGTTGGTGCGCTTGAAGCTGTCCCAGAGGCTCCTTACACTATCTTCGTATTTTTGGATTATTTTTTCATTTTGCTTTTCTGGTTGGGTGTTTTTTTGCTTCTTTGTATTTCAAATCTTTGACTTGATTCTTGTGACCCTCTAGTCTGCTGTTGGGAGTCTGTATAATATTCTTTATTTCAGTCAGTGTATGCTTAATTTCTCGTTGGTCCTTTATCACAACCTCGAGGGTCTCACTAGATTTCTTGAGGGTCTCACGAAGTTTATCGGCGGTTTCTAGAAAATTCTTGAAAAACCTTAAAAGTGTGGTTTTGAACTTTATATCAAGTAGTTTGCTTGAGTAAGCACGCCTCCTGCTCTCTTCAGCTGCGTGGCTGCCGGGTGCCATCTTGGTTGGGTTAATTTGCATATCGTGCTGATTAGCCAATGGGAAGTGTAGTGAAGGTATGGTCAATTACCATGTTTGTCTATTATATTTATTAATGTCTAAACAAGCTGATTCCCTGACCAACCCCCACTTACTAATGAAACCATATTAACTGTGGTTTCCTTTCTGGAAATTTTAAATATTCAGTTTGTGTCCCTTCATTGGTCTGAATCTCTTCCCCAAAAAAGGTAGGGGTCAGCTTTATATTCCTGAGTAACCGCTTCCCAGTCAGACAGGAATGAAAGATGTGGGTGCTTCGGAGATGCTTGTCCTGGGGCCTGCAAGGGAGACCTATGGCTTTTCAGTCACCGAGCCCATAATGAGATTCACTAAACTGAGGCTCTCACCTTTGCTAGGCAGTGGCTTTGGCCCTGAGTTGATTCCTCTGATGGATGGAGAGTTAGTTGTTGGGGAGTCAGTCAAATGCTTGGCGTGACAAGGATGCCTTGTTTTCTAGACTTTTCTGCAGGATTCCTTTCTGAGCACCTAGAGGATGAGCATCCAGACCCCACCCACACTCCTGCAGCTGGCAGTAGAGAGCCTGCTGAGGGACCAGGCCTCAGCCATCTCAGCTCTGGAGTACTTGCCCGCTGAGCTCTTCCCGCCGCTGTTCATTCAGGCCTACCGTAGGAGAATCTGGCAGCCCCTGACGGCGATGGTGTGCGCCTGGCCCTTCACTGTCCTCCCTCTGGGGGGCCTGATGCAGCTGCCTCCGGTCATGGTCTTAAAAGCCATGTTGGAAGAGCTAGACGTTCTGCTTGCCCAGAAGGTTCGGCCCAGGTAAGGCTGCTCCAGGTGCATGGTAGGGTACTGGGCATCCCAGATACAGTGAGGGTCAGGGCATGTGGAAGACCTAAGGTAGGACCTTGTTTCTGATGGTGACAAAGAGGCGCAGGGAGCCCTTGCACACTACAAAGCTCACTGTGGGAAGTGGAGGACAGCCTACTGGGCAGGGGCGCCTGCAGGACCTGCCCTGCCTCCTCCCAGTGGTTCTTAAAGGTACTCCAAGTGCTGAGCAGGAGGGATGGAAGGGAAGGAGATGAGCAAAGCAAAGCAGTAAGAGGAGGAGGGCAAGGGAGAAGCTGTCCCTGGGATTCAAAGTAGAAGCTCAGGGTGGGGGTGGAATCTGATTGTGGCCTCAACTCAGATGCTCAGTCTCATTCTGACCTGCCCTCATTCAGTTGATCTTTTTTAAAAAACATTTTTTCATTGATTTCAGAGAGGAAGCAAGAGATTGAGATAGAAGCATCAATGATGAGAGAGAATCAAACATCAATAATGAGAGAGAATCATTGATCAGCTGCCTCCTGCAGGCCCTCTACTGGGGGATCGAGCTTGCAACCGGGCATGTAGGCATGTACGGCATTGAACTGTGACCTCCTGGTTCATAGGTAGATGCTCAACCACTGAGACACACTGCCCATAAAGCATTAAAGCATCACACTTCAAAATGACCTGTATTCTCAATGACCCTTCTTCTTGCTCTCTTTGTGCCAAGCCTTGAATAAATTTTAGGGTCAGCCTGAACCCACTTATGTGGAAAACTTATGTCCTGCTCTTTGGGGCTTACATGCAGCCAATATTCATCAGAGGAGCACTGTTATTGTTTATGGCTGATACTCTTACTTGATGGGTCAGTGCCTGTGTCTCTTGGTTTTTTAAACATTTGTAATATAATCCGTGGTGGCTCAAAACACTATTTCTTACTAAATAGAGCTCAGTGAGAATAAGAAAGTAATGAGAGAAGAGGAAAAAGATGAGAAAAATAACATCTTATAATTATACTAGAGGCCAGATGCACAAAATTTGTGTATGGGTAGGGTCCTTAGGCCTGGTCAGCAATCAGGGCCAATCTGTGAGGTGATTGATTGGTGGAGCGATGGGGGCCCCACTGGCACCCACCTTGGATGGCCTGGGGTCTGCGGGCTGGGGGCAGCTCCTGCATTGAGTGCCAACCCCCTGGTGGGCAGTGCGTGTCATAGAGACCGGTCGTTCCACTGGTCATTCCATCGTTCGGTCAATTTGCATATTAGGCTTTTATTATATAGGATTGCCTTTCATTTCACAAATTATGCATTTAAATCACTTTATTTTATTAGGTGATGGAGGGAAAGAAAAATAAACCTTTAATTTTTTTTTCTCATGTTAGATTTTAAAAACACTCATTCTTGCTTTGACCGGTTTGGCTCAGTGGATAGAGTGTCAGCCCGAGGACCGAAGGGTCCCGAGTTCAAATCCGATCAAGGGCACATACTTCGGTTGCGCGCTCCTCCTTGGTCCGGGCCCTGGTCAGGGGTCATACAGGAGGCAACCAACTGATGTGTTTCTCTCACATTGATATTTCTCTCTGCCTTTCCCTCTCTCTTCCACTCTCTCTAAAAATCCAATGGAAAAATATCCTCAGGTGAGGAATAAATAAATAAATTCACTCATCCTTCAGCTTTTACTAGTGCCCACCGGCCATGTGAACACACGTGAGCCTGTCTCAGCTTCCCCATCTGTCGAAGGTGGTCCTGGGCTCGAGGAAGGTCATTAGTACAAAGGAAAGGCAGGATCCCGCAGCTAAGGGAGCCAGAGGGAAAGGACTGCAAAGAGTGACAGGTGATTGGTGGTGGAAGTCGCCTCTGCAGACTGGCCTCCCAGCTGATGCTGTAGATTCTTTCTCTGGTCACTCTCTTTTTTCTTTAAGTCCTCACCGGAGGATATTTTCCCTTTGGTTTTTAGGGAGTGAAATGGAGGGAGGGAGGGAGGGAGGGAGGGAGAGAGAGAGAGAGAGAGAGAGAGAGAGAGAGAGGGAAATACTGATTTGAGAGAGATGATTGGTTGCTCCCAACACATGCCCCAACCCCAGCCTGGCATTAGCCTGCCAATGGGATCCGTGCCCTTGACCATGAATCTAAACTGAAATTCTTCAATCAAAAGCGAAAGCTCTGTCCACTGAGTCAAATCAGCTGGGGCCAGGTTTGTTCCTTAGACATTAGATGAAAGAGCCTCATGTGGCCCAGAGGTTTGTGCCTAGAGCCAAGCAATGGACAGAAGGAAACCTGCTTGAGAGCATTCTTGGTTTTGACTCCCAAACGTAACATTCACAGACCCTTGACCTAACAATGTGAGGCTCTCTGAGCAGGTTCCCGGGGTTTTCCTTATGTCCAGTCACCCTCCAGAGAGCAGTGCTTTGATTGACAGCGGAGGAAAGGAAGCTCTGGAGATGTCGTGAACTTGACCCAGCCTAAAAGGAGACTGGGCATTTTGGCTGCTGGCCTTCATCAGATTGTCAGGAGAGCCCTGGGCTTGGACAAATCGGTCTTCTTCCAACTGGAAGCCCCCCTCTTTTTACTGCCGCCATCCCCAGGAACTAATCGCTCCATCTCTCCCCAGGTGCCTGCAGACCCCCTTGGACAAACTCTCCATATGGTTTTGCCGGCAACTGACACATTCAGACCTGACACACCTGTTCCAGTGCCCCAACCTCAGGCAGCTGAAGTCCCTGTGTCTGTATGGCGCCAACCTCACCAATTTTAGTCCCGAGCCCTTCCGAGCTCTGCTGGAGGCAGTGGCACCCACCCTCCAGGACCTGCAACTAGATAACTGTGAGATGGTGGACTCCCAAGTCGAGGCCATCCTGCCTGTCCTGAGCCACTGTCACCGGCTCAGGAAGTTCACCATCTCTAAGAACAACTTTTCCATGGCCACCGTGGAGAAGCTGCTGCGCCACACAGCCGGGCTATGCAGTTTAGAGTTCGAGTTGTACCCCATTCCTCTGGAGTGTTACAGGACCCAAGAGACTGTGGACCAGGAGAGAGTTGCTCTGATCCACACTGAGCTCATGGAGACACTTAGGGAGTTAGGACAACCCAGGACCATCCGTCTTCACGCCAAGTACTTTAGCTCTAGGCAGTTTTATCTCGTGGTATTTTCATGACATGGAGCCCATGATGTGCCCCTGTAGTGACCCTGCTCACCAGGTGCACCTAACAAGGGTTTCCTTCTGGGCCCCTGGAACCTGAAACCTCGGACTGGGATGCAGTATGTGGGGCCACTCATGTTTCATGTTCATGCTCAGTGTGAATGGGGAAAGGTCGGACCCAGCCCAGGTACAGGATTGCAGGGACAAAGGTGGGGGAGTTCATGGGACCTCAAAGGCAAAGTGTCCTACTATCAGAATTATGAATCTGATTTGCTTGGGGAGGGGTTGGGCATTTGGGCTCGAGGTGCATCTGTGGGAGTTAATTCTCGGGTGGATGGTTGGAAAGGGATGATCAGAAATAAAGACAATTTCAAAGGCCACCTTCCGGTCCTCTGTCATGTATAAACCTGTCTCCCCACTTTACACCTCAGTTACTGATGAAAAAAGGTGTTGAGGGCTCAGACACTGGAGCTGCTGGGATGCGTTTCGGCTGCAGGGCTCAGCAACATTTTATTACTCCCTCCAGGTTTTTCCTTCTCCCTGGGCATCTCTGACCTCAATGTGGCTGCTCAGTGGGTGGATACAATGCTACCTTCTATGTGGTCCACTGACCACTGAAGTGAAGGGGACTTGCTTCTGGCTCTTAACCTGTATGTGAGTCGTCCTCATGGTGCTGCTGGTGAACCCACAACTCTCAGGAATTGTGCCAGAGGGGTTCAGCGCATGAGGCAGGGCCCCCAGTTCCAGAAGGGCTTGTCCACACAGCAGAGGAACAGAGCTACTGTGGCCTCCTAGCCCATGCCTGTCAGCCTGGTGTTGAGGAATTAACCTGCTTGCAGCCAGGAAAATCATCCAAATTCCTTTGACCAAAATACTAAAGTTATTCGGGAACATAAGACTTTGCCTTTGTATTTTTTTACCACATTGAAATATAACCCTGGGGAGGGAGAGAGAATGGTCATATTGATGGGGAATTGGCGTTATTCTAATAACTTCTCCTGTCTCTCTCTATGGAGGAAGCCTAGTGTATCATGTTTTGAAGTCAGTCTGTCAGGATGGGTAACAGAAGAACTGGGTAAATGGGTGAGGTACTGCCTGTGCTAGGTCCCTCTATTAGACAGTGTTCTGTGGACGAACCCATAGGGTCTACATGGACTTATGTAAGACATTTATAGAAATAGGCTCATATGTTGAGCCCTATCATCTGTGCTTTACTAATTGGAGAACCAGTAAAGCCAATGGTATCACTCAGTCTAAATCTGGAGGTCTGAGAACCAGGGAGCCCATGGTGTAACCCCCAGTCAGAGGCCAAAGGCCTGAGAATAAAGGGCAGCTGGTGTAAAGCCTAGAGTTTGAAGCCTTGATAACCAGGAACTCCAATGTTCACGGGCAGGTATATATAGCCATCTCACACCTGGCTGGCACGGCTCAGTGGTTGAGCTTCAACTATAAACCAGGAGGTCATGGTTCTAATCTCTTTCAAGGCACATGTTGTGTTGCAAGAGGCATCTGATCAGTGATTCTCTCTCATCACTGAAGTTTCTATTATCCCTGTCTCTTTCTCTCTGAAATCCAAGACGTGCATGAGTGTGTTTGTGTGTGCGTGTGTGTGTAAAGATGGACATCTCAGCCGAAGAAGAGACAATTAATTTTTCTTTCCTCTTTCTATTCCCCTTGTTCCCCCAGAAATAGGAGGAAGCCCACCAGCACTGTAAGATCTCCTTACTCATCTACTGATTCAAAAGCTAACCACATCCATCCACACCCCAAACTGTTGTACCACGTAACTGAGCCACCCTTAGTGCCTTCAAGTTGACACATAAAATTAACCCATCACAGTGACCCTAATCAAAGGGCACCCAAATGGGGAATCCAAGCTGAGGTTTCAGGGCTGGTGCTGTTGGGTGGGGAGACCTTAGGCAAGAAGTTCAATTCCCCTGTAAAATGAGGATCATGGTGCTCACTCAGCTTAGTGGATGCTTATAAGATCCAAGGAGATGATGCATGATGAGGGCTTGGCACCAGGCCTGGCATAGAGTAAGAGCTTAGTAAATGGGTTTGTACTTCTTTTTCCTCCTAGCAGAAGCCTCCAGCATTCTTCCTGCTCATTTTCATGCTCTACTCCTGAGGTCAGGGAAGAGAGCCCAGCACAGGGCGCCCATTGGGACTCAGGTTCTGCATGAGGCTCCCCTGATCCTGCTTCACCCAAACAACTTTAGCTGCCAGCCCGGGTGTAGGGGTGGGGGTGGAATAAGGAGGTGGGGAGGGGTGGGGTCAACAAGTAAAATATTGGATTCATCCCTGGTGATTATCAGAAAAAACCTTTCAGGCCTCAGGATTTGTGTGCCAACTGCTGGTCAGACCAGATGACATGTTAGTGTTATAAGTAGGGCTGTAGTGTTGAGTGTTTTTTATGTTTGTTTTGTTTTTGTTTTTTAAATATACTTTATTGATTTTTTACAGAGAGGAAGTGCTGGAACCTGGTCCATCCTTGCCGCTTGACAGTCGCTGCAGGGAAGAAACATCTGCACAGCATATGTTTCAAGGGACCTGGTGTATATGGCATACTGTTCTTAATATGTTTGCTCCCCTTCTTAGCTCTATGTCTTTTAACCAAGGTCACCTCTCCTAGAAAGGTTGTTTCCCCAGGTGGGGATTTTTCCCTGGAGTTAAGGATTAACAGGACTAAGGAAGGGAATAAATCAGTAAAACCCCTTAACTAAGTGCCAGGCTGGTAGTTAATCACTTTAACTATGAACAATCATGCTTAAGCTACATAATCTTTACTTAGGATAATCTCCTTCTGTTACTTCCTTGTAGCTTAACAGAACAATAGAGTAGTGACCTTGGAATGGAGATAACAAACACCCTAACCTTTGGAATAGAATGGATAGGATTAAAATCAAATGGTATAAATACAGATGTAACAGGAGAATAAAGAGAGAACCTGGCTGGAGAACCTGGCTAGAACCTTGCTAAAACATGGCTAGAACCTGGCTAGAGAAACTGGCTGGAGAACCTGGCTAGAGAACCTGGCTAGGCTGCTGATCAACTGAACGCTGTCTTGGTGACATTCCTTCTTCTCCGACTCCGTCCACACCTTTGGGAACCCCTGGACCTGCTGGGGTTGGACCCCAACAAGGAAGGGAGAGGGATAGAGAGTTAGAAACATCTATGAGAGAGAAACATTGACAAGCTGCCTCCTGCACACCTCCTACTGGGGATGTGCCCTTGACCAGAATCGAACCTGGGACCTTTCAGTCCGAAGGCTGACACTCTATCCACTGAGCCAACCCAGTTTGGCAATGTTGAGTGTTTTTAAAATCTGCTATTATGTAGATGCTACTTCAGTATAAATATTTTTGTGGTGACTTATGTAAGTGTTAGAGATATAAACTACCTTTTAAAATGATAAAGGAATTTATTACTTTTAAAGAATGCACTTGGGTAGGATATTGTTTTAAAAATGTTTACCTGTGTGTGCGACTCAAATCAAACTTTAAAACTGATTTTTAAAGATCAGTGAGCAAGAATTATTTCTTCTTTAAATACATTGAGAATAATGATCTATCGCCGGTTTTGCTCTATAGATGGAGTGTCAGCCTGCTGACTGATGGGTCTTGGTTTGATTTCCCTCCAGGGCAGGAACCTGGGTTGCAAGCTCCTGGATCTGGTCACTGGGATGATCAGAGGTGTGCAGGAGGGAACCAACTGAGGTATCTCTCTGCCATCGGTATTTCTGTCTCGCCCTCTCCCTTCCAGAACCAATGAAAAATATGCTCCAGTGAGGATCAACTAAATAAATATATAAATAAATAGATAGATAAATGAGTAAAATTACAGTAGTTCATATAGAAAACTTAAAAAAAAACATTTAGAATAATGAAATCTTAGGGGTTTCAGATTATAGTTACTTTTTTTTTTTTTTGTACTATGAAACGCTTCACAAATTACCATGTCAGGAGCTATGCTAATCTTTCTGCATCGTTCCAGCTTTAGTATATGTGCTGCCGAAGGAGCACTATAGTTAACTTTTTAAAAGTCGTCTTATTGCCCAACCAGTGTGACTCAGTGGTTGAGCATTGACCTATGAACCAGGAGGTCATGATTCAATTCCTGGTCAGGGCATATGCCTAGTTGTGAGGTCAATCCCCTGTGTGGGGCGTGCAAGAGGCAGCCAATCAAGGATTAATTCTCATCGTTGATATTTCTATCTCTGTCTCCCTCTACCTTCCTCTATGTGGTCAATGGAGATATTTTAAAAATTAGATTTTATTTCTTATGTTGTGGACCAACATTCGCGAGAATAAGACCACCGACTCCAATTGGGTCTTAAATAGCAAGCGAGGATTTATTGAGCTGGCCAGTGACTACAGTTACAGCAACCTGCCGAAGCAGAGGCTGAACTGCACTGCCTACTACAGGAGTTACATTTTATTATTAAATTCTGTGGAGGCCCAGAGAAAAATGTGTCTTTCAAATTCTGGGCCCCCAATATGGAGGAAACTCTCTTTCTTTATAGTTTTTCCAATCCTTTGTCTCCCAAATTTGGAATGAGACTTCCGGGCCTTCAGAAAAAGAAGGCCTGCATGCTGGGAAGGGGCCATGAGACCATATCTCAAGGCCTGACCTGATGTCAGTACCTTCCTAATCTACACTCCAGCAGTTGGGCACAGGTGTGCCCAGTACAAGGGTCTAGACGGGACTCTTTTTTTAAAATGAATATTTTGATTGATTTGAGAGAGGAAGGGAGAGAGATGGAAACATCAATGACGAGAGAGAATCACTGGTTTGCTCTCTCTTGCAGGCCCTAAACTGGGGATGAAGCCCCAAACCCCAGCCTGTGCCCTGACCAGGAATTGAACCATCAGCCTACCAGTGCATGGGAGGACACTCAACCACTGAGCCTCACCTGCTAAGACACACGTAGATTTATTATGGTGCCCCCCCGCCTCATACTTTTCTTTTTTTTATTCACATTCCTAAAACCCCTGCCCCAAGGTGGAACTCTGTCCCCAACCCCAACCCATTCTGATGCCTAAAGACCCATATTCTCCCCAGAGCTCAGGTTCTCCCCTCCTGACTCAGAGGGTGATGAGCTGCATCAGCTCCCCCAGCCTCAGAGGGGAATCAGATCCTATCTCTACATGCTTCAGAACATGCCAGCAGCCACCCCTCTAACATGTTCTGCCATGAAACCAAAGAAACAACCAATAAATGTTGTTTCTTTAGCTTGGCAGAAAAATGAATGAATAGAACTTTACTAATTCATTTTCTTACATTTTTGTCACTTCCTACCACAATCTAGCAAATAATCAAGGCCTAGCCGGTTTGACTCAGTGAGTTTCCATCAGCCTGTGACTGAAGGGTCCTGGGTTCCATGTCCATCATGGGCACGCAAAATTGCAGACATGATCCCTGGCCCTGTTAGTGTTGAGTGCAGGAGGAAACCAATCAATGTGTCTCTCTCACATCCATGCTTCTCTCTGTCTCTTCCCCTCCCTTCCACTCTCTAAAAATCAATAGAAAAGATGTCCTCCAGTAAGGATTAACAACAACAAACATAGTTTAAAAAAATAAACAGAACAAAGGCCAAAAAAAATTGAGCTGTGAGAAAGAGCCAGGACATGGTCTCCCTGGGAAGATCTCCACTGTCAGCACCACCATCCACGACAGATGCCCGAGGTGGGTTCTAACCGGCAGTCCTGCTTATAGAAGAGGAACAGGCCTGGGGTGACTGGCACGTGGTCACACAGGGATTGAGTCCCTGAGCTGGGATTTGAACCCAAATAGGGTGCCCTGGACATGCCTGCTCAGCCCTTTTGCAAAACTGCCTCTCCTGTCCAGAAAACGCCACAGAAGCCCAGCTCAGGACTCACTGGGCATGTCTGGGTCTACTGTGGGCTTGGGTCATGGGGCCACATGCGTGAGGTTGGTGGAGATTTTGTACTGCAGACAATTTCCATGATTCCTAGTGGAGGCAGCCTGGGTTGGTGCTGTCCCTTTCCAGGGAGCTCAGCCACAGGCATCAGCACTCACTCCAGTGCCTCCACTCATAGCTTCAAGGGTCTGTTCAGTGGCGCTGTCTTGCCTTCGTGACTCAGAGTTCTCCAGAGTCAGAACATGACACACACACTGGGTTCTCAGGAGTGTCCTTGGGTTGAGTGACTGACAGGAGAAGGATGGGGGCCTAGAGGAAGGCTGTGCAGGCCAAGAAGTCTACGTGGCAGCAGTGTGCTGGCCACAGCTGGCCTTCTTCACACTACCAAGAGCCACCCATTCATTCCACAGATATCTAAGAAGCCATGATTGAGCCCTGTCCTCACAGAGTCTTTTGTTCAGGAGGCTACAGGAATGTTAGACAAAAATGGAACAGAGCGGTACTGGGGGACAGGATTATTGAAGTTGGGACCTTGGGCCTGGTGGTCATAAAGGAGATCATTGGGGGAGTGGTGAAGTGAAGGGGTGCCATGAGGGCAGCAATGGGGCCATGGTGACACTCTGTAGTGAGGGAAGGCACTTGGTGTCTGGGCAGGGTTCTCTGTGGAAGAACTTCCACCCTAAGATAAAAATTGCCTGGTGTCAGCTACTATAATTTCACAGGAATACGTGTGATTGGCCCACGTTTATTTATCTCCCTGGCGCTAAGTCCCAATAAGCCCACACATCTACCTATAGTGCCTTTTGGGCTTGAAAATATCCAACTCCTAGGTCTGGCTGCTTCTCCCTCTGCTCAGATTCTTAGATTTAATCTTCTCCACCCAGTTTGCTGAGCTAATCCCTTCTTTCCCAGAGGAGACCCACCCCTTTCCTCCTGGGAGGGACAGAAAATGCAATCTCTTCCTTTGCTCTCTAGGATGGCACTGTCTATACTCCAGCTTTTCTCCTTATAAATTCTAAATTCACCCACAGAAAAGTCATTCTATCTCTTTTCTTTCAAGAAAAAACACCCATCATGTTCGTGGCTCTGGGTCATTCACAGGGTTCCATTAGGATGACCCATCCCCATCCTACCCAATCCTTCCCTCTGCTTCTCATGGTGCTCTTGACCTCACCTCCCTCAGTGAAGCCTTGGGGTCTAGAGGGACAGCCACATCCTCCATTGCCCACCACTTGCTCCCTGAGGAGCTCATGGTCTGCTATGTCACCTGACATAAAACCTAACGTGATGCATGGACACATTTTGTTTGTTGTCTTCCGGATGGCCCCATTGAATTGTGGAGGCTGCTTTCACTCTGCAATGTTCTGATAGCTTTGATGTGGCCAAAGACCCCAGCAACCATGCCCTCAGGTTGTGTTTTTTCCTATTTAACATCAGGAACCCATTACACCCTTCACTGTCTCACACTGAGGATGAAAACTATGGGCCATCAGTCAACTTCAGTCAGTGTCTGTGAAAGGAATTCATGAGCCAGGCTTCCACCTTGCCCCTCCCTAACTTTCTCTCAATCCATTCATCTGCAGAGAGGCAATAATCCCTTGAGAATAAAGGGATAGAGACTGAGGGTTCTGATTGGATGTTAGCATTTGAGAAGGTGTATAAAAACCCCAGGCACCAGAGGAGAGATTCAGAGTCCTCCAGCTCTACAGAGAGTGCAGTTGTTCTCCACCAGGTCTGAGATCTGAGCCCCAGCCAAACCTGTCACAGCAGGTAAGTTATCCACCTGAGCTGAGGCAGCTCAACTCATGGTGCCAAGAAAGTTGATCTGGCACAAAGAGCTTTCCTTTTTTTTTTTTTTTTTTTTTTTATCAAACAGATTGAAGGCATTGATTCTGCCTCTAAGTGTGGCTTTGCCTGAATTCCAAACATTTGGATTTGTGCTTTGGTTTATTTTTAAACTAGAGGCCTAGTGCACAAAAATTTGTGCACTCAGGGGCCGGGAGGGGGGGGAGAAGGGTTCCCTCAGCCCGGCTTGTGCCCTCTTGCAGTCTGGAACCCCTCAGGGGATGACCACCTGCTGGCTTAGGCCTGCTCCCCGGGGGATTGGGCCTAAGCTGGCAATCAGACATCCCTCTTGCAACCCCGGAGCCCTTGGGGGATGTCCACTTGCCAGCAGGGAGCAGACCTAAGCTGCAGTCAGACATCCTTAGAACTGCTGAGGAGGCAGGAGAGGCTCCTACCACTGCCACTGTACTGGCAGCCGTCAGCACTGGCTTGTGGCTGAGCAGAGCTCCCCCATGTGGCAGCGCACTGACCACCAGAGGGCAGCTCCTGTGTTGAGCGTCTGCCCGGTGGTGGTCAGTGTGTGTCATAGTGACCAGTCATTCCCAGTCTTTCTGCTGTTAGGGTCAGTTTGCATATTACCCTTTCACTATATAGGATAGAGGACTGTGCATGGGTGGGGGCCGGGTTGTTTGCCCTGAAGGGTGTCCCGGATCAGGGTCGGGGTCCCGCTGGGCTGCCTGGCCAGCCTGGGTGAGGGGCTGATGGCTGTTTGCAGCTGGTCACACCCCCTTCAGGGTGAGGGTCCCCACTGGGGTGCCTGGGCAGTCTGGGTGAGGGGCTAAGGACTGTGTTCAGCCTCTCCTTTTTTTCTTTTCCTTTTTTAAAAATTAAATCTTTATTGTTCAGATTATTACAGTTGTTCTTTTTTCCCCCCATAGCTCCCTTCCACCCAGTTCCCACCCCACCCTCCGCC
>NW_005365764.1:2934402-2943415 GCF_000412655.1 Myotis brandtii
ATTGACCTCCAGGCCAATTGGCTGTGAGAATCAGCTGTGTCTGCAGTGGGAGAACTTCTGTGCTGGAGACACCCCTCCGGGACAAGACTTGCTTCAGTGGGGCTTTGGTGCTTACTGAGTCTGCCCCCTGAGTGTGTCCTTTATGGATCTGAGGGGCTGCAATCTGAATGGTCCCACTCTGACCACCAGGCACACTGGCTCCTGGATCTCTAAGGAGGTGGTAATCTAGCCACTGCCTGAGGCTATCCAGCAGGAGCCAGCTGTGAAGCAAAGCAAGTTGCCGTGGGGCCTTGGGCCAGCTGCAGTTTGTTAGGTAATTTTCATATTGCAAAGGGTCAGGCCTTTCATAGGGAAAAGCCTCTGTGCACAGCTTGGCCAGGGTGGGGTCCCAGGGGATCAACAGGGTGGAGTGAGCAGTTATGGCTGCTCTCATTCCTGCCCTCAGAGGCCCCGCTTCTCAGTGTCCTGGCAATCGCTGCAAGCACCTCTGAGAGAAAGCTGCCCTCCAGTTCCAACCAATGCCAGAAAATCCCGTTTCTCCCATATGAGTCTGGGTCCCCAGATACTCGCCCAGAACTGGAGCTCAGAGCTTGAGACTCCCTCCCAATTGAAAAAGACAACCCTGTCCTCAGCAGCCAGCCCTCTCCGCATGCGCCTCTGTACCTCTGTACTTTACTTCCGCACCGCACCTCCTCTGAGTCTCGGTATGCTTTTCTCTTTCCTTCTAGTTGTAGAATTTCCATTCAGCCAGCCTTCCTGTGGTTCTGGATGGTGTCCCTTCTGTCTTTTAGTTGTATTTTTGAAGTGGTTGTGTGAGGCAGCAATCTCCGGTGTTTACCTATGCTGCCATCTTGGTTTTTCTCCATTTTTTTTAATTCTGGGATTTATTTACCTTCTATAATTGAAACTTTGTTGCTGTCACTGGAGCTGAGAGTGGGCTCTTACTTGCTCCAGCTCTTGGGCCATGACCTGCTGAAAGCAGGTATCTGCGGTTTGTTTAGCTTCTATAATTGAAACTTTGTTGCTTTCAGAGCTCAGAGCCAGGGCCACAGCATGCAGGGAACCTTGGCTTCCTCCATCACTAGAGTAAGCAAGCCTCCTGCTCCCTTCAGCTGCGTGGCTGCCGGGTGCCATCTTGGTTGGGTTAATTTGCATATCGTGCTGATTAGCCAATGGGAAGTGTAGTGAAGGTATGGTCAATTACCATGTTTGTCTATTATATTTATTAATGTCTAAACAAGCTGATTCCCTGACCAACCCCCACTTACTAATGAAACCATATTAACTGTGGTTTCCTTTCTGGAAATTTTAAATATTCAGTTTGTGTCCCTTCATTGGTCTGAATCTCTTCCCCAAAAAAGGTAGGGGTCAGCTTTATATTCCTGAGTAACCGCTTCCCAGTCAGACAGGAATGAAAGATGTGGGTGCTTCGGAGATGCTTGTCCTGGGGCCTGCAAGGGAGACCTATGGCTTTTCAGTCACCGAGCCCATAATGAGATTCACTAAACTGAGGCTCTCTCCTTAGCTAGACAGTGGCTTTGGCCCTGAGTTGATTCCTCTGATGGATGGAGAGTTAGTTGTTGGGGAGTCAGTCAAATGCTTGGCGTGACAAGGATGCCTTGTTTTCTAGACTTTTCTGCAGGATTCCTTTCTGAGCACCTAGAAGATGAGCATCCAGACCCCACCCACACTCCTGCAGCTGGCAGTAGAGAGCCTGCTGAGGGACCAGGCCTCAGCCATCTCAGCTCTGGAGTACTTGCCCGCTGAGCTCTTCCCGCCGCTGTTCATTCAGGCCTACCAGAGCAGAATTTGGGAGCCCCTGATGGCGATGCTGCGCACCTGGCCCTTCACTGTCCTCCCTCTGGGGGACCTGATGCAGCTGCCTTCGGTCATGGTCTTAAAAGCCATGTTGGATGAGCTTGACGTTCTGCTTGCCCAGAAGGTTAGGCCCAGGTAAGGCTGCTCCAGGTGCATGGTAGGGTCCTCGGCCTCCCAGATACAGTGAGGGTCAGGGCATGTGGAAGGCCTAAGGTAGGACCTTGTTTCTGATGGTGACAAAGAGGCGCAGAGAGCCCTTGCACACTACAAAGCTCACTGTGGGAAGTGGAGGACAGCCTACTGGGCAGGGGCGCCTGCAGGACCTGCCCTGCCTCCTCCCAGTGGTTCTTAAAGGTACTCCAAGTGCTGAGCAGGAGGGATGGAAGGGAAGGAGATGAGCAAAGCAAAGCAGTAAGAGGAGGAGGGCAAGGGAGAAGCTGTCCCTGGGATTCAAAGTAGAAGCTCAGGGTGGGGGTGGAATCTGATTGTGGCCTCAACTCAGATGCTCAGTCTCATTCTGACCTGCCCTCATTCAGTTGATCTTTTTTAAAAAACATTTTTTCATTGATTTCAGAGAGGAAGCAAGAGATTGAGATAGAAGCATCAATGATGAGAGAGAATCCTTGATCAGCTGTCTCCTGCACACACACACACACACACACACACACACACACACACACACACATACTCCCCCACCCACTGGGCATTGCGCCTGCAACGCAGGCATGTACCCTGACTGGGCATTGAACTGTGACCTCCTGGTTCATAGGCAGATGCTCAACCACTGAGACACACTGCCCATAAAGCATCTCAGCCATTGCCCTGTTGACTTGGAAGAATCTCAGCTAATGTCCTGCTTTCCCCACAGGAGGTGGAAACTGCGGGTGCTGGATTTCAGGAACACGGGTGCCAACTTCTGGAGAATGTGGTGTGGAGACAGCACCCAGAAGTGCTCACTTACGGGACCAGTGGCTGTGCACATCTCCAGCCCCAACATGGAGCACCCCTTGGCTCCCTTGGAGGTGTTCCTAGACCTTAACTTCAATGAAAGGGACCGGGATAAGTTTTTCATGTACATCATCCAATGGGCCCAGCAGAGAAAAGAGTTGGTCCACCTGTGCTGCAAGACGCTGAGGTTTTTTGATGTGCCCTTCGAGAGGGCCAGGAAGGTCCTGGATGGGGTGCAGCTGGACTGCATCCAGGAGGTGGAAGTGGACTACCCCTGGGACCTGCCCACCCTGGGATCGTTTGCTCTCTACATGGGTCAGATGAGTAACCTGCAGAGACTCTCTCTCTCTCACATCAACCTGTTGGCCGAGGAGGAAGAGGATTGGGATAGGAAACAGCAGGAGGAGCAGCGATACTTTTCCCAATTCCTCTCTCAGATGCTCAGGCTGCGGCACCTCCGAGACCTCAACATGGAGTCTCCCTCCTTCCTCCGAGGCCGTCTGGACCAGATGCTCAGGTGAGCTGTGTACAGTGGACACAGCCCCAGAATGTCAAGGGAGTGGTCTTGTTTTCTGCTTTGGTGTTACCCTGTGAGCACCTTAGGGAAGCTTGTTTTGAAATACGCCTGTCAGGATGGGTAGCAGAACTGGCTCAATGAGTGACCAATTGAGCCTGGGTGTGTGAATGCTTCCTTAGGGAGAGATGTCTAAGTGACCAGGACTTAGGAAGAGGGAGGGAGGAGGAAAAGCCACATCGCATGGAGTATTTCCAGACAGAAGCTCTGTGCCCACTGGCCATGTGAACACACGTGAGCCTGTCTCAGCTTCCACATCTGTCAGAGGTGGTCCTGGGCTCCAGGAAGGTCATTAGTACAAAGGAAAGGCAGGATCCCGCAGCTAAGGGAGCCGGAGGGAAAGATCTGGAAAGAGTGACAAGTGGTTTGTGGTGGAAGTCGCCTCTGCGGACTGGCCTCCCAGCTGATGCTGCAGATTCTTCCTCTGGTCATTCTCTCCCTTTTCTTTAAATCCTCACTGGAGAATATTTTTCCTTTGGTTTTTAGGGAGTGAAATGGAGGGGAACAGAGAGAGACAAATGCCGATATGAGAGAGAGATGATTGGTTGCTCCCAGCACATGCCCCAACCCCGGCCTGGCATTGAGCCTGCAAATGGGATCCGTGCCCTTGACCATGAAGCAAAACTGAGACCCTTCAATCAAAAGTGAAAGCTCTGTGCACTGAGTCAAACCAACTGGGGCCAGGTTATTCCTTAGGCATTAGATGAAAGAGCCTCCTGTGGCCCAGAGGTTTGGTGGCTGGAGCCAAGCAATGGACAGAAGGAAACCTGCATTGAGAGCATTATTGGCTTTGACTCCCAAACTTAACATTCACAGACCCTTGACCTAACAATGTGAGGCTCTCTGAGCAGGTTCCCGGGGTTTTCCTTATGTCCAGTCACCCTCCAGAGTGCAGTGCTCTGCTTGGCAGCTGAGGAAAGGAGGCTCTGGTGATGTCGTGAACTTGACCCAGCCTAAAAGGAGACTGGGCATTTTGGCTGCTGGCCTTCATCAGATTGTCAGGACAGCCCTGGGCTTGGACAAATCGGTCTTCTTCCAACTGGAAGCCCCCCTCTTTTTACTGCCGCCGTCCCCAGGAACTAATTGCTCCATCTCTCCCCAGGTGCCTGCAGACCCCCTTGGACAAACTCTCCATATGGCTTTGCTGGCAGCTGACACATTCAGACCTGACACACCTGTTCCAGTGCCCCAACCTCAGGCAGCTGAAGTCCCTGCATCTGTATGGCGCCAACCTCACCGATTTTAGTCCCGAGCCCTTCCGAGCTCTGCTGGAGGCAGTGGCACCCACCCTCCAGGACCTGCGCCTGGATAACTGTGGGATGGTGGACTCCCAAGTCGAGGCCATCCTGCCTGTCCTGAGCCACTGTCACCGGCTCAGGAAGTTCACCATCTCTAAGAACAACTTTTCCATGGCCACCGTGGAGAAGCTGCTGCGCCACACAGCCGGGCTGTGTAGTTTAGAGTTCGAGCTGTACCCCATTCCTCTGGAGTGTTACAGGACCCAAGAGACTGTGGACCAGGAGAGAGTTGCTCTGATCCGGGCTGAGCTCAAAGAGACACTGAGGGAGTTAGGAAAACCCAGGACCATCCATCTTGACACCAAGTACTTTAGCTCTAGGCAGTTTTATCTCGTGGTATTTTCATGACATGGAGCCCATGATGTGCCCCTGTAGTGACCCTGCTCACCAGGTGCACCTAACAAGGGCTTCCTTCTGGGCCCCTGGAACCTGAAACCTCGGACTGGGATGCAGTATGTGGGGCCACTCATGTTTCATGTTCATGCTCAGTGTGAATGGGGAAAGGTCGGACCCAGCCCAGGTACAGGATTGCAGGGACAAAGGTGGGGGAGTTCATGGGACCTCAAAGGCAAAGTGTCCTACTATCAGAATTATGAATCTGATTTGCTTGGGGAGGGGTTGGGCATTTGGGCTCGAGGTGCATCTGTGGGAGTTAATCCTCGGATTGGAAAGAAATGATCAGAAATAAAGACAATTTCAAAGGCCACCTTCTGGTCCTCCGTCATGTATTAACTTGTCTCCCCACTTTACACCTCAGTTGCTGATGAAAAAGGTGCGGAGGGCTCAGGATCAGACACTGGAGCTGCTGGGATGGGTTTCGGCTGCAGGGCTCAGCAACATTTCATCACTCCCTCCAGGTTTTTCCTTTCCCTGGGCTTCTCTGACCTCATTGTGGCTGCTCAGTGGGTGGATACAATGCTACTGTCTATGTGGTCCACTAACCACTGAAGTGACGGGGACTTGCTGCTGGCTCTGAACCTGTACGTGAGTGGTCCTCATGGTGCTGCTGGTGAACCCAAAACTCTCAGGAATTGTGCCAGAGGGGTTCAGCGCACGAGGCAGGACCCCCAGTTCAGCGTACGAAGCAGGGCCCCCAGTTCCAGAAGGGCTTGTCCACACAGCAGAGGAACAGAGCTACTGTGGCCTCCTAGCCTATGCCTGTCAGTCTGGTGTTGAGGAATTAACCTGCTTGCAGCCAGGAAAATCATCCAAATTCCTTTGACCAAAATACTAAAGTTATTTGGGAACATAAGACTTTGCCTTTGTATTTTTTTACCACATTGAAATATAACCCTGGGGAGGGAGAGAGAATGGTCATATTGATGGGGAATTGGCGTTATTCTAATAACTTCTCCTGTCTCTCTCTATGGAGGAAGCCTAGTGTATCATGTTTTGAAGTCAGTCTGTCAGGATGGGTAACAGAAGAACTGGGTAAATGGGTGAGGTACTGCCTGTGCTAGGTCCCTCTATTAGACAGTGTTCTGTGGACGAACCCATAGGGTCTACATGGACTTATGTAAGACATTTATAGAAATAGGCTCATATGTTGAGCCCTATCATCTGTGCTTTACTAATTGGAGAACCAGTAAAGCCAATGGTATCACTCAGTCTAAATCTGGAGGTCTGAGAACCAGGGAGCCCATGGTGTAACCCCCAGTCAGAGGCCAAAGGCCTGAGAATAAAGGGCAGCTGCTATAAAGCCTAGAGTTTGAAGCCTTGAGAACTTGGAACTCCAATGTTCACGGGCAGGTATATATAGCCATCTCACACCTGGCTGGCACGGCTCAGTGGTTGAGCTTCAACTATAAACCAGGAGGTCACGGTTCTATTCTCTGTCAAGGCACAATAGGCATCTGACAAGTGATACTCTCTCATCACTGATATTTCTATTATCCCTGTCTCTTCCTCTCTGAAATCCAAGACGTGTGTGTGTGTGTGTGTGTGTGTGTGTGTGTGTGTGTGTGTGAGTGTGTTTGTGTGTAAAGATGGACATCTTAACCAAAGAAAAGAGAATTCATTCTTCTTTTCTCTTTCTATTCCTCTTGTTTCCCCAGAATTAGGAGGAAGACCACCAGCACTGTAAGATCTCCTTACTCATCTACTGAATCCAAAGCTAGCCCCATCCATTCACACTCTGTATTGTTTTACCAGCTACCTGGGCAACCCTTATTGCTGTCAAGTTGACAGATAAATTTAACCCTTCACAATGACCCTAATCAAAGGGCATCCAAATGAAGACTCCAAGCTGAGGTTTTAGAGGCTGGTGCTTTTTGGTATGGAGACCTTAGGCAAGAACTCAATTCCCCTGCAAAATGAGGATCATGGTGCTCACCCAGCTTAGTGGATGCTTGTAAGATCCAAAGAGATGGTGCATGTTGAGGGCATGGCATTGGGCCTGGCATAGAATTAGATCTCAATAAATGGGTGTTTCCTTCTTTTTCCTCCCAGCAGAAGGCTCCTGTGGTAGGGGTGGGGGTTGGGATGTGGGAAGTGGTGGGTAAGAGTGGGGTTATAGAGTAAAGATTGCTTATCAGAAAAAAAAAAAGTGCAGATCTCGGATGTGCCTCGCCACCACAGCCAAGGGTGAATCTGAGGAAGGGCAGTGAAGGATTGAAGAAAAGACAGACAAGAGAATACAGCTGGGGCTCAGTGGATCTCCCATGCCTGGATGAGGACACAAAACACCCAGCCTGCAAGCTACTGCTTTATTTTATAGTCTGATTAAAATAAGAGTAGATTAACATGTATACAAATGTTCTTCTTTTGACAACACTTGCTGCACCTCCCACAGCACATTAGCTACTTAGGAAGGAATGAGGGAGGGCTACAAGATCAGGCTTAGTTGTGGTGGGAGAGCTCTGCCCTCCAGGCTGGGACTTGTTGTGGCCCTGCCACAAGTAAGCCTGTGGCTTGACCCTAGAGCCGCTCCATACACTCAGGATGCCTGTGCCACTGGCTGCTCCGAGCAGATGACATGTTAGTGTTGCAAGCAGGGCTGTACTATTGAGCATTTTTAAAATCTGCTAGTATGTAGATGCTACTTGAATATAAATATTTTTGTGGTGATTTATGTAAATGTTTGTGGTGATTTATGGAAATGTTAGGTGATTTATGTAAAAGTGCAGTTTAAAATGATAGCAGAATTTTACTACTTTTAAAGAATGCACGTGGATATTGCTTTAAAAATGTTTAACTGTGTTGGGAGACTCAAACTTTAAAACTGGTTTTAAAGAGCAGTGATCAGGAATTGTTTCTTCTTTAAGTACATTGAGAATAATACCCTAGCCGGTTTTGTTCAGTGGATAGAGTGTCAGCCTGGGAAGTGAAGGGTCCTGGGTTTTATTTTGGTCAAGGACACGTACCTGGGTTGTAGGCTTCTGGGGCTGTTCATGAGGGCTGATCAGCGGTATATAGGAGGCAACCAATCCATATATCTCTCTGCCATTGGTGTTTCTGTCACTCCCTCTCCCTTCCACTATCCCAAAAATCAATGGAAAAATATCCTCAAGTGAGGATTAAATTAAAAAAATGAATGAATAAACAAATAAAATTATAGTAGTACATATGGAAAACTTTAAAAAAATCATTTAGAATAATAAAATTTTAGAGCTGGACATACTAGAAATAGCTTTTTAAAAGTAGACTTTATTGCCTAGCTGGTGTGTCTCAGTGGTTGAACTTTGACTTATGAACTAGGAGGTCATGGTTCAGTTCCCGGTCAGGGCATATACCACCGTTGCCAGCTCAATCCCCTCTGTGCGGCCTACAGGAGACAGCCAATCAATGATTCACTCTCATCGGTGATGTTTCTACTCGAATCCTTCCCCCTTCCATTATGAGATTAATACAACTATTTTAAAAATTAGATTTTATTTATCAGAGCAGTTTCAGGTTCACTGGGAAATTTTGCAGAAGGTAGAGAGTTCCCCTAGACCCTTGTTCCTCCACACTCACAGCCTCCCCACCACCCACACCCCCCACACCCCTCACTGGGGGGTACATCTGCTACAATGGATGGACCTACACTGAGAGAGATTTTTCACCCAAAGTGATAAATGGTGATGGATGGAGACTTGCTTGGGGTGGAGAACACACAATATGGTGGACCGGTGATGTGTTGTAGATTTGTGCACCAGAAACCTGTATATTTTGTTAACCAGTAAAATCAATGAATACAAATCAATCAATCAATAAATTCAATACAGCCGAAACCGGTTTGGCTCAGTGGATAGAGCGTCGGCTTGCGGACTGAAAGGTCCCAGGTTCGATTCCGGTCAAGGGCATGTACCTGGGTTGCAGGCACATCCCCAGTAGGAGATGTGCAGGAGGCAGCTGATCGATGTTTCTCTCTCATCGATGTTTCTAACTCTCTATC
>NW_005365764.1:2943435-2973911 GCF_000412655.1 Myotis brandtii
TCCCTTCCTCTCTGTAAAAAATCAATAAAATATATTTTAAAAATAAATAAATAAATAAATAAATAAATTCAATACAATACATTTTTTTTAAAAAAAAAGGAAACAGGGACATCAACAGTTCTTATAAAGTTCTTATAAAAAACTAAGCAGAAATAAAATAAGACTCTCAATTCTACAAATAAAAAAGGCTAATGGAATTTTGATTAGGATTGAATCTGTAGATTTATGGAAATTGACACCTTAACCATATCAAGCCTTTCAATATCTTTCCATTTATGTTGGTCCTCCTTAACTTCTGTCAGTCTGTTTTATAGTTTTTAGTGTATGGGTCTTGACCATATTTTATTACATTTATCCATAGTATTTCATGCTTTTGGATGCTGCTGCAAATGGAATTTTAATTTCAATTGTTTGTTACTCATAGCTGGCATAGAAATACAAGGGACTTTTAGATATTGATCTTTTTAAAAATATATGTTATTGACTTTTGAAGGAGAGGAAGGGAGAGGGATAGAGAGTTAGAAACATCAATGAGAGAGACACATTGATCAGCTGCCCCTTACACACCTCCCACTGGGGATGTGCCCACAACCAAGGTACATGCCCTTGACCAGAATCGAACCTGGGAACTTTCAGTCCCCAGGCCGACGCTCCATCCACTGAGCCATACCAGTTAGGGCTAGATAGTGATCTTTATCCTGTTCCTCTGCTGAATTCATGCAGTTCAGGGGGTGTGGAGTCTGTAAGCTTTTCTGTAGAGATGTCTATGTTGTTTGCAAATAAGGACAGTTCCTTCTTCCTTTCTGATTTATACGGCTTTTCTTTCTTGCATTGCCTTGTGCCTGATCCAAGGAGAAAGCATTCCATCCTTCCTGGTTAAGTGTGAATTTGGCTCTAGGATCTTTTTTCTTTTTGTTTTTGGGTTTGTGTTTGGCTCTAGGATTTTTTAGATGGGCCTTTATCATATTGAGAAATTATCTTATATCCCCTTGTGCTGAAAGTTTTCAAAATATCCTGAATAGCTAACTGAATTTTGTCAAATGCTTTTTCCAGTCTTTGGAGATGATCATATGATATTTTTGTTTTTAATCCTTGACATGCTTATTGTATTGATTGATTTTCAACCATTAACCCAACTTTGCGTTCCTGGGATAAGCTTCTCTTGGTAATCAAATAGCAAAGTTCACAGGCATAGAGCATACAGCCTATGGTGCTCCTGTTTCTGCACCGTTAATATGATATTTTCTGTCGTCTTCTGGAATCAGCCCTTGAATGACAAGTCTCTGATCTGATTAGATTTAACATTCACCAAACACCTCTAGGGAAGTGACAAAGTCCTGCCGCTGCTATCATAAGCCAGAATTTTTCCTGAGTTATGACACAGGTATTGTGTAAGCAATGACACTATGGAAATCTCCAAGGAGCCATAGTGGACTGAGGACCTTTAAGGGTTCTGATTCCACTGCCGAATCTCCTCCCCAAACGATGTGATCCCTGTCTAGCTGACCTTCTTCACCTCCCTGGGCCTTTGGTCTCCCCGACACTGTCCTCAGGGATATCCAATCCTGAGCCACTGAGATGGCATCCCTGTGGCAGAGCTGACTTAGGAGAAAGGACACATAGTCCCACGTGATGACAAAACGTCCTAGATGTTCATCATCGGGCTGCCTGCTCCCAAAAGCAAAGCCCTTTCTGTGAAGATAATGAGCAGTTGTATCTGTGTGGGTCAGTGTGGCTCTCTCCTGGGCACCTGCAGGTCCAGGTGTCTTAGCTCAGTTTCCCAAGGAGAGCCCGACATGGGGATGCAGGCTTACAGGATTGATGGGGTGGGGGTGAGGGGGGCTCTAGGAGAACAGCCAGAGGGACACAGAGAGGACAGAGGGAAGAGCCAAGCCAGGATGTGGTCCCAGCTTCCCCCTGACCCCACAGGAGACTCAGGTGTGGAGAGAACCACAGAGGCCTGGTGGCTTGTTTTATGGGATGCCTGGGGCAGGGATGACCAGGGGTTTCACTTCCATGGGGGTGATTTGCTATAAGACGTGGGAGTCAGGGGCCATTAGCTACTTACACTCACAGCAGTTGGGGCCAGGTGTGCCCAGTACAGGGGTCTGGACAGGACTCCTTTTTTAATATATATTTTTATTGATTTCAGAGAGGAAGGGAGAAGGGGAGAGAGACAGAAACATCAATGATGAGAATCATTGATATGCTGCCTCCTGCACGCCCCACACTGGGGATCGAGCTTGCAACTCGGGCATGTGCCCTGAACAGGAATTGAAGAGTGACCTCCTGGTTCACAGCCACGCCAGCCTGCTGGACAGGACTGTTGACGCCATGACACCTAATCAAACCTGTTTCTGTAATGGGGTGGCCCGCGGAGATGACCACCAGGGACTCAGATCAAAATGTAGGAGCCTTTATTAAGCTGGCCAGCAACTACAGTTACAGCACCCTGCCGAAGCAAAGGCTGAACTGCAGTGCCGACTACAGGAGTTACAGCGTTTTTATTTGCAAAAACCACAAAGTTAGTTACAAAGCCTTGTTTACACAATTTGTTCCCGACACAGTACAGTATCAGTACAGTGACTACCTTCCTATCTATGTGTTCTAGGACAGCGTGCCCCGCCTGGCTGAAGCGCCAGATATGCAGCCCAGCACATTCCCTACTGGTCTTATGTACATGAGTCAAATCATTGATTCTGCTTCCTGCCAGCCTTCTTTAGGGATTTGTTGGTAGTGGGTGTGGAGGACCATGCCGGGCCTTCTGAGAAAGAAGGCCTGTGTGCTGGGAAGGGGCCATGAGACCATATCTCAAGGCCTGGCCTAGTGTCAGCATTGACAACTCTGTCTGGGGCATAGTTTACGGCCTCCCTGGAATGGGAGTAGTCCTATTTTCCTTATTATTTAAGACAGAAGCCAAAATAGCAGGGTTACAGTTTTAAACAGCAGTTTTTATATAAGATGGATACTTCAGTTTCTAGGTGAAGAAATTGTTCTGTGGGCACTGCTCCGTGACCGAGAGATGGACGCCACATTGACAGGATAAAAGACTATGACAGCAAGGCCAATAGTCCAGTTGCTCTAAGAACTCAGGGCCTGGGCACTTAGCAGCAAAGTGCAAAAATTCAACAGGGTGTCAAGACAACACTTTAAGAACCAGGTGCTGTGTGCTGGAGGCAGCGGCCTCTCTCTCAAACCGTCTTTTAACACATACATATCCATAAGCACTGGGTGAGGTTGTCTGAAAGTTAACTCGCTGTCAAAACATAGCATTTTTTTCCTTCCACTTAGCACCATGGCCTGCCTCCATGTCCCCAGCATCGCCACATACTCCAAAGGCCCGGATGAAAAATATTCCATTAACTTCCCATCATGGGCCGGGCCGGGCGCCAGCTTCCCATTTGACAGTGAAATCTGTTCGAGCAGCTCTGTGACCCACTTCGATGTGGTTACCGACGGAGGACTCAACCTCCTTGAACATTCAGATCCCTCTCTGGTCCCTGGAGGGAGAAGTTAGCGCTGCGACTCCAGTTCACTGTGGTGATGGCTCCCACCTGCCTGGTTCTCTGAAAAGTGTTCAACCTCGTGCGACCCCTGCTCTTCAGGAAGGAAAATGACGACGTTTTGAAGACCTGCTACCTTTTGTCCCTTTGTTCTTACGCGAGGCAGACGTGCATTATTTGTAATCCTTTAGTTAGCACGGAGCATAACCTACATTTTCACCTTGTCTGGTTGGAATCCCTGATTTCTTTTGGCTGACAGTCTCCTTTTTAGGACAAAGGAACAAGTCAGAGACACTGAGCCAGACAACAAAGGGCGGGAGATGAGATAAAGGGGTTTTTATCTTCCAGCTGCAAGCAGGGAAGCAAAAAAGGAAAAGTTAGCCTCAAGGAAAAATGCCATTTCCAAGGTCAGAGAGACCAAAGTTGTAGACACTTTAGAATTTCAGTCTCCCGCTGGGTAAAGCCAGGCTTTGTTTTGTTTCGATTTGTTTGTGTTTTTTTTTGTTGTTTTGTTTTAATAAAACTTCCTTTGCCTAATTCAGATACCACTGGAGGTTCAAGTCTATATTCTGGGATAAACAAGGAACACTATTTAAAAAGCTGTTCATGGTGTGGGGATTTTTTTTTTTGTTTTTGTTTTTTTAGAGAAGCTCAAAATTGATTTTCTGCATTGTTACTCACAGGGACGGTCTTGGGGAGGGTCTGGTCAGTGTGATCAATTAGGTGAGTAGGCCGCCAGCTTGCCCCCTTCCTCCACAGTCCTCTGTGCATGGATTTGACCAAACCTTTTCAGTTTCTCAACAATTCTTTTGCTCTCAAATAGCTTCTCCCTTGTCCGGGGCAGCTGCCGCCGGAGGGAATGTGCGTGCCGGCTGCCTCGGCTGGATGGCTTCAGGTCTAGTACTTAGGTGCTGCCTGGCCTCGGACTGGCAGGAGTGTCAGCAGCAGAGAAATCAAAGAGCCGTCACCTTCCACAGCGGCACATCGCAGGGGACATGAGCTCGCCTCCAAACAAAACAGAGGTGGCCTTTCTCTCCACGGGGGTAAAATGTCCACTGCTAGGGGGTGGGAGTTGGTGTAGGAGCTGCAATTGGCCACATAACCTTACTCCTCAATACCCATTCTCCATTTCTTCCCTAGGGCAGCGATTTTTTAACTAATGGCAGAGATAAACTGCTAACATTTTGCAGCACACCAAAAATATATTCTTTTTTTTTATCGATCTGACTAAAAAACAACAGGTATGTATAATTTTGATTCATTCACACCAATAGCTATTGTCCTGTTGGCATTTTTTTTTAATTTGACAACAGAGGTCAATGCCCGCCAATCGGCAGGGCCCACAGTCCTTTCTCCTCCCCTTACTCCAACCCCCCTATAAAACCCCTCTCCACACAGAGTTCTCTCTCTCTGCCACTTGGCTTGCCGTTGCGTCGGTGAGTGTGGTTGGGAGCCAAACTAGTTCGAATAAAGACTCTTTGCTTTTGCATTGGACTCGGCTGGCTCCCTGGGGGGCTTTGGGGGATCTTGAAATCTGGGCATAACAATACCCATTCTCCATTTCTTCCCTAGGGCAGCAATTTTTTAACTAATGGCAGAGATAAACTGCTAACATTTACTCCTCAATACCCATTCTCCATTTCTTCCCTAGGGCAGCGATTTTTTAACTAATGGCAGAGATAAACTGCTAACATTTTGCAGCACACCAAAAATATATTCTTTTTTTTTGTCGATCTGACTAAAAAACAACAGGTATGTATAATTTTGATTCATTCACACCAATAGCTATTGTCCTGTTGGCATTTTTTTTTAATTTGACAACAGAGGTCAGTGCCCTGACGAAATAGTCAGGTGCCGCGTGTTTTAAATTCTTGCAGCACACGGGTTGAAATCGCTGCCCTAGAAAGTAAAAGAGCAACATTCTAGTGGTCACATGACCCCCTTTTCCCTCCCCCCCCCCCCCCCCCAGCTACATGGCTTCATTTCTCAGACCCTCTTACGTAAAGTAGTTAGGGCCTGATGATCAAGTTCAAACCAAGAAGAAATAAGCAAAAGTGTTGTATGGGACTTCTAGGAAGTCCCCTCAAAAGGGAGTGGAGGTTCATCCACTCTGTTCCTCCTTCTGGCCGGCTAGGATGCTGACGTGATGTAGTCAGCAGGCACCGTGGACTATGAGGTGGACTATGAGGTGGAAGCCAGGTGTTGCGGAAGGCAGAGCCACGGTGAGCAGGAACCTGGGGTTCCTGGGGTGTGGAGCAGCCAAAAGGTCCGTGACAGACCACCTGGTCTGAGAAACAAGCCGCTCTCTTGTTCGCGCCACCATTGCCCGGGTTTTGTTGCTGTTATTTGCTCGTTTGGTGTTCTGTATAGCCAAATCCAGTCTTAGATGATACGCAGGGTTCTAATCCCGGTGTGCCATTAACCAGCGCACTCACTTGACTGTGGTCACTTTACTTCTTTGTGTCTCAATATTCACACCAGCAAATTGGCGGGGAAATAGTGCTTAGTAATGAAATAACGCTCTCATTCTAAAATTCTCTGATTCTAATGAGTCTGAAATATAAGGCTTTTGATGCATTCCTAAGGCCATTTTCCTAAGAAGGGTGGAAGGCGAGATGTGGTTGTCATGGAGATGCCCTTGGGATGCTATCTAGTGCTAACCAGACCCAGAGAAGATGCTCAATGCATGTGCCTTGAAGATATGACAGAAGGAACCTGGGCCCGGAGGGAGAGCCAGCATGTGGTCAGAAAGGCCAATCAGAAGGATGGCAGCCCCATCCTGGTCAAAGGA
This sequence comes from Myotis brandtii, assembly GCF_000412655.1. Classification (NCBI taxonomy): domain Eukaryota; kingdom Metazoa; phylum Chordata; class Mammalia; order Chiroptera; family Vespertilionidae; genus Myotis; species Myotis brandtii. The sequence goes on from NW_005365764.1 coordinate 2,949,730, forward strand.
AGCCACTGCTCTTGCCCAGGCTCAGGAACCAGTAAGTGGTGGAAGCAGGGTTTCTTACGCAAGAAAATCAGAGATGGCTCCAACATACCACAGCGGAGATGTCCAGAAGAGGGCAGTGTAGGACATCCGGAGACATGGACCTGAAAAGTGTAGCCGCCAATGGCCCTGGTCCCAGCAACGGATGAGGCTTCCTGGCCCTCAATAGACGGAATTTCAGAGCGAGGTCAGGGCTTCTTTGCCCAGGTGGGCCTCGATGAAGAAGCTGCCATTACCTATAGCTGTCTATTCTATTTAGGAAGTTCCAGTTACCATCTTTTCAAAGCCCGCTGATGTGGCTCAGTGGATTGAGCGTCTTCCCATGGACCAAGAGGTCCTGGGTTCAATTCCCAGTCAGGGCACATGCCTGTGTTTCAGGCTCAATCCCCAGTAGGGGGCGTTGCAGGAGGCAGCTGATCTATGTGCCTCTCTCATTGATCTTTCTATCTCTATCCCTTTCCCTTCCTCTCTATCTAAAAATCAATAATAATAATAAAAAAACATTTAAGAACACACTGATGGTTACCCAAGACCGTGAACTCTTTTCAGAGAGGTAAGCCGCCTGCTGTCTCCACGGCCTCCCATTTCCATATGGGACCGTGGGACCATCTGAAGAAGATTTGCGTTAGTTCCGCCAAGGAGATACAAAGCTGTTCCTCATTTCTGTGTGGTTCCGTCTTTTTCTTTTCTCGATTTTTTCCCCGCAAACATTCTTCATTTCTTTTCTAGGGTGGGGGCTGTACCCACTGGTCTATTTTTTTTTAAATATATTTTTATTGATTTCAGAGAGGAAGGAGAGGGAGAGAGAGGGAGAGAGAGAGATAGAAACATCAATGATGAGAGAGAATCATCCATCAGCCGCCTCCTGCACGCCCCCCATTGGACCCACATTGGGGATTGGGCCCACAACCCGGGCATGTGCCCTTGACTGGAATCGAACCCGGGACCCTTCAGTCCGAAGGCTGACGCTCTATACACCGAGCCAAACCAGCCAGGGCCCACTGGTCTATTTAGACTAGAGCAAGGTCAGGGCTAACCAGACCCAGAGAAGATGCTCAATGCATGTGCCTTGAAGATATGACAGAAGGAACCTGGGCCAGGAGGGAGAGCCAGCATGTGGTCAGAAAGGCCAATGAGAAGGATGGTCAGAGCATCTTCTCTGGGTCTGGATCCCAGCCGAAAAGAGGGCGGGGCTGCAGCAAACCGACCCCCATTTCCACTGGTCCCCTGTGTCTGCAACACCGAAGCGGGATTCTCCTCTCCCGTTAGGTGAAACACCATCACATACATTTAATTGTTTAAAGTGAACCGTTCAGCAGCATTTGGTACCTGCACAAGGTGGTGCCACCATCACCCCCATCAAGGCCCCAAGCATTCCGTCAGCCCCCACAGGAAACCTCGCGCCCCTTTTGGGGCTGTTCTGTGTGCGGGAGGGGGTTGGTCCAGCGTGAAATCAGCCCAGTGGGAGGGCGTCAGTGATGCTGACACCTGGGGCAGCACGGATGAACCTGGAAACATGCTGAGCGAGGGAAGCCAGACCCCGAAGGCCGCACACTCATGGTTCCATTCACATGAGGTGAGTCCACAGACACAGAGGAGATTCGCGGGGGCGGGGGCGGGGGTGACGGGCGTGGCTGCTCACAGGCAGGGGGTTTCTGCTCGTGGTGAGGAAATGTTCTGGAATTAGATAGTGGTGATGGCGGCACCACCTGGTGAATATACTAAGACCACGGAGTGTGCTTTAGAAGAGTGAGCCTGATGGTGTGAGATATCTCCACTTTTTTCAATGTGAAAAAAGGAAGCCAGGGGGCAGCAGCATCCTCTTGGTCCCCAAACCAACCCAGAGTACCATCTGGGCAGACTGACCAGGAGAGGGGCAGGGGTGGCAGGGGTGCAGGAGAAACCCCAAGGAGTGCCAGACGCTCTCACTGGGGAGGGGCCCTGTAAAGGGCTAGGATGGCCTTGTGCCCTTTCAGTCTCCTGCCCCCTCAGCCTCTTTTGGTTTCTCCCTTACACTCTACCTAGAACATTCTCGCCCACCCCCTTGCCCCATACCCACCCACTGAGGCTGGCTGACTCCTGCTCAGCCTTCCAGCTTCAGATTCAATGTCAGTGTGAGACTGAATAAAACCTAGTGGAAATGGATGCTATTCAATGGCTACTGCTGGTGGGAAGACCAGGGCTCCGTTCCCCTTTGCACAGAAGTGACCGGGCGTTTCAAAGGGACAGAGTGAGCCTGGGCCCAGGAGGGTCAGAGAAGTGAAAAGTGGCCAAGGTTGGGGCAGTGCACCTGCGATGGGGCCTCTGCACTGCCAGCTGGCAGCCAGGGAAGTGGGGCTCTATCCTGCCTTGAGCCTGGGAGACACAGGCCCCACCTCCCAACGTTTACATTTCAGAGGCAGGGCTCCAAGGCCCCTGAGAAAGACACAGCTGAGCTGTAGGAGGTACATATACATCTCAAAGGGCCCGAGGAAGGATTTACAATTGTAAACCCTTTTTATGTTATTTTAAATATATATATTTCTTTATTGATTTCAGAGAGGAAGGGAGAGGGAGAGATCAAAACATCAATGATGAGAGAGAATCTTTGATCGGCTGCCTCTTGCACGTCCCCTACTGGGGATCGAGCCCACAACCTGGGCATGTGCCCTTGGCCGGAATTGAATCTAGGACCCTTCAGTCTGCAGGCCGATGCTCTATCCACTGAGCAAAACAGGCCAGGGTGTAAACCCTTTTTAGTAAAAGCCCCGGGGAAGGGATGTGGGGGAGGGGGGAGATGGGGTGCTATGAGAACAAAGGGTTCCTCTCTGGCAGCCTAGAGGGTTGGGGTCGCCCACAGGACACAGCCTTAGGCTGCTTGAAGCCCTGCTAGTTTGGTGGCCTCCCCGTGCAGGGGTTTGGACGAAGTCCTTAGTTTTCACCGGGCCCCTTTTCCCAACCCCTCGCGCTGAGCTGGGCTCTGCAGGCGTTGGGTACTTCCTGGCGTGACTGGTCACATTTGTGTAATCACTTGTTTTACTTATCTCTTCTGACAGAAAACTGTTGTGGCCAGGGGCTGTGTTTGTCCTGTGCTGTTGTGTGACCAGTGCCAGGCCAGGGGGGGTAAATAGTTAACAACCACTGAATGAATGAGTGAGTGAATGAATGAATGAATGAATGAGTCACAAGTAGGAGCGTCTAGGTTCTAGGACAAGGATGATTTAAGCAGGATGGCTGGGGGAGGGGAGGGAAAGTGCTGACCACATGGCCTGGGAGCCTGCTACACTCTCCCTGGAACCGGAGGACAGGACCCATGCTGTCCCAGGTGATGCACAGGTGATGGTTTGAGGGACGTGGAGCTGCAGGTGGTTATGCTCTGCCTGAACTCACACATCACGGGCTGGGCTGCTCCATGCCTGGGAGTCGAGTGGAGACCAGACACCACGGAGGCTGGAATTCCAGGCCCTCCTCCACGGAGAGCAGATCTTTGGAAAAGTGAAAAACGCTGATGGTGCCCCGTCCCCTCCCGCTGGAGGTGGTGGGCAAGGACCGGTGAAGGACATCCCCTCCTTGCCGTCCCTGGGATTGTGCAGGGAAAGCCGGTCCAAGTAATTAATGGAAGTCATTGGGGGTCAGATGGTCACGAGTGGAAATCACTCAGCAGTCACAGATGCCAAGGCTGGCCGTGCCAAGGAGAGGACACGGGGTGGGCAGAGGACTAAGAAAGGCAAGGGGGCTGCCGCACTGCCCAGCAGGACAGAGCGCTGATGGAGCTTGCTCTCGGGGCTCTCAGATGAAAGGCAGGCTATGAAGTCTGGGGGTTTGCATCCCTAATCAGCAGCCCACACTGGGGCCGAGGGGAGGCTTCTGAGCCACAACAAAATTGGGCAACTGCTGAGGAGGACACACCAGAAGTGGTTCCTGGCATCGCAGCCCTGGGCTCAGAACTGTGCCCTTGCAAGTGAAGAGGCATTTTCCTTTAATGCATTCCCTGCATCTTGTAAATCCTTCCCTGCTTGTATCTTCTCACTTTACGTGTGGCTTTCAAGTCCTTGGAAAGGGTAAATTTTCCATCTACCCATCCATCCATCCACCCACTCACCTGCTCATGTACCCACCATTTATCCATCCATCCATTCACCTACTTACCCATCCATCCACCCACTCACCTACTCACTCATCAATCCACCCACCCACCATCCATGAGCCTATCCGTCCATCCATCCATCCATCCATCCATCCACCCACCCTCTTCATTTATCCACTTCACAATATTATTTTTTTAAAGAGGTGAAGCTTATATTTACTGAGACCCGGGTCTGTACTACTAATAATAAAGGACTCTCTGCTTTTGCATCGGACTTGGCTGGCTCCCTGTTGGTCTGTGGGGATCTTGAAATCTGGGCATAACAATCGCAGCCCTGGGCTCAGAACTGTGCCCCTCCAAGTGAAGAGGCATTTTCCTTTAATGCATTCCCTGTATCTTGTAAATCCTTTCCTGCTTGTATCTTCTCACTTTATGTGTGGCTTTCAAGTCCTTGGAAAGGGTAAAAATTTTCCATCTACCCATCCATCCATCTATCCATCCACCCACTCACCTGCTCATGTACCCACCATTTATCCATCCATTCACCTACCTACCCATCCATCCACCCACTCACCTACTCACTCATCAATCCACCCACCCACCATCCATGAGCCCATCCATCCATCCATCCATCCATCCACCCACCTTCTTCATTTATCCACTTCACAATATTATTTTTTTTAAGAGGTGAAGCTTATATTTACTGAGAGACTTCACAATATTTATCAGACTCCGGCCAAGCCCACACCAGGTCTAGGCTCTGGGAATACAGGATAAACATGACAAGCATGGGCCTCACTCTCGTAGCGTGCAATCTACAGAGGGGGAGACATACACAAGCAAGCCAGCGACACCCAGGAAGCCAACACAGCCCTGAGTGCTGTAAAGAGAATGAAACAGGTGACGATGCATTAGAGGGTGGCAGGTGAGGGTCTCTTTCGCTGGGATGGGCAGGGCAGACCTCTGAGAAGGTGACCTTTGAGCTGAGACCTGACTGACAAGAAGCAGCAACGATCTAGGGGAAGAGCATTCCCGGTGGAGGGGACAGCAGGTCAGGGCCCTGCATGGGAAACTGAAGCAGTGCCCAGGGGCTGAGGGGCGTGAGTACTGGGGACAGGCACAGGAGCAGGACCACTCACGGCACATCACACAGCCCAAGGGCTGGCCAGGTGAGCAGCACGCCCAGCTCCACTGCCCTCCGAATGTACAGAAAGGGAATCCTCTGGTGTCTTCTGGAGTGTTTTATTACTCTGCTATTTTTAAAAAATATATTTTTATTGATTTCAGAGAGGAAGGGAGAGGAAGAGAGAGATAGAAACATCAATGATGAGAGAGAATCATTGATCAGCTGCCTCCTGCATGTCCACAACTGGGGATCGAGCCTGCAACCCGGGCATGTGCCCTGACTGGGAATTAAACTGTGACCTCCTGGTTCAAAGGTTGACGTTCAACCACTGAGCCACACCGGCTGGGCATTCTGCTAGTTTAATACTCCAGTGACCCCACTCCCAAACACCGTGAGAGCCATTTCAGCGGTTGTGGGTCCACCGCAGCACGCCGGCCTGCATGGACCTCAGCCTGGACTCCGCCTTGCCGCCTCCTTCCCTTGACCTTCCTTCCGTAGGGAGGGAGGCCATGTGGTGTGACCCTCTGTGGAAGGGGAAGTTTATGTGCTCTGTTCATGCGATAATGGGGGTTGTAACAAGTGAGTGTTGTGACAGTTAAGGGCTCCTGTCTGCCAGGCCTGGTCAAGGGATGGTATTCAGCAATGGTGGCCCACTGGCCCTCACTTCATGGTGCGTCCTGTCCAGAGGGTATCTCTGGGGACAAAGGATTCCATGGGGATTCAGGGGATGGAGGAGACGTCATGGTTCCAGCTTAGAGCTCCACAGTGAGCATGTCCCACCCCTGTGTTTGTCATCCTCCCAGGCAGCTCAGAAGGGTGTGTGGAGCCCACGGCTCCCCCCAGTCTCAGCAGAATTCTGCAGCCTCCCCATCAATGAAGAAGGACCAGAACTACTGAATGGCTTCTATGCCCTCTTCCTTTCCTGTTCCCCCTGAACCTCATCGGTGTGGAAGCTGGCTGGTTGCCATGGCTGCAGCAGGTGGCAGCCCTGCCCCAGGGGCTGTTAGTGTTTGTTACCAAGCATAATCTGCACATCCAGACTGATACACAATATGAACTACCTACAAAGTCAAGTTGCTGCCATGATTTTATTGCATCCTGGCGGGTGAGTGAGGCTGAAAGGAAGGTCACCCTGCAAGGTCACCTCCAGGAATGGCAGCTTGGGCAGGGCAGGGATGGTTTGGGAAGGGCAGGCCAAGAGCCCCAGCAGGGTGGGTGCAGGCCACACTGTCCAGGGTCAGGGTGAACCCCGGCAGACACAATGGATGCTTGGTGGGTGCCAGTTCAAACTGACTTAAAGCCCAAGAGAGACTCCATCCCCAGAAATACAGGCCCCTCTGAACAGTACCAGTCTGAACTATACGGGTCCACAAATATGCGGATTTTTTTCAATAAATATATAGTCAGCCCTCTGTATCCCCAGGTTTTGCATCTGTGGATTCAACCCACCACAAAACTGGACCAAACTGGCTCAGTGGTTGAGCGCTGACCTATGAACAAGGAGGCCACCAATCATTTCCCAGTCAGGGTATATCCCCAGGTTGTGGGGGATGGAAAGATGATAGATAGATAGATAGATAGATAGATAGATAGATAGATAGATAGATAGATAGAATATACATATCTCTTGCTGGTTTTGTTTCTCTAGAGAACTCTCGCTAGTACACCCAACTGCCCACTCTTGAGTGACTTCTACCAGTTACTCTGCCACAAGGCCTCATTTATTGCCTTCATGGTGCCCATCACTACTTGCAATTTCAGTTTTGCTTACCTGTTTATGTTCCACCCATAGTAATACAAGGCCCACGAGAGCAGGGGCCTGTCTTATTCAATGCCTGGCGCTTAGCAAACACTCAGGAGACGGAAAGGAGCAATGGAGGAGTCACGTAAGGAGTGTATTGTGAGAAACAATGGGGGCGTGATGCCCAGAAACATCCCAGAGCTTCTCGTGAGCCCCCCCTGTCAGTCCCCACAAGGCCCAGAGCTGCTATCGTGTGTCGCCTCGCATTACCCCGCTGGGCCCATGACACTGCTGGTGTCGTGCTACCTCAGAACCAAAGGGCTGCATTCCCCGCGCTGGGAATCACTGCCTGTCACGGCCTGGGCTCCAAAATCACGTCACACACAGCCTGAGGCCGCGGGGGGAGGGTTTCAGAGGCCGAGTCCCAGTTCGTTCGTTTCATGTCTTTACCATGTTGTGGGTCCGATGCCTCCTGCTTTCTGGAAGCCTGGCCTCCCGGAAGGTTTCTGAGCAAATTCTGGAGCTGGCGAGTCTGGAGCAGTGCCAGCAGGGGGAACGCTGGGGAGTGACTCAGGAACAGGTCTGGGGACGAGGAGGGGAAACAACGACAGAGGGAAGAGCCCACCACGACTGTTCAAAGCGACCGTCCTTGCTCTGTGGGTCGCTGCCTCGCGGGGATAAGGCTCAAGGTTTGGTTTCTGTCCACAAAAGTTTTCCTAACCAAAATGGAACAACAAACACCCTCCGGCCAGTTCTTGGCTTTCTCCTCGGTGCCATGTTAGCCAAACGGGGTAGAGGGACCTGAACCCTGACCCCCACCGTCTGAGCAGCTGCCTCCTGGGAGGAAGGAGGTGCAGCATGGCGGCCCAGGCCAGGCCAGAGCCGTGGATGTCACAAAGTCATCGTTGTGGGCGAGCGCTGCACGTCTCGTGTCCCCTGGCTGGATTCCCACCGGCGGCTGTGAAGCCTGACTCCATCATCTCCCCACGCTGAGCGGCAGCCCCTCCTCCAGGAAGCCTTCCTGAGCTCCTCAAGCTGCGTATTCTACGCTCTGAGGTCGGAGGTCCCACCCGGTGCGCCCCGGGTCCCAAGCGTGGAGCAGGCGCCACTCTGGGCGGCTCAGGGCACTGACCGTGTAGGTCTCAGCATTTCCCTCTCTCCTCCGAGGGGAGCCAGGAGCGTGGGTTCTGGAAAGCGAGGAACGGGAGGGGGGCTCAGTCGTCCTCATCCTCGTCCTCCTCCTCGGCGTCCTTGTTGGGGGTGCACCTCTGGAAGCACTGCACCACGGTGGCCAGGAAGAAGCTGGAGATGATGGCGGCGATGGACACGGCCACGCCCGAGAAGATGATGATGAACAGGTCTGTGAGCGAGAGGCTGAACCTGCACTCGCTGAAGCTGGCCTCCGACAGCTGGCGCAGGAACACCCTCCTGTTCTCGGGGGGCAGGGAGCACTGGATTTCATCGAGGCCTGGAAGGGGGCGGGCAGGACGAGAGACAGGTTTAGGCTGTAGCACGGAATTGCCTAAAAGTTGGCAAGGCGAGTGCTTGCAAAGTGCAAAGCAGAAGCAGCCCCCCAAGAACAAAAGGGGGAGAAGTTGATTGGAATGGAATTTGAGCCTTTTTAAAAGCCTCCGTGTAACTATGATGGGAGACATATTTTTAAAATATATATATATATATGCATTTTTATTGATTTCAGAGAGGAAGGGAGAGGGAGAAAGAGATAAACACATCAATGATGAGAGAATCATTGATTGGCTGCCTCCTGCACCCCCCCCACTGGGGATGGAGACCACAAGCCAGGCATGTGTCCTAACCATGACCTTCTGGTTCATAGGTCAATGCTCAACCACTGGGCAACACCGGCCTGACCATGGCATCTTCTGATTTTGAGTCACTCAGGATGGTGATGGGAAGGCAGCATAAACTTTTAGGGTTTAGGACCTCTGTAGACCCTAATCCAGACCTGGTAATACCCAGCCCCTGGAAGGGGGGATGGAGGGCGGGGCAGATGCCGTGGGATGGGGGCCGCTAGTGTGTGTTACCAAGCATAATCTGCACATCCCGACTGATACACAATATGAACTACATACAAAGTATAGACTTCAGATACAAAAAAATGCATGACATTCAAATGCATAAAGAACTCACATCTTCTGTTTCTTATGTGGAAGAAAAGAGAAAAACCAAATAGTAGTAACTCACCCTCATATTGCACTTGCAAAGTACAAACACTGTTCTAAGTGCTACATACATATGAACTTCTGATTCGCACAACCACCTTCTGAGGTAGGCACTGTTATTATGCCAACTACAGACAAGAAAACTGAAGCTCGGGGAGTGTATAGAGCTTGCTGTGTCAGCAACACAGCTTCTCAGAGATGTAAGAACACCATGTGTCATTAAGCACAACTGCCTGCAATCTCTGCTTACCTCTGGCTTCCTTTCATCCCTCGGGAAAACCTTCCATTGCTTGCTTTTTCAGAGCTTCCTGGATTCAAAAGCTGACCCTCAACCCATCTCCAGCATTACCTGAAAGTTGAGATGATTTCTTCACATCATGCTAATTAACTGGTTTCTGTCTTGCAAAGAGTGGCCCCGCTAATTGCACAGCAAACCTGCAACTACCTTTTGGGGTCTTTATTTGCATACTAGAGGCCGGTGCACAAAATTTATGCACAGGTAGGGTCCGTAGGCCTGGCCGGCGATCAGGGCTGATCTGTGGGGGTGACCGGTGGGACAACTGGGGGGCCCCCTGCTGGCACCGCCTTGGCTGGCCTGGGGCCTGCAGGCTAGGGGCAGCTCTTGCATTGAGCATCTGCCCCCTGGTGGTCAGTGCACATCATAGCAACTGGTCATTCCATTGGTCGTTCTGCAGTTTAGTCAATTTGCATATTAGGTTTTTATTATATAGGATATTTCCTTCTCCAAATCAGAAACAGAAGAGGAATGAAGAGTGGCTGAGTTTCCTCCTTTCTTCAGTCCTGGCCCATCTTTTATGTGTCAATAGCCAATTTATGATGCTCTCCTCCCCATGGGAACCATTGCCTAGCAACCAGACTCACAGTCCCTCCTCCCAGACTCAGTTCCTACCTTCTATACCCAAGGAATTAACTGGACCAGAGCTCTTCAGGTTTCTCCAGCTTCCACTTGACTACAATTTATGACTGTTTCCTTTTTTTGAAGAAGCCTAACTTTTGTTTACTTCTTTTGAGCATTTTAAATGCCTTTGGACAGAACAGGAGAGCTTTAAGATGGTGTTTTATTGGGATTTCCTTGTGGACACTTTTCTTCAATGGGAAAGTGGAAAAATCGATTGATCTGCCTCCTCTTTTCTTTTTAAGGCATATTTTTTAATTGATTTTTTAGAGAGAGAGAGAGAGAGAGAGAGAGAAGAAGAAGAAGAAGAAGAAGAAGAAGAAGAAGAAGAAGAAGAAGAAGAAGAAGAAGAAGAAGAAGAAGAAGAAGAAGAAGAAGAAGAAGAAGAAGAAGAAGAAGAAGAAGAAGAAGAAGAAGAAGAAGAAGAAGAAGAAAGAGAGAGAGAGAGAGAGAGAGAGAGAGAAACATTAATGTGAGAGAAGAACATTGATTGGTTACCTCCCGTATAAGCCCCATGCGGGGACCAAACCCACAGCCTTTTGGTATACAGGATGATGCTCCAACCAACTGAGCCACCTATCCAGGGCTTGACCCACCTCCTCTTAACATTCCCCCCACCCCCAGCCAAAGGTGTTATGAAAATAAACAATATGGACACCAATTTGCGGTATGAAGCACAGGCAGTTTCTAAAGCAGCCGTGGGCAAACTACGGCCCGCGGGCCGGATCTGGCCCATTTGAAATGAATAAAACTAAAAAAGAAAAAGACCATACCCTTTTATGTAATGATGTTTACTTTGAATTTATATTAGTTCACACAAACACTCCATCCATGCTTTTGTTCCGGCCCTCCGGTCCAGTTTAAGAACCCATTGTGGCCCTCGAGTCAAAAAGTTTGCCCACCCCTGTTCTAAAGCCAAGATAACATTTGCCAAGATAACATTCAAGCCGTAAGAGGTCATCATTACCTAGAGAAACGCTGTACAATTCCTTGTTCAATGGGCTGCATTCACGGGAAAGCAACACAACAAAACACCACCAGCTACAGAGCCCGCCCCGACTCCTCACGCCAATCCTGCCTTCCACAATGTTCTTTGTGCCTTGAGATTACTTTGGCATTTTTACAGAGTGACACCTTGAGGAAATGTCACCTCACATTTCTCTGTGGCTAGAAGAGACAGACCTGTTTAAAAACCACCGCACATGAGCCCAGCCGGGGTGGGAGACCCTGGAACACGCTCGAAGGTGCTTTCACGATTAAGATCCACCGGCTTGATGGGTTTCCACAGCTCACAAAGGGCCGGGAAATAAGAAGAGTCGGACAAAGAGTCAGCCGGGCCTGCAGAGGGGCAGAGCATCACTGCCAGGGCCTTCGAAAGACATATTCAAGGCCGACTGCAGAGTCGGGAGTTGGGGTACCCTGACTTTGGGGTTCCCTCTTCTCTCCTGCAGGATCCTACCTTAGACCAGAATTTCTCAGCCTCAGCCCTATTGACAATTGGGACTGGATAACCCTATAATGTGGGGGCGGGCCTCTGCACTGAAGGGTGCTTACCATTGTCCCTGCCCTCTGCCTGCTAGAGGCCGGGAGCATGTCCCCTCCCATTGTGACAATCAAAAATGTCTCCAGCCCAGCCGTCGTGGCTCAGTGGTTGAGCATCGACCTATGACCCAGGAGGCCACGGTTCAATTCCCGGTCAGGGCACATGCCCAGGTTGTGGGTTTGATCCCCAGTGTGGGGCATGCAGGAGGCAGCCAATCAATGATTCTCTCATCATTGATGTTTCTCTCTCTCTCTCTTTCCCTCTCCCTTCCTCTCTGAAATCAATAAAAATATATTTATATATTTTGGGGGGGGGGGACAACTCTCCAGACAGTGCCATGTGTCCCCAGGAGGGGAGTGGGAAAGGAGTCAGAATCCCCCCACCCCCCCACTCTAGGCTGAAATGCTCAGCTAAGTGGGTAACCTTCTAAGGCAGGGCTACTCTTAGTTACTAAACAGACAGTTAGTTACTAAACAGCTTTCTTTGATTGATGCATTAAACAAAATGGGTGAGGCTTCACGCTAGATACAAAAAAGGAAGAATGAAAAAAAGGAAGGAGGGAAAGGAGGAAGGAGGAAAGAAGGGAGACAGGGAAGGTAGAAAGAAGGTAGAGAAAGACAGGAGAGAGAGACTTAAGTCTAATGGGAGGGGCATCAGGACACAGGCACAAATGAGATATTTTTTTAAATATATCTATTTTTTATTTTTTGTTAATCCTCACTCATTGATTTTTAGTGCAAGAGGAAGAGAGAGGGAAAGACTGAGAGAAACATCGATGTTAGAGAAACACATTGATTGGTTGCCTTCTGCACACACCCTGACCAGGGCCCAGGCTGGGGAGGAGCCTGTAACCAAGGTATGTGCCCTTGACTGGAATTGAACCCAGGCCCTTTGGTTCTCAGGCCGATGCTCTATCCACTGAGCCAAACTGGCCAGGGCTATATTTTTATTGATCTCAGAGAGGAAGGGAGAGGGAGAGAGAGATAGAAACATCAATGAGGAGAGAGAATCATTGATCTGCTGTCCCCTACACACCCCACACTGGAGTTTGAGCCCGAAACCCAGGCATGTGCCCTGACCGGGAATTAAACCACAACCTCCTGGTTCATAGGTCGATGCTCAACCACTGAGCCATGCCGGCCAGGCCACAGATGATATTTTAAGAGAGAAAATGAAAAGTTGCACTGCGGCCTAGGGACAGCCCAGAGGAGTTGAGAAGTGAAAGCCAGGGCCTTGGGGGGAACGTGGGAAGGGGCAGAGGAAGGAGGCGTGGGGCACATGGAGGAGAGGAGGTTGCTCTCTATGACCTTCCCTCCTGATCTAGAATGTTCTCCCTCCATCTCCTCAGAGTCTCAGTTAACACTTACGTGGCATCCACGTGTGCCGGCCGCCAATCTTAGGGCCTTACACGCATTAGCCTATTTAATCTTAATGCCCATTCAATGAGGAGCCACTGTCATTGTCCCCATTTTACAGATGATCGAACTGAGCTGTCAAATGACCTGTCCAGGAAATGACAGAGCCGAGACTGACCCCGTCCACCACACCGCCCCCCTAGTCTCAGAGGTCAGCCCCACACGGTGCCTCAGAACAAGTTCCCTCCAGACCCGTGGTCGGCCAACTGCGGCTCGCAGGCCACATGCAGCTCTTTGGCCCCTTGAGTGTGGCTCTTCCACAAAATACCACATGTGGGCGCGCACGTACAGTGCGATTGAAACTTTCAGACAGAGTGTCTTTCAGAAGGAGGCCCTGGAGCGCTCCTGCATCCCTCCTGCCCAGGCCCTGACCAGGACGGACCAGACCAGGAAGCTCAGGCTGGCGGCACAGCCTCTGGATGCCCTTAGAGTGTCTTTCAGAAGGAGGCCCTGGAGTCCTCCTGCATCCCGCCTGCCCAGGCCCTGACCTGGATGGACCCGGAAGCTCAGGCTGGCGGCACAGCCTCTGGATGCCCTTGTCAGGGGAAGGGCTCCTGGCTGCTCCGAAATGGGTACGTGGATGGACAGCACCAGGGACTGAGGTTTGGATTAAGAGACTAAAATTCGCAGCCAAGAGCCCCGCTCGGGCTGCCCAATGCTTTCGTTTGTCATCGCCAGGTCTTTCACTTTAAGAATCTAATGAAAGCACTTAAATCAGGAGACGAGGCAGTGTTGTCACATGGAGACAACTGTCAGGCTTTTGTAATGAGACAGGACCCAGGCCGTGGGCCTGCTCACTCACCCGTGTCACCTGGCTGGCCCCTGCGCAAGCATCCGAGTGTGCAACCCCCCAGGGCAGCGAGCCTGTCTCCTATCTGTCGCCGAGGCAGCTGGGCAGTGAAAGGCAGGGGTAGGAGTTGAGGAAAAGACCATCCACTTGTGACTAAGATCTCCTGGGAACCTGAAACCCACCCATGTGCCCTGACCGGGAATCGAACCGGGACCTCCTGGTTCATTAGTCGATCAGCCAGGGTGGAGCTGGCTCATTTGATGCTGAGCCTGTCCCTGGTGTTTCTTCAGTGTGTGAGTTACCTGATATCCCTGAAATAAGCCCCTTTCTTGCTCACACTCACCAGAGTTGGCTGACATGACTTTTTTGTTTTGTTTTGTTGTAATATATTTTTATTGATTTCAGAGGGGAAGGGAAGGGAAGAGAGAGAGAGATAGAAACATCAATGATGCTATCCCTGAAATAAGCCCCTTTCTTGCTCACACTCGCCAGAGTTGGCTGACATGGTTTTTTTTGTTTTGTTTTATTGTAATATATTTTTATTGATTTCAGAGAGGAAGGGAGGGGGAGAGAGAGATAGAAACATCAATGATGAGAGAGAATCATTGATCAGCTGCCTCCTGCATGCCCCACACTGAGGATTGAGCCCACAATCCAGGTACATGCCCTTGACCAGATCGAACCTGGGACCCTTAGTCCACAGGCCGATGCTCTATCCACTGAGTCAAACCAGCGGGGGCGGTTGCCATTGTCTATACTCAAGAGGTCCAACCAACGGACTGGGGAAGATGGAGTTCAAGGATGGGCTGACACACCTGTCTTGTCCATCCCTGTCCCGCAGCCACAAATCATCCCGCTCTGCCAGCTGTCCTACCAAACCTCGTGCGGGGTGGCTGCAGGGCCCGAGAGAGTGGGAAGGACCAGTGCCGCTGGCCTCTTCTCCCAGGGAGAAAACTCAGGGAGCAGGTGCACTGAGGGGAGTGAGGCCCTGCCGACAGCCCACTGCTCCCTGCCTTCACGGGCACCGCTCCTTCTCTGCCAGGGCACACTCGGGAGAGACGGGCCCCTTCCTTGTGCAGGGGGCTCCGTACCTGCCTGCCACCACCCCTCCGGGCTCTGTCCCCTTCACTAATGACTTCTTCCCAGCAGCTGACACCTGAGCTGGGGAGGGTGAAGAGCTGCCATTCTCCCGAAATAGATGATGACACAGAGGAAGGCTGAGAGGAGATTAATCTTTCATCCCTTGTCAGCGCATGGGCCCTCGGCCAGGGGATCTCTCGGGGCCTTTCCCGGATCTGGCCTCCGGGAGTTGCCGCACCCAGATCAACAACAGGCTCCCCTAAGCACTTGTTGTCATTAAACATATTTTTTGGCTCGGCTGGTGTGGTTCAGTGGTTGAGCATTGTCTTATGAACCACGAGGTCACCGTTCAATTACCAGTCAGGGCACATGCCTGGGTTGTGGGCTTAATCCCCAGTGGGGGGTGTGCAGGAGGCAGCCAATCAATGATTCTCTCTCATCATTGAAGTTTCTATCTCTCTCTCCCTCTCGCTTCCTCTCTGAAATCAATAAAAATATATTTTAATATATATATATATTTGTTTTCCTAATTCCATTTACTGCAGAGGTGGGCAAAAGTAGGTTTATAGTTGTGAGTATGCAAAACAAAGAGTTTATTCCTGTACTATTATTCATTAATCACTGTATTATTTTCCATTGGAACAACTGTAAAACCACTTTGCCCTACCCTGTATACAAAGCCTGTGTACACAGAACACAAATAAAAAGGGGAACAAAAGGACTCACAAATACATATCTAACACCATTCTAGATTTTTCTGTGGGACCTGTACACAAATCCTCCAAGTAGAAATATACTCCGCCACTCTGTTGGCTAACCAGACCAGGAACACCTCTCTATTTAACCCATACAACGATCACATGTCAGCTGTAATGGCTACGGGTATTTTATTGTGTAGATGAGCCGTGACTTACCCAACCCCAGGATGTTTGCGGTTTTTTCTTATCTTACGCAGAGCTGCGAGGAGCATCCGTGCACAGATTCTTAATTGTTTCCCAAGCCGCATCCCCACCAGTTGAAGATTGTGAGAGAGGCCCTGAACCCATGCCAACCACGGCTCTTTGTCACTCTCCACCTTTGCCAGTCTGCGCTGTGAAATGGCACATTGTTGATTTAGTTCACCGTTCTCTGACGTTGTCTGCTGTGCTCATTGACCACTTGGGTTGTTCTGTGAGCTGTCTGCCAAGACCGAAGAGCTTGCAAGTCTTCCCGAGGTGTGAGAAGGCCCTGGCGACAAGGCACATGGGGACAGCGTGGCTGCTCTTCACCCCACTCCCTGCTGGAGCTACAGGTCCCGGGAAGGGGCTCCCCCTCCCACACCGGTTCTCCGGGGACCAGTGGGCGTGGGTCCCACGGCTCTCGGCCAGAGCTCACTCCTCTGCCGCCCACTGGAGAGAGGGCTCAGCCTGGGCTGGCGAGGCACCTTGCCAGGCCCTCCCCACTAGCCCCCCAAACTCCAAACCAAAAGGACCAGAAACAGAGCAGCTTTTGTCCTTCCGCACACACAGGGAGCCTTTCAGCCAGGGCCTCCTGACGTCACAGCATCTCAGATCGCAGGGCACCTTTGACGTGTTCGTTCCCCTCCCTGCCACCTCTCCCCCTCTATTTTACAGATGTGAGGCCCAGAGAGGTTAGGCCAGTGGTCGGCAAACTCATTAGTCAACAGAGCCAAATGTCAACAGTACAACGACTGAAATCTCTTTTGAGAGCCAAATTTTTTAAACTTAAACTATATAGGTAGGTACATTGTTATTAACTTAATTAGGGTACTCCTAAGCTGGCCTTTGCTAAAAACGTCCTCAAGCTGATAGAGGTACGTTCGCTGAGGTCGACCCCTTCCAACTCTCCCATCCACACTCCTCTTGTATACTTGTTTCGTCTATCTCAGTGGTCGACAAACTCATTAGTCAACAGAGCCAAATATCAACAGTACTTCTTCAAAACAGACTCACCCCGGCCGAAAACTGACTTCTGCGCATGGGCCACGAAGTTTCAATCGCACTGTACGTGTGCACCCACACGTGGTATTTTGTGGAAAAGCCACACTCAAGGGGCCAAAGAGCCGCATGTGGCTCACGAGCTGCGGTTTGCTGACCACTGGTTAGACAACTTGTCTCAGGTCACAGGGAGTGCGGGTGGAACCCAGCTCTGCTGACTCCCTGTGTAGTGCTCTTTCTGGGCACCAGGGTCTCAGAGGACTATGAGCTCCTGGAGAAGTTGCGGGTAACACAGCCCGTGCTGCGAAGGAAGACTGCACGAAGGGGCATCTGAGGTATGCCCGCTTGCTCCTGCTGCTGGGGGTTGGGATGCCTGGGAGCACCCGCTCTAATTTCTGATAGTGCTGATCTCTGTTCCCCTCCATCACTTTCATTAAATGCTGATTGCTGCGTAGGGAAAGTTCCCCGCTGTCCTCCCTGTCTCAGCCGGCAGACACTTCTCCTGATTAAACAGTCAGCTGATGTCCACCAGAGGAAGATGTCCTGGCCCCAGAGCGTGTCTGTAGAGAGCAGCAGAGAGGAGTGAGTCCTGCACCAGGACTGTGACTTGTGTCTGCTACCCTACACTCAGGCCCATCTCCCACCCCGAGCCTGAGGACAGCAACACAGTCACATGCACAAGCATGGGAAATGAACTGACCTGCAGGCAGTTTTCCTAACCTGTCCTCCTCCGGGAGGAAGTGAGCAGAGATGGTCACTGAGGGCCTAAAGTGTTATTCTCCAGGTGGCATGTATGTGTTTTCCACGACCACCACTAACATCACCATCACTCCCGCATCTCCACCGTTACTGCCATTGCTACTTCCATCACCTCCCCTGTGTCTACCATCTCCACCATGCTGTCCACCACCTCCTCCATGTCCACCTCTTCCCTGTGTCCACCATCTATCTCCATGCCCACTTCCACCATGTCTACCATCGCCACCATGACGCCAACCTCCACCACTTCTACCACCACCTCCATTATCAATAACAGATGCTTGCTATGAGTTGGGTCCTGAGCCGAGTGCCTGGGGTACCAACCTGTGTCTCATTATTATTGATGATCTGGTCAGAGAGAATCTCCTGACACAGTCAGTGTGAGGAAATCTACGTGACCCTGTGAGGCTGGTCCCTCCCACAGCTCATGGCAAGCAATGCTCCATGCTGCCTCTGGGTGCTCAGAGACACCCACTGTGGCTCCTCCCAGACCTGCCCTTCTGAATACCCAGAGTCCCAAGTTGATCTCTAATGATGGGCTCTCTGCTCAGCTGGGAGAAGCAACAGGAACATCCTTGGGTTGAAAAGGGGCATGTGTGTTAGTGGGTCCCCTCCAATGACATGGTTGATCATGATTTTACATTCTGCAAGGAAGTACTATTTATAGAAACTCCCACTATTTTTCAGAAACTATATTAAGTACTTTACCATTATCATCTCACTTAATCCTCTTTCTCAACAGCCCTTCAGAGCACTAGTTCTCAACCCGGGTGATCTTCCCCATCAGGGAGCATTCGGTGATGTCTGGAGAGATTTTCAGTTGTCACTCCTGGGTCGGGTGCTACTGGCATTGAGTGGGTAGAAGACAGGGATGCTGCTAAACATCCTACAGGGCACAGGACAACTTCCAAGGCAAAGAACTAGCCAGTCCATCATGTCAATCGTGCCGGGCTGAGATGCCCTGCTTTAAGGTAATTTATTTTTCTACTCCCATGAAAACATTTTTTAATTGTAGTAAAATACCACAACATAAATAACATAAAATTTACCATCTGAGCTATTTTTAAGTGTACTGGTAAAGTTCAGTGGCATTACATACTGTTGTGCAACCATCACCACCATCCATCTCCAGAACAACTTTCACCTTATAAAATTCAATCTCTGTCCTCATTAAACACTAACTCCCCATTTCTCCCTCCCCCAGGCCCCGGCAGCCACCATTCTACTTCCTGTCTCTATGCATTTGACTGCTTTCAGGTGCCTCAGACAAGTGGCCTCAGACACTATCTGTCCCTTTATGAACCACTTATTTTGCTTAGCACAATTACCCCAAGGCTCATCCACACTGTAGCATGTGTCAGGATTCCCTTCCCTTTAAGGCTGAATGATACCTCACTGTATGGATGGGCCCCATCTTGCTCATCCATTAATCCGTCAATGGACACTTGGGTTGCCTCCACCTTTGGCTCTTGAGCGTAGGTGTACAGTGTGGGCTACTTTTTAGATGCAGAGACAGGGGCTCAGAGGAGCTGTGTGACTTGCCCCAAGTCATACAGCTCGTCTGAGTGGGTCTTGATTTAAAGCCCACGCTCTCTCCATGACACTACAGTGCCCTCAGTACTCTCGGGGCTCACTCAGAGACTGGTCATCTTGGAACTCACCTGACCTCTCCTCGGGGGACAATTTCATCCAAGCCATGGAACTGGACTTTGTCTCTCCCGTCTCTGCTCAGTGATGCTCCTTCCCTCTCTCCTCTGGACCCCGTTCATCCCTCCCTGTCACCCATGACGTTGGGATAGGCTGGGACAGGGATGGGGGAGGTGCGAGCCTGTGGGCCACGGGAAGAATCTGGGTTTAAGTACCATGGAAGCCATGGGAGATTTCCAAACACACCTTATACTGCATTAGCTGCTGGGGATTCAAGGAGAAATGAGACACATTTTGTCCTTGAAACGGGCCAGACTCATGAACTGCCAATATCAAGCAGTGGTCGTGGAGGTAGCACAGGATCCAACGGGAGTGCACATGGCAGGCTCCCAACTCAGCTTTGGGGTGCCCAGAGCGGTGGACGTGGGGAGCTAAGTGAGAACCAGAAAGGGAGAAGTAAAGGTGAGAATCGGGACCTGTGACAGTTGGGTGAGGACCTGAGGGCAGGAGCCCGCGACAGTCCCCAGGACTGGAGGTGTGCACTCCGCTGCCACCCGGGGGCGACCCGTTCAGGATGCGATTTGGAGACTTGGCTCCCATAGCCGTGAATGTGCCAGATCCAGGTACTCACGACAACCCACACGATGCAGGGCCCTCAACGCACTTCCAGCCTGAAGGTGACACAGCCTTCCAAGCACCTTATTCCACTTACACTGGAAACCACACAATTCGGGGACAGCGGGAGTTGGACGGCCACTTGGCTAAAAGGGCCTAACCCTTGGGAATCTGGGTCAGCTGGCGTGGGGTCACCCAGCTAACGGTGGGCCTGGCCTCCCCAGAGCAAATCCTCAACTGCGTGCCCCGGGCTGTCCTGGGTGGGCAGGAAGGCAGGGCCACTGTCCCCCGTTTCCCAGCAACAAGGTCACCCTGTGAGTGAAGCGACAGAGTGACATGATGAATGTGATGTTTTCAGAAAGAGCCGGTGTTTGGGATGGAACAGCAGGACCCTGGGAGCCGGCTGTCCAGGGAGCAAACGAGGTGAGGTCACCTCGGCCTGTGCACACAGTGGCCTCTTCCCCGGAGCTCCAGACCGCGGTGCCCGTAGAAGCTGACACCTGGCCCTGGACACAAGTAATTGTGAGAAAGGTGACACCCGGGGACTTAATTCTAATTAAGAGGCAAATTAAAAATGCAGTAGCCCGTGGCACACAGGCCGTGCACAGACATGTCAAAGGCAGAGTGAGACCTTGGTCAGCCCCTGCCAGGGGTTGGATAAACACACAAAATGTTCACTCAGCTGGGGATCAAAACTGCAATGCAAATGAAAGCAATGAGGGGACAGATTATTCTGCCAGTCAAATGTTTAAAAAGAATAAAGTTGGGAAAGGTGGGGTGGCCCGGGTACTCTCTACTGGCCACCGGTGTCCCCTGTCTGGGCGCAATTGGGCAAAAATGTCTCCAGAGGTTTAAAATAAACATAGACTTTCCCTCTGTGTTCTCACCTCAAAAAATCCACCCCAAAGACATTCCCAGAGGTTTTCCTCTACATGTATGAGGATGTTCAGCATTGTCTGTAGACAACAAAAATAAGGCATCCACCCATACTTCTAACAGGAGACAGGCCAATTAATAGATTGATAAAATGACCCATTACGTGGCCATTAAAAGTTAAATTTTCAAAAGCTAAGAACCATATGATTTCACTCATGTGTAGGATATAAAACTGAAACTCGTGAATACACACAGGAGTGTGGTGGTTGCCAGAGGAAATGGGGTGGAAAGAGAAGGGGGTCCTAATAGAAGGTGACAGGAGAAGACTTGACTTTGGGTGGTGGGCACGGAGAAGGGGGTCCTAATAGAAGGTGACAGGAGACTTGACTTTGGGTGGTGGGCACACAGTGCAATATACAGATCTTGTCACATAGAAACTCACCCTGAAACCTATATGTTCATGTTGACCAAAGTCACCCCAATACATTTAATTTTTTAAAAAGTTAAATTTTCAAAGAATTGCAAAGACAGGAAACTCTCACAATTCAGTAAGAGACACAAAATCAGCAATAAGATGTATAATCTAGTATCAACTTGTTTAAAAAATATGTACGTGCTTAAGAATAAAACCAAATGAAATACAGAAAATCTTTAATAGTGGTGGGATTCTGGGTGCTTTTCATTTCTTTGTGAGACTTTTCTACAGCTCCCGAGTCTATATGGAGCCTGTTATTTCATTCTCCGGAAAATAAAACTGCTTTCCATTTTAAAGAAAAAGCAATAGGGTCACCTTGGAGTCACCAGGGGAGAAAGTCATCAGCTTCGGTCTCTTTGGCTGGACTACTGTCTATTTTGTCAGTATGACAAGAAGTCCTCACTCTTCCCACCAAACCAGGCTCTCACAGTGTCTGACATCAGAAAAGGAGAGTGGCTACTAGGAGATGGGAGCAGGGACCCCCAGAGAGCCGTGGGTCCAGCCTGGTAGGCAGGTTAGTGACATAACTGGTGAGCACCCTACCTGCACGACTCCCCTTCCTAGAGAGGACTCCATGCAGGGTCTGCCCACAGGGCCCGAGCCGAGCCCAGAATGGCCTTTCCAGGAAGCTGCCCCAGGCAGGAGCCAGGTTAGCAGACCCAAGGCATAGCATGTGCACCTGTGTAATTGTGTCCCTGATCCCCACTCCTCTCCGCCTTCCCTTCCTACTGCTGCCCATGTCAAGGTCGCTGGGCATGAGAATTAGTTCCCTTCACTTCCCTAGTAGGTGGGCCACATGTGGCTGTGGCTACAAAGGGAAGTGAAAGAGGGATCTTAGCTATTCAGTCTTCCTCCAGGGACCTGTGTGTGCCCTTCCTGAGATGGGCACTAGCATCATCCTCATTTTACAGATGAGGAAACTGGGGTACTGAAGGTCACCCAACTAGTAAGAAGTAGAGGCAGGATTTGAACCCAGCAGCTCAGTGCAAGAGTCCGGGCTCTCAGCCACTTTGTCCTGCACAAATGCAGGAAAGGAGGGAGGGGGTGCCTGAGGTTATAGAGCGCCCATCCTGTGCTAAGCATGACTGAGCCCTGGATGGAGCTGATCTCATTTAAACATGGTGTGGGATTCGGGGACTGCATGCTGAGGTTAGAGGTAGGGAAACTGAAGTGCAGGGAGGTCAGAGACTTGCTAGGATCATACGTCTGGGAGAAATGACATTTTGCATTCATACTGCGCCTTCCTTCCACCGACATGATCTGGTTTTGATCCCGAAAATCACCAGGTCTGACGACTACACAGCATTCCAGGTGCCAGTTTCAAACAGGAGGAAGATGAGGCTCAAAGTTAAGTGACCCATCCAGAGTCACCCAGGTTTTAAGCGAGGACTCAAGTCTATGTCTTCAGACTCCAAACCAAGGTCCCCGTGGAGACCTCAGAGGCCAACCACAGCACTTCGGAGATGAGAACACTGAGGCCAACAGGACAGGTGGCCCGTTCAAGGTCACAGCCATCGATGGCAGCACAGAGGCTGAAACCTACAGATCCTGACCCCATAACACCCAGCCCTCACGTGGTGACGAGAGCCCGTTATGTCAGCTCAGTTAACCGTGGGGGTAAAGATGCCAAGTCCACGGTGAAGCAGAGGCAGAAACCATCAGGACTGAGGCCCCATTCCACAGTGAGGTCTTCCTGCCTCCCGGGCAGCTTGTGGTGGGGAGGGTCTGGGGAGCCCGGCCAGTGAAGGAAAGGAAAGTTTAAAACTGGGGAGTCTGTACCTTTTAGGGCTTTTTTTTTTTTTTAATAGGAGAGCGTCTGCCTGGGCTTAAAGTGGCAGCTCAGGGGCCTGCGCCTGTAGAGGAGTGACTGGCCCTGCCTGGGGTGGGGGCTTAGTTAGGTGTGGAATGAATATGTGAGCACAGGAATCCAGGGTGTAGGTGAGCAACATCCTGAATCCTCAGTGTATGGAAAAAGGATCTCTGGAAGCTAAATCCGTATCGATGTCACCTTTTATCGTGTGTGCCACACAGCTCTGGCTCCTGTTCTACCCAGAGCCTTAGGTACAAGCTGGAGGTGGAGGTGGAGGTGGAGCCAGGCTCTGGAGGCTCCTGCTGGGCCCCGTGTGGAAGGCTGGGATCCCTGAGGGCAAGGACACTCCGTCTGCTCCCTGTCTGGGGCTCATCCCTGTGGATGCTGAGGTCCCTTCCTTCCCACTCTGTCTTTGCTTCCTTCCTGCTGGCCTTCATGGGCGGTAACTACCAGGCCCCGGTGCTCCTGTCTGCAGGTGGGGGTGCATGTCCCTGTCACCCCGGGGAAAGCTGCACCAGGAAAGCTAAAGGTGCACCTGCTCACATTTTTGTTGGGCGATTTCACATCTGGGCTGCAAAATCACAGAACCTGGCTCTCAGAGCGCTGCCATTACCCCTCACCAGGAATATCCTCACCCCCTTTAGAGAGAAGGGCCAGCTGGGAGCTGAGAAACACACCTGCTCAGGCCCTGGAGGCTGCTGGGGAGTTCTTAGCGCTGCTGGCTCTCTCCACGTTCAGGGTAGTGAGAATGCCATCAGCTGTTTCCTATCAGGAGGGTGCCTTCCACTTAGAAGGGGTTGTTAAGTAACCCACACCCACTGGTACTAGGACCCAGAGGCCCATGAGGTGATTTCGGTCAGGAGTGGTGGAGAAATGACAGATCTCTAACTTTGGAAAGTGGGTTGTTGGAGAAGGGTGGCGGCGGGGGGTGTGGGGGGAGTATAGCATCAGGGCCCAGAAACTCTGGAGAATCCAGAAGTGTCCCTCCCCAGCCCCTTTCCCCAGCAGGTTCCCAGAAAAAGTTCAGGCTAGGAACTTGAGAGGTTACAGCAGGGAGCAACTCTCATCCAGCGTCGTCACTCACACGCACCCAGACCTCTTCCAGGCTCCACCCCAGGCACCTGGGCTGGGTGGCCTCGCCCGGCCCCCTTCCTCCTCCCTCCGCCA
>NW_005365764.1:2974966-2976641 GCF_000412655.1 Myotis brandtii
CGGACGGCTTACTTCGGGGACCTGATAAGCAGCTGCCGTGTGCGCTCGGCCAGGAGCCCTCAACGACTAAGCTCGGTTACCGAGCGCATCCCAGCCCAGGCGGTTTCCAGGGCCCGGAGCCCGGTACCCCCACGCCCGCCAGGTGCCAAAGCACGCTCCCCGGGCGCCACCCCGTTGCTAAAGGGAGCGCAACCCGGGTCACGGTGGCCCTGCGCCCGGAGCAATCCCGGCAGGCTCTTGGGGGGCCGAGACCCGGCTGTCCATGGGGTTGGGCAGGGCGCCAGAGGATGGCTTTTCTTCCCCCCTCCCAACCCCTACCCCAATCTCAGCGAGGAGGCCGGCGGGGTCCTCGAGGCTGGCAGCCGCCCAACGCCCCCGCTGTGGCCAAAGGAAGTCCAAGGCCAGTCAGCACTTTCCACGTTGATCCCGTGCTCGTCAGGAACGGGCAGCGGCCAGTGCGGATCTGCTGCTGGACTAGGAGGCCCACCCGAAGGGGTGTGGCCTGGGGTGAGGAGGCCTAGCTTCCCTGTCCTGTGGCCTCCGGGCCTCACCTCTCTGGACCCCCTGCGCCCCCTCGGTAAAATGGGAAAAAGTCGTATGTCTGTCACCAGCTATGGAGGTCCACCACGGGGTCAAGAAACCGAATTAAAAAATGATCTCTTCCCGCTTAATGTTCACTCCTCCCCCACCAGCTCCCAGCTTGGGTCCCCAAGGAAGCAGGTCAGGGAGGTGTCAAGGCTGAAAGCTCAGCAAGGCAGGTCACCTCCTCCCACTCTCTATTTAAGAAACTTTTCTGAGGAGAGGTCCCCACAGAGCCACCACGCTGAGGGCTATTTTGGTCCAAATACCCTGGAATTGATAAGCTGGACCAAAATAACCCAGGGAACAGCTGTTGGGCAACCGGCCCCAGAGACCCTGCCCTGGCCCCTGGCCCTGATGCGCTTTGGTGGAGGCTCGGATGCTAAAGCCACAGAGCTAAGCCCCAGCCTTTTTCCAAAGGTACATGGAGTCTTGGTGCCTTCGGGTGGATCAAAACCCTGAGCCTCTGGGTCTGAGCCAGCGGCTCCACAGATGAGGAGTTTCAGGAGCCCTGGGGAGCAGGGGGGAGGGGAGCGCTGAGCCACTGGGGGTCCTGCAGCTCTTTCCCTGCCTCCATGTCAGACCCCCTGAGGCTTCTGGGGGTGTCCCCACTCTTCCGGGGCCCCCAGCTGCAGGGGCTCAGCCCCCTCGCTGGTCTGTCTCCTCCTCTTGAAGAGGCAGGTGCCAGAGCAATGGTCTGAGTCCCCCCTGAGTGGGTGAGCGTGCCCCACTGCCTACATGATACATTGTAATGATCTGTGACACCCCCACCTTTCCAGTCTGGGGCCTGGTTCCCGAAGCTCATTGAAGTGTTAGGGGAGCCAATTTATTACTGCGGGGGAGCCCTCAGCATCGCTGCTTCAGGCCACCTGCGTTCGGTTGGGCTGCTTGTCTTGCATGTGTGTACCCTGTGCCTGCGTGTCTGAGTGTGGGTAGCTCTGCCCAGTGGGCTGCGTGGCTGGAGCGCTGGCCTGGGAGGCAGGCCCCTGGCTCTGGCCCCACTGCTAGCCACATGCCTCTCCTGGGCCACTGGACCTCTCTGGGGAATACTTCCCAGCCTGGGGTCCCTGGGCTCCTTGAGGATGAACTCTTCAGG
>NW_005365764.1:2976840-2996807 GCF_000412655.1 Myotis brandtii
CCCACCCCCCCCCTTCCCCCTCCCTCCCCCTCCCGCCACAGGCAGCTCGAGGCCCCTGTGGGAACCAGTGCTGTGGAACGTGATCTGAAAAATGTTTGGGACACACTGCATGTGAAAGTGGCCATAGTCTGGCTGTGGCAGGAACTCCTTGCTTCTTGCTTTGGGTGTCCCCCCCCCCCAAGTCCCCTGAATTCAAATTGAAGCCTTTTTCATCAATATCAGCAGGACCAGGTGTGGCTGAGGTTTGTGGGGGACAGGGAGGACCCCATCTTCCAGGATTCGCATCCCTTGGGAAAATGCGAGCTTTGCCACCTCTGTTTTCCCTGCAGGGAAAGCCTGGCTGTGACCTCAGCAAGGTCGCAGGGCGAGCCAGTGACAGCTGCTGGAAATAGAACACAGGCATCCTGACACCCCAGCTGCTCCACGCCCCTGCTCCCTCCCGGGAAGGGGCCTCTCACTGCCTGCGATCGGCGTGAAGAAACCACGCAGGTGACTGGAGGGACCTTCAGAGACTCGGCTGGTCAGCTCCAGGCTTGTATTTATTCTCAGAATCAACACACTTTGTGATTCTCATTCAAGAGGCTCAAAACGGGGGGTGTGGCAAGCACCCAAGGTGTCCTGGTGTTTTCAAAGCTGACATCACGCCTTCCCCCACTGGCCAAGCTGAAGCCCCACCCCTGCCCTGTGCTCCCCTAGCTACAGCGCACTTCCTGTCTCGTCTGGTAAGTGGCCCATGTCCGACTCCCCGTGAAGCCTTGGGGAGCTGTGTGGACAGTGGTACCCAGGGAATCCCCTATGTGGAGCCTGGCCCCTTTAAGCAAAAACAATCCAGTCAGTCTTGTTGCCAGACTGACCTCTAAATTAGCCAAAATTCTAGGTCCTAAATTATAAACAAGATGATGCCAGTATGGCACATGCAGGAGTATGAATGTAGCTGCAGACACTCGGGCTGAGTGATGAGTGTGGCTGGTGTTGGGTGATGTCATTTGGGTTACCGTTGCGATGAGCGCCTGGCTGACCTAGGTAGGAGCCGTGAGAACACCCCATGGGCTCCAGGAAAGGAGATGCACTTTGGCCCTTTGCCTGGGGCAAGCTGACTTGATGAACCCAGTCTCCTTGGACATGGCTTTGTCTCTGTGTCCACCTCCCCGACCCCAACCCCAATCAACTTAGCTAAACCGGGGTCCTCATGTTCCCACCCACTGCTCTTCATCGCTGCCACCACCAGGGGGCACCCTCTGCTGCTGCAGTAAAACAGGCTTCTGCTCTGCTCCTCTCTGACAAGCCTGGACCCACTCTTTCGAATAAAAGCTGCTGCCCCATTTTACTCCTGGGGCAGGAGATGAATATGCAACTATCCTTAATGGGGAGGGGCAGGGTTGTGGTATCCTTAGGAACGTGGGCTTGGAGTCAGACAGACCCAGGTCAAATCCTGGCCCTCCCGTTCACTGGCTCGGTCGCCCTGGGCAAGTTAACTTATCTAATCCTCAGTTTTCCCATCTGTGAAGTGGGAAATGCCTACATGACTGGGTTGTTAAGAGGATTAATTGAGATGTCTATGAGTGCTCAGCAGTGAGACTGACACAACAAATGGTAGCCACATCATTATCAAGCTCAAAGCATTTATTACCACCTGAAATTCCTAGCTTGTTTGTTAGTTTGCTTATTTATTCTACCTTCCCCCCACTAAAATGAAACTTCCATGAGGGCCAGTACATTGTCCAAGTTCCTAGAATCAGCCCTAGAATGTAATAGGCACTCAAGAAATATTTAATTAATTAGCTAACTGTTACCTACAAATGATGCTTCTCAAGTAGCCTACTAGTTTCTCAGTAGCTCCCCGTGGTCTCTCACCCGGAGATGCCCATCCATCTCTTCTGGAGGAGCAAGGACCTTCATCCCTCCCGAGGAGGCCTGGGCTCTGCTCCTGCAGAGGGAAAGGGCTCGTGTGTGGAGCACAAACTGCTCCAGCTGTACCCCTGAAATAGTCGGGGACTTTGGGCTCCTCCAAACACACTTCTAGTTCTTTCCCACTCCTTCAAAAGCACATAGCACCCCATAAAGGGCTTTATCGTGCCCACCTTTGAGCCTCACACACACCCTCTTTCCATCGTGCCCTCTCACCACATTCCAAGGAACCTGGCTTCCTCCAGGGAGTCTTCCAGAATTGCCACGGACAATTTTCTAGTCTCCTCCTTCCCCATCCTGGGAGAATAGGTGCCATGCTAGGGATGGAGGTACAGAGATGGAGCAGGCACCACTGCATGTCTAAGGAGCCCATGGCACAGGAGGCAGCCATAAGAAGAAATAACCACAATTTGGTTAGAGCTCAGGGCTTAGCTGTCAGTCTGTAAAACTCTGACTCACACTGTTTTGTGAAATAGGGGCTGTGAACTTGGCTAGAGTCAGAGCTCACAGCATCGGTCGTGCATGAGTCAGCCGGAATTCAAATCCCAGTTTCAGCCCTTCTAGGCCACATATCAGCTGCGAGTGATGCGATCTCTCTAAGCCTCAGTTGCTTCATCTGTAAAATGGGGATGCATAGCATCCACCTCGTAGGGTTATCGTGAGGATTGAGATAATGTGCAAATTAGCATGTGGTACAGCGTCTGAGGGGATGCTCAGTAAATAGTAGCATCCGACACTGCTACCATTCGGACACCTCCAGCAACCACCGTCTGCTGCCTGCTTAATATTCACAAGCGAGGCATCGAGCTGGGTCCCGGGGAGACAACGATAGAAGAGTCAGCCTCAGTTCTTAGGTGACGCACAATCTCCTTGAAGAGAGGGGACCCGCAGCAGCAGCAGCCAGCAAACAGCTCAAGGACTCACCGTAGACAATCGCTGCCAAACAGGTCTCATGGGCTCGTAAATGTCACGGGGATGCCCGGGCTGCGTGACTGGGAAAGGAACAGCTTGACACCGTTGACCGTGTTTTCCCAATCAGATCTGGAGCACACGGCCATGCGGCTTCATGCTTCTGTACCCTGGCACACGGTGTTCCCTCTGCCGGTCCACCTGGCAGGCTCGGGCTCACCCTTGGAGACGCCCTGTGTTTCTCCAGGTGGCCTTGACCTTCCCAGGTGCGGCCAGCTATCTCCTCTTTTGCATCTCTCGCTTCCCGGGCTTCTGTCACTGTCCCTGACATGTGTGCTGTGGCATTTATTGATGACATGTTTGTCCCCCTGCTGGATTCGCAAGCCCCAGCGTGAGAAGAAAGAGGTCCTTGTGAGCAAATATTATGTCTTTTCTATCTTTAAATTTCAGAACCCAGCATAAGGCCCTGCCCGGGGCAGGTGCTCAGTGTCTTTGCTGAATGAATGAAGGGGTGCATGCATGCATGAATAAAGCCGTCATATGAAATGATAATTGGACAAAATATCTGAAATCTGAGATGCATTGGAGAGCTCAAAAGATGGGGGTCTCGCCCTGGCCGGTTTGGCTTAGTCGATAGAGCGTCGGCCTGCGGACTCAAGGGTCCCAGGTTCGATTCTGGTCAAGGGCATGTACCTTGGTTGCGGGCACATACCCAGTAGGGAGTGTGCAGGAAGCAGCTGATCGATGCTTCTCTCTCATCGATGTTTCTAACTCTCTATCCCTCTCCCTTCCTCTCTGTGAAAAATCAATAAAATATATTTTTAAAAAAAAGATGGGGGTCTCTATCATTACTAGTTGTTCGACTCCACATGCCCTACCCATGCTGCTCGCTGCTCGGTGGCCATATCACTCGCTCCTTGCTTACCTCCTTCCCAGCCCCACCCACAACAATACTGATGACCTGAGCCTCTCATTAACCACTTACACACTGCGAAGCCCCTTTACACCCGTCAGTCACCTCAGGGGGTCCTGAGAGCGGTGGCCAGGTGGGCAGGCGGGGGGCAGTGCTCATCCCACAGAAACCGAGACCCAGGTGGCTCACCCGCTTCTCAGCGGCTGGCAGCTGGCGAGCTGCAAGGATCCTGGGCCTTTCAAACAGGGAAGGAGCTTCCTGTGCTCCTTTTGCAGCTCTTATGGCCTCCAGGGCACAATTACTGGTAACGGCAGGTGGTTAGATGCTGCTGATGGAATGGGCTGACTGACTGGGATGGGCCTCAGAGCCCAGAATGTTAACGTTCCTTTTGGACCAGCCACACATATCTGATCACGTCCTCACTAGCCTCCCCAGCACCCTCCCTCCTCCTACGGCAGATGTGCGCACACCTTCACGTGTGCACCCCCATGCGCACCCCTCCCTCCTTCCAGGTGTGGGTCTTCCTGAGAAGAGAGATGGGAAAATTGACTAACTGGAAGGAGTAGTATAAGGCCACAAGAATTCTTTCTAGTAATGCACACAGGAGGCTACTTTTATGTGGATTTGTATGTGATTTGCATACATTTGCATGCATTTTCCGAAGCCATCACACTGAGTTCATGAAATAAACAATGAAAGGTGAATGCACTTTATCGGCGTCAGCCAGTGGCAGATGCAGATGCATCTACTACCCATGCTTCAGGCTTCTTTCCCCTGAAGTTTCTTCTAATTTAACCTGAAATCATGTTCAGTGTTACTGAAGATCTCAAAAGCTGCAGAAAACACATTTATGCAAGAATAATAATAACACCAAATGCTTACCATGTGTTAAGCTCTGCTCTATGAGGAAAGCTGCAGAAAACACACTTATGCAAGAATAATAATAACACTTACCAAATGCTTACCATGTGTTAAGCTCTGCTCTATGAGCTATAAACATATGATCTTAATCTTCTTCATAACCTAAAGAGTGGGTCCAATGACTACCCCCATTTTACAGATGAGGGACCTGAGGTCTACATGGCTGAAGGTCACATGGCTTGTCAGTGATTCAAACATGAGCAGTCTAGTTCCATTCATTGATGCAGCAAATATTAGTCTGAGCACCTACTATGAGCCAGGCAGGATTCTAAGCACTGGGAACACTGTGGCGAACACGAAAGACGAAGTCCCTGGGGTCACAAAGCATTAGTTAGGGTAAGGTCGGATTGCTGAAACAAAGGGCCCCAAAATATATTAAAGGACAAAGAAGTTGTGACCTGCTCCGCATGGTCACTGGGGAGAACCCAGGTTCCTTCCAAGTCATTGCTCTGCTAAGTACCTAGGACACAGTCTTTGCTGCTTGGGTAGACCTGGGCTGCTACCACGTCTCAGTGTCACCAGCAGGAAGGTGGGAGGGAGCATGGGGGGCCACCCCCAGTGTGTTAAAGGCTGGGCCTGACGGGAGAGGCGACTGTCATATCCATTTCCTTTCTGTGGGTGAAACCTAGTCTGGAGGGCACATCCAAGTTCAAGAGGGGCTAGGGAATGGCGTCTGGCCAGCGGCCGAGGAGGAAGGGAGTATGGATCTGGGTGGGCAGCCTTTGCCACAGAATGACATTCACCAAGCAAACAGCTATATTGGGTGATGTCAGAGAGCAGTAAGCACAAAGAGGAAAAGAGCAAGGGAAGGGGCTGCAGGGCTGGGCGGTCACGTTTTCAGACGGCCACGAGCTCTTAATCCCCGTCCTTAACTGACCCCCAACCATATCCATGTTCGCATGACGACGCTGAAGACATAGAAGAGCCCCAAGCCTTCCCTGAACCAAATGAGGTCAATTCATGTCCAGCTGAGTAACCAGGTGTTCTGGCCAAGCAAGCGTTTACTGGGCTTGACCTTCATGCCTGGACCGGAGGGCCGGAACAAAAGCATGGATGGAGTGTTTGTGTGAACTAATATAAATTCAAAGTAAACATCATTACATAAAAGGGTACGGTCTTTTTTTTTAAGTTTTATTTATTTCAAATGGGCCGGATCCAGCCCGCGGTCAGTAGTTTGCCCACGGCTGGGCTAGGGAATGGTGTCTGGCCAGCGGCCTAGGAGGAAGGGAGAATGGATCTGGGTGGGCAACCTTTGCCACAGAATGACATTCACTGAGCAAACAGCTATATCGGGTGATGTCAGAGAGCCACGAGCTCTTAATCACCGTCCTTAACTGACCCCCAACCATATCCATGTTCGCATGATGACGCTGAAGACATAGAAGAGCCCCAAGCCTTCCCTGAACCAAATGAGGTCAATTCATGTCCAGCTGAGTAACCAGGTGTTCTGGCCAAGCAAGCGTTTACTGGGCTTGACCTTCATGCCTTTTGTCAAGGTATTTTTATTTATTAGTCATTTCATTCTTATTTTTAAAATCCTGTAAGGTAGCTAGGGCCAGTATTTTCATCCCCCTCTGACAATGGAAACTTGAGGCTTGAAAATGTTCAGTCCAATTAGAATATAAACTACAGTGAATTCCTATGTGCCAAGGAACTGGGATAAAAAGGCCAATAAGAGGTGGTTCCCTCAGACACCTTGACAAGTAGCTTAGAGTGGTGTGCAGACATATAAGCAAATATTTGTAGGCTGTGCAATGTTAAAAGTGTGTACCAAATACAGTGGTACAGAGGAGGAGGGGGATAATTCTACCTGGGATGAAAAGGATCAGACAAAGGTACACAGAAGAGGTGATGGCTGACCAAGGTTTTGAGGGATAAATAGGAGTTCTACAAGCAGGTGGAGAATCTGTTCCAGGTAAGGGGAATATACTCCAGAGAGAGGAACTGCATACATGAAGGCATGGAGGTCTTATACAATGCTTCAGAATTTGGCCATGAATGTTGAGAAAGCTCACTAAACCTCTAAAATCCTGGGAAGTAACCGGGTCTCCTGATTCCTTGTCCATGCTTTTGACCTTCTTTTGCAGCTGTCCCATGGTCTGGTGGACCTGGGTGTTGTACAAGCATTCAAGGTTTTGAGGGATAAATAGGAGTTCTATAAGCAGGTGGAGAATCTGTTCCAGGTAAGGGAAATATATTCCAGAGAGAGGAACTGCATACATGAAGTCATGGAGGTCTTATACAATGCTTCAGAATTTAGGCATGAATGTTTGAGAAAGGCTCACTAAACCTCTAAAACCCTGGGAAGTAACCGGCTCTCCTGATTCCTCGTCCATGCTTTTGACCAGGGGTCCTCAAACTACAGCCCACGGGCCACATGCAAATACAAATATTGTATTTGTTCCCGTTTTGTTTTTTTACTTCAAAATAAGATATGTGCAGTGTGCATAGGAATTTGTTCATAGTTTTTTTTTAAACTATAGTCCGGCCCTCCAACGGTCTGAGGGACAGTGAACTGGCCCCCTGTTTAAAAAGTTTAAGGACCCCTGCTTTTGACCTTCTTTTGCAGCAGTCCCATGGTCTGGTGGACCTGGGTGTTGTACAAGCATTTAAAGATCTCTGATCACAGAGCTGCCATTGCTAAGCATTCATCCAACAATATTGACTGTCTGCCTTCTGAATGGACTCCCACATGGGGCTACACCGCAATGTGCCTGAGGCCCAACATGAGGGAGAGGCCAGCGCAGTCTCTAACTCACTTGTCATTCTGAGCAAGTCACTGAGCTCTCTCATCCTCCGCCTCATCTCTAAAAGAAGGCTCTTGCCCTAGCTGGTTTGGCGCAGTGGATAGAGCCTCTGCCTGAGGACTGAAGGGTCCCCGGTTCAATTCTGGTCAAGGACACATGCCCTGGTTGCGGGCTCCATCCCCGGTAGGGGCCGTGCAGGAGGCAGCCAGTCAATGATTCTCTCTCACCATTGATGTTTCTCTCTCTCTCTCCCTCTTCCCTTCCTCTCAGAAATCGATACAAATATATTTTTAAAAGGAAAAATAAATAAAAGAAGGCTCTTGGCCTAGATGATGTCTAAGGTCCCTTCCTGGGTACCTTCTCTCTAATTGGCGGCCAAGCTGGGGAAACATGGAACAAAATCACATGAACCTGCCCCCAGCACTTGAGGGGGCCGGGCCGAGCACCATCG
Source organism: Myotis brandtii (assembly GCF_000412655.1). Classification (NCBI taxonomy): domain Eukaryota; kingdom Metazoa; phylum Chordata; class Mammalia; order Chiroptera; family Vespertilionidae; genus Myotis; species Myotis brandtii. Next base: position 2,984,690 of record NW_005365764.1, read on the forward strand.
TTCTGCAGGTTAGGGTCACTGGTTCCATCCGGGAGTGGGCTGCTTTGATTATCACCTCACCATCCCTTCTCCACTTCTCATCCCAATAGTCTTCTTGTTGGCAAATTCCAAAGACTCTCCCTTTGATCCAACTCCAATCAGGCTCTCTGTCCACGAGCCCCGTCCTTGGGCATGTCCTCCAGCGCCCAATGTTGGCAAGAATCCTGTGAGGTCAGTTTAGCCAGAACCTTAGCCTCAATATCTGACCAAATTCCTCATCCCTCACCATTCCCCGGGGGATGTCTGACCACCTGGCCCCCCTTCAGCAAGAATCCCGTTAGAGCAGTTTAGCCAGAAGCCCCCTCGACACTGATAAATCAGTTGTATCTAGTAATTTTCCATCCACTGCCTCGTTCCAGCCTCGGGAACTTTCCTGGCCCTTCTTTGCAGTAGTTAAGCTCATCAGAGCTTGGGAGGAGACAGTGATTTGTGGCCATCAGACTAGCTCTGTCCTTAGCAGATGAGGTACATTTAGGCTTGTTGATGAATGAGGTGCAGCAAAACCTCAGAAGACCAGGTGGCAGAATGGAAAGGAGAGTGGACACAGGTAAACCTGAAACTACTCAAGAAAAGGGATACAGTAGATCAGTGGTTCTCAACCTTGGCTGCACATTAGAATCACCTGGGAATCTTTTTAAAATCCTGATTTCTGGGCCTCATCCTCCGGAAATTCTATTTCTTTGTTATGGGGTGGGGCCACAACATTAGTAACAAAGAAACAGAATTTCCGGAGGATGAGGCCCAGAAATCAGGATTTAAAAAAGATTCCCAGGTGATTCTAATGTGCAGCCAAGGTTGAGAACCACTGCAGTAGATGGAGCTAGATGACCTAATTATGTGTGTGTATAAAGACCATGTCAGTCAGTAAGCATTTATTGAGCACCCCTGGTGTACACAAAGAGCCCTAAAGCAGCCCTAGGCCAGGTCCTCGTACTCAGGAGAAGAGAAAGGCAACGGAAGGCACCATCTGAGCCATGGGCGTGGGTCCTTGGCTCCCAACAGTCATTAAACTCAAATCTTCACACAGTCAGCTCACCCTGGAAATGCTTTTAATCATCACGGGGTTCAAAGGGGAAGCACTTAGGGCCACTCAAATCAGATTGGCGATGCTAAATTTGGAAACTCTCCAGTGTCTGTTAGGAGGCCAACCGTCTGATTCTTTAGGGAGCAAATGACTTCAGTAGAGAGTGGATTTCATCAAGGAACTGGGATTAAAAGGCAAATATGGCCCGACCAGCATGGCTCAGTGGTTGAGCAGTGATCTATGATCCAGGAAGGAGGTCATGGTTCGATTCTCGGTCAGGGCACATGCCCGGGTTGCGAGCTTGATCCCCAGTGTCAGGCGTGCAGGAGGCAGCTAATCAATGATTTCTCTCTCATCATTGATGTTTCTATCTCTCTCCCTCTCTCTTCCTCTCTGAAATCAATAAAAATATATATATTTTTTAAAGGGCAAATGAGATGTGATTTCCTCAGATACCTTGACAAGCCCTACAGAAAAAGTCCTTCTGAACATCTGGTCTACCTCTCAGCCAGCCCCCAATGCAAGGCTCATGCACACACACAGAGGGCGAATTAAGGCCTTTTTGTCCCCTTAATACCAAGCCCTGTAAGAGCAGAAAGAGAGTTCTGTGTGGTGATGTCCCATCTTTCACTCCTAATTAGCTCTTCAGGAGCTGCTGATGAGTGACAGTTGACTTGGAGTTGTGGTGACTTTCAATATCCTAAAGTGTGGTGAGCCGGCACGGTCATGGCATACTCAGCCCCAGGGCACCTTATGTGCCATGCCAGCTCAGCCTGGTTCAGTGACCCTGAGTGGGTGTGGCTGAAAGGCTTAGAAATGACAGACAAGAGAATGAAAGCTGGGTCTCGGTGGGACACTGCTTCTCTGATGGAGAGACAGCGCCGACCCCCACAAGCCGTGTCTTTATTTTATAGCAGATGCCACGAGGCAAAGTAAGGGCGTGATCAAGATGTTTACAACATTCTCGTGGGTTTCAATACTACTCAACTACATGCACCTGAACTCTATCAAGCCCACATCACTCAGGCACGTGGGGCCACGTGTTCGGACCATAGGTTCAAACTTACAACTATAGCTGTTGGCTATAATTGTGCTGGGAGGGCTCTGGGTCTTGCACATGGCAATGAGAGGACTGTGCCCTCTCATCAGTCCAAGGCTTGACCCTGTCCAAACCCTGTAGCCGCGCCCCACACTAAAGTATGGAACTTAGAGAGTGAGTCCTCTGAGCAGAATGACAATGCACACTGAAAAAAGCAAAAAGCAAATTTGCTGCCTTGAACATCATATCTTGGATGAGAAAGCACCTTGCAGGTGAGAATCTCAGCAAAAGAAGTCCTGGGTGATTGTTTTCATTGTCTGGGTGTGAAGGAAGGAACGAACAGAAAGGGGGCATGGGTTCTTTCCACCTCATCTCGGATACACGTGTCCCCCACTTCAGGGAAGAGATGTGTTCCTGAAAACTTAACTGCAAATTGGGATTTTTATAGCCTAAGTCATTTATTTCCCATTACCTTCTTTGCAAAAATGGGTCCTCAGAATATCCGTACACTTTAGGATGTAATAAAACCACAGTGAAGGCTGCAGCAAACCTCTTCACATTATCACTTTTATAGCTGGAACGAACCATGTTCTTACAATAAAAAAATTACATTGAAAAAAAAGGACATAACCGAGGGTTATTTCTCTACATGGTACAATAGTTCCAACGTCAACCACCCTTTCCTGGGTAGTTTCTAAGCTTGGGGCACCAGGCAAGGCATTTTCATGTGGTGTCGAATATCATTTCCACAACAATCCTGTGATCTAGATGTTATTATTCCCATTTTTTGATGCAATCATAAAGTTTAAGGAGATTAAGTATCTTCTAACCCATGTTTCTGAACTGGAAGAGGCGAAGCTGGAATTCAAACCAGGTCTGGATGACTCTGGGTTTGATATACTTTCCCTTCCATACCTGGTTTAAAGGTCTAAAGCAGTGGTTCTCAACCTTGGTTGCACATTAGAATCACCTGGGAATCTTTTTAAAGTCCTGATGTCTGGGCCTCATCCTCTGGAAATTCTGTTTCTTTGTTACTAATGTTGTGGCCCCACCCCATAACAAAGAAACAGAATTTCCGGAGGATGAGGCCCAGAAATCAGGATTTTAAAAAGATTCCCAGGTGATTCTAATGTGCAGCCAAGATTGAGAACCACTGGTCTAAAGTAAGAAACCCAACCAACAATCATGCCAACAACAACCTCAGCTGCTGAGGAAAACAGCACGCAGCCTGGGTTCTAACAGGTCCCGTTTGCAAGAGTCCTTTAGGGGCTGAGAGACTGGTCACACCTTTTGCAGTAGCAGGGAGGAAAAAATGTCCCTCCTTCCCCTCAAGGTTCTTTGGCTGGTCTAATAATTAAATTGACGTAAGACAGATTAACAGGAGAAATCAAATTTTATTTCAAAGGTACGGGAGCCCCAAAGATATGGGGCTCAAAGGAGTAACCGATGCAGACAGCTTTTATAGCTTCTCAAGAAAGAAACAATACATTTGTGAAGAATGGACAAGACAGAAGGGCTTGAGCTTGGAGTAGCTAGTCAGTGAAGAGGTACAAGGTGGTCTGTACAGCGTTCTCAGCCCTGAGTTCCCTGTCTCGGGATAAGGATGCCTTCTGCCCTCCTGGTATAGAGCGGGTGCCTTCACCTGGGACGTTAATTTGCTGCTTTTAGGTGGACGAACAAGGTCAGAGTGCCCTTCCTGCACCTGCTGCTTTTTAAGTTTCTTTAATCTCAAATCATCAATATGCCAAAGGGGCATCTTCCGGGGTGGCATCTTTCACTCCGGGTGTCCATTTAGATCTCACGTCCAAAGCCACGTATGAAACCTGTTGGCTTTCATAACAGCTCGGGTGAGGCTGCATGGGTGATAAGGCAAAGGACCCACCGCTCAAAGCCCAACTGGAAAGGACCGAGAGGTCCTGTGTTTACGAGCCACATATCAGCTGCCAAACCCCCAAGGCCTGCTGATCTGGGAGCCCAGGCTGGTGGCTTCAGTCCTAGCTTCGAAATCTGAATGTTTAGCTCAGCCGTTGTGGCTCAGTGGTTGAGCATCAACCTATGAATCAAGAGGTCATGGTTTGACTCCCAGTCAGGGCACAGGCCGGGGTTGCAGGTTCCATCCCTGGTGCGGGGCGTGCAGGAGGCAGCTGACTGATTCATTAATGTTTCTATCTCTCTCTCCCCCTCATTTCCTCTCTCTCTAACATCATTAAAAACATATTTTAAAAAGAAATCTGACTGTCTAAGGGTGCCAGTGTTCCTGTCCTGAGCTGTGTGGTGGCCCGCTTCCCAGACGGTCCCCAAGGGGCCCTTCCTGGTAGCCACACCCTGGGCAGCCCACACTGTGCTGAGGTGGTTCCCGTGACAGACAGCTTGTGGCAGGCATGTGCCTCCCAGCATTCGGTTGTGAAAAGGCTACAGCGTCCATCACGGACATGACTCTTGCTCTGCCTCTCTCTCTCCAAACACTCTCTCGGGGGAAAGCCAGCCGCCACGCGGTGCGGTCTATAGCGAAGCCACGTGGCCTCCCGCCAGCACCCACATCAGGGAGCGTGGGAGGGGATCCTCCAGCCAAGGCGGCAGCCCAGGCGGCATCCTGACCAGAACCTCCAGAGAGATCTGGAGCCGGAACCACCCAGCTCAGCCACTGTTGCATTCCCGACCCACAGGACTCGTGTGATCATACATGTGTGTTATTTTAAGCTAAGTTTGGGGGTCATTTGTTTTGCAGAAATAAAAAGCAAACAAACAAACCAAGTAGAGGTTGTTTTCTTTTCGAAGCTTCCCCATGGTTGGCATGAACCATCCCTGGCCAGGTTTACCCATCCTGACAATTTCTCTCCTCCTTCTTCCAGCTATTGACCCTCTCGTCCCCTTTATTTTTAATAACTTCATTAAGGCAATAAGTCTCAACTCGGGGCTACTGAATCAGGGAGTACCGTCAGCCATTGCACTGCTACAGGGACAGTGGTTTTGTGAACGGCACCCCCTGGTGTACGTTGAACAGGCTGCACAGATCGACCGGCAGCCAGGCCAGCCCCACAGCAGAAAAAAGATGCCAGGTTTTTCTGCAAAGATGACAAGCAAGGGTGGTAGTGGTAGGTGGTTCATTTTCACCGGGGCTGGCAGACTCGTTCTGTGGTTGCAGGCAAAGCCCAAGGATTTAGGTCGTTATCTTTCTTCCTGTCTCAGGAAGGCACCTACAAGGCACGATGGGCTAGTGGTCATAAGCTTGGGCACTGGCGTGGCAGAGAGGTCCAGTCCCAACTGTCCATGTCACCAGCGGGGCGACTCCACATGTGGCTGCACCTCCCTCCAGGACTCTGATTCCTCAGGGGTCCAATGGGAATCATAGAGGCTCCTTCTCCCCCCAGCTATGGAGTGGCTGGAGGTACAGTGAGGTCACAATGATCATTATCATTGGTTCTCCCCGGCGAGACCCCCACTCTGCTGATTACAGAGCGGATACTCAATAAGGATTTCTTGAATTAATGGAACAAAAGCTTCCATTTCTCCAAGAGGGAGCTACCCCTCTAGTTCTGGGTACATCAACAACCCACAGTAATCATCTCGCCGATGATAAAGTCGCACGTTGAACTGAACCGTACAAAGCATCCAGTACAATCAGAACCTCTGTCTCACAAGCCGTAGCCTCCATGCAGCCATTTCTTCCACGTTGGCGACATTTCCGAAGAAAGGAAACCTCATCCGTTGGCAAAACAGATGGAGAGGCAGCAGCTGTGTGGCTCCAGGCGCCCCTGGAGGGCTCTGGCTAATTCTAACCTGAAGACAGACGCACATGCAAACATTTAGCCAATAACTTAAGCCTGGCTTAGCTTGACTCAGCTATAAACAGCCCTGCCTGGCTGCCCGGCCCTCCGCCTGTCTCCGCGGCTGTATCTGAGAGGCTCCGGGGGGAGAGAACATGCCAGTTGTTTCTTCTCCGGCTCCAGGACACAGGCGGGATCAGCCGCTCACGTCAGAGGGGAATTCACCGCCCCCCTCCCTGTGCTGGTCTAGCATTTCACACTCTTCCGCGCCAGAAGGCCTGGGCCACGGACTGGACACACACAGAGCGGAGCTGGTGTGGCCCAGGGGAGCTGCCTCCTGGGCCTGCACACGAGTGTTGAGCAAAGATTGAGAAGGAAAGAGAACAAGCCTCCTCTTCACACGGCCTCTTGCCCTGCCCCCTGGGCTCAGCCCACCCCCCTTCCCGCCAGCTCCTGCACAGGCACCCACAGGGCCGGCTCTGTGCTCCGAGCGGCGGGGACACAGCCTGGGCAGGAACCACGAGCAAGAGGAGACAGACAACAAACACGGGGAGAACTAAACAGTGGGGTCATTCCAGACAGGGATGGTTGTGTGGGAATAAACCAGCAGTTCCATGATGGAGGAGGCCAGGCGGGCTCCTTTGGCAGGTGACCAGGTGGCCAGGTAAGGCCCCTCTGAGGAGGTGACATTTGAGCTGAGAAGACCAAATGGTTGAAGGAGCCAGACGTGCCAAGCAAGACCCAACTGTTCTATTTAGAGGCAGGACCTGCCTGCCACATGATTCGTGGGGTCCCGGACAAAATGAAAAGGTGGGGCCTCCTCAAAACCCAGTAACAATTTCCAGCCCGGCTGGTGGGGCTCAGTGGTTGAGCATTGACCCAGGAACCAAGAGGCCGATTCTCGGTCAGGGCACATCCCCAGGCTTCCGCCTCCAGCCCCGGTGCGGGGCATGCAGAAGGCAGCCAATCCATGATGTTTCTCTCTCATCATTGTTTCTATCTCATCATTGTTTCTATCTCTCTCCCTTCCTCTCTCTCTAAAAATCAATAAAAAGTATTTTTTTAAAAAAGGGATTTCAAGATGGCGCCAGCAGAGCGTGGGCCCCGAAAGCTCAGGCCCTGTGTGACTGCAGGGTCCGAGCCCGAGGAGTGGCTCTGGAGAAGGAGTGGTCAGTGTGAGAGCACTGAGGCGTGGATGGGCTTGGAAAATTCCAAACTGGAAAGGCCAGTGTGCCTGGAGGGCAGAGGGCATGAGAGGTGTGTGTGTAGGGGAGGTGGGTGGGCCAGACTAGGGTGGCCCGTGACAGAGGTGTGATTGGGGGCGTGGCACAAGGGAGAGACTCGGTCTGATTGATATAAAGATCTGACTGGCCTCTGGGTGGAGGCTGGTTACAGTGGGGTCCCAGGGAAGCAGAGCCCCAGGTTAGAAGGCAGATGGTGGTGAAGGTGGAGATGGGTGGGCCCCCACTGCCCATAGTGAAGTCAGTCATATGGGAAGGTCTTCATGCGTCCCCTCCCCTCTGTCGGAAATTTCCACATCCTCGCGACCTCTGTCTGCCTTGCACACTCATGTAACTCCATCTGCAAAGCCACCCGCTCAGTGAAGCCCGGCCTGCAGGCTGGTACCCGCCCCTCGATAGCGCCCCCATCCTCAGCTAGACTGGCACATCCTGTGTTTCCGGCGTCCAGCAGAGGGCCCAGCACATGGCGGTTCGTGTTCAATAACTAGTTGCCAAGTGAGTGAACGAATGTATTAACTCATCTTAGAAGCAACAAGGCCTGCACATCTGAGCCTAGACCAGTGATGGCGAACCTTTTGAGCTCGGCGTGTCAGCATTTTGAAAAACCCTAACTTAACTCTGGTGCCGTGTCACATATAGAAATTTTTTGATATTTGCAACCATAGTAAAACAAAGACTTACATTTTTTATATTTATTTTATATATTTAAATACCATTTAACAAAGAAAAATCAACCAAAAAAATGAGTTCGCGTGTCACCTCTGACACGCATGTCATAGGTTCGCCATCACTGGCCTAGCCCTTGACCTAAAGAAGGAGGCTTCTATTTCCCAGCCCAGCACGGTTCCCTCTCACTAGATGTTAAAAAAAAAAAAGAAAGAAAGAAAGAGAAGAAGCTGGCATCCGAGGCTGTGGCACCCAAATTGCAGCCTCTGCCTATTGTTTATGCTATATTTGTCCTGTCTCCAGGCGGCATCCTGGGGCACAACAGGAAGGGACATGCCAACTGTCCCTCCCAGGAGGAATGCTGCCCTGTTCCACCCTCTAGTGGCCAGAATGGATAGTGCATATCCCCAGAAGTGAGGATTTGGACCCTGAACAATTTAGCCAGAAGGAGAAGTGAGCTGCTAGAGAGGCCGGGCAGCTGAGGGCCTTTGGGGCTGGTGGCCTCCATTAACCTGGGGTGTTATTTTCCTGGGTCATCCCACACCCCCAGGATTGCCAAACTGCACAGGAGTTGGGCGAAAGCTCCCCTGGACAGATGGCCTTCAGCCCTTGCCAGAGGAGGACAGAAACACTGAGACTTTACAAGGTTTTTTATGGCCCCCGCACAGGGCTGCTTTATTTACCTGCAGCATCGACGAGGTCTAAGAAAAACGCAGATCCACCATATAATTTGGAGCTAAGTACATGATGGATGCCCAGAGATTTAAAATTAGCCCGTCCACTTAATACCGGGCATTATGCTTGCTTTCAAGCGCCTGGGTGTCTGTTAGGGAGGCATCACTCGGGAAGGACTCTTGGTACAATAATCGGACTCTATCCTCCCTAGAAATAAAAAAAGGGCCCGCGCTGAAGGGAACCAGTGTCCCCAATGCCCTCCAACTAAACCGGTGGGTAGAGCTGTGTGCTGTCTGTGTGCCATCATGCCCCACGTGGGGGATTACTTTGTGGTGTGCACAAATTAGAGTGAGGTTTCGGGTGATTTCCAAAAGGCAAATATGTATTTGCTGTTTTACAAACACATCTCACTTAGCTTTCAAAACCGAGGTTCCCCTCCCGCTCCCACTCCAAGGAAGGGTGCACGGTGCGTGCGGTGGGAGCAATGAAGAGGCTTGTCCCTTGGCACCTCATGCAAGTTCATGATCAGAAAAGAGACGGAACAAATGTGCATTAAAAGCTAGCATCGGAGGGAATGCTGACCCTTATGCTCTGTACGTGCGTTATTTCATTTCATTTTTACGGCAACATTACAAAGTATTTATTATTACCTCCATTCACTGAGTAAGAGGTGAGGCTTCGAGTAGTTAAATGATTTGCCCGTGATCAAGCAGGAGGAAGTCATTGTCGAGCCAGAATTCAAACCCCGGCTTGCCTGACAGGTGCTCCAGCACTCTGCTCCATCGGAGTCCGTCCCATGTTACACCTCAGTCCCTGCATTTGTTGGAATTGTGGGGAGCCAATCAATAACAACCTTTAACCCCCGCTGGAGAAATAGACTGCATTAGTTATCTGTTGCTGTGTAACCAATTCCCCCAATTAGCAGCATTTCAAAGCAATAAACCTTTACTGTCCCCTGCTCCATCGGAGTCCGTCCCATGTTACACCTCAGACCCTGCCATTTGTTGGAATTGTGGGGAGCCAATCAATAACAGCCTTTAACCCCCTGCTGGAGAAATAGACTGCATTAGTTATCTGTTACTGTGTAACCAATTCCCCAAATTAGCAGCATTTCAAAGCAATAAACCTTTACTGTCCAAGCTTCTGAGGGTCAGGAACCTGGGGGTGGATTAGCGGGGTGATTCTAATGCAGGGTTCCTTATGAGGGCGTGGTTCAGAGGTCAGCCCGGGCTGTGGCCAGCTCAAGGCTCAATTGAGGCTGGAGGATTTGCTTCTAAGCTCCCTCACTTGGTGTCGGCAGGAGGCCCCATTTCTTGCCACGTGGGAGTTTCCCTAGGGCTGCTCATACATGGCTGCTGGTTTAATCCAGAGTCATTTTGCTGATGGTCCGTCTACTAATGGTCACAGAGACCACCCTGATACAATACGGCACTGGACCAGGCATGAATGCCAGGAGGTAGGAATTCCTGGGCGCCACTTTGGAGGCTGCCTATGGCCTTAACACTGTAAGAGCTGCATCGAAGGATAAGCTACATGGCATAAGATATGTGTCCACAAGGGACTTTTTAATTCTTCATCCCTGAAATAGACACATGTAGCCACCTGGTCACAGGCAGGGCTGGGGGACCGCAGCTCCACAGCAGGTCAGGCAGGCTTAACACAAGGAGTTGCTGAGCATAAGACATTCTGCAAAGAGAATGGGCTGAGCTGGGCAGGCTCAGCAACACCTCCCAACTGGCCAACCACAGTCATTTCTCTACCCACCCCCCGACCAGGAAGCCGGGGGTGCTCCTCTAATAGGCTCACCTTCATAGGAACACATGGCCACAGAATGGATTTTTCACCAACACCTTCCCTGGTTCGGTCAACTCTCTGATCCATCACTGCCTGTTACACCTGGTGGAGGTTTTATGAGACTCTGCGGGCAAGCGATGTTTCTCATTGACGTGGGTGTCCCCAGAACCTAACAGTGCGTGGCATGTGCCAGGATCGTCACCACCACCATCATCACCCATCGTTGAATACTAGCGTGTAGTGTACTAATTCCTTCACAAGAATGCTCTCATTCCATCGCCATGACGCTCTGCATTAGGTGCCATTACTATCTCCATGCAATGGAGAAGGCAAGTCAGCCTCAGAGACATTAATGTGCTCAGTCACACAGGTAGCAGGTGGCGGAGGTAGTGAAGCCAGCCTGTCTGACTCCACAGTCTTGCTCTTAAAACCCACGCAAGAGAGGCTGGCCAGTAAATAGTTATTAAAATAGGTAAATTCAAAAATAACCATTGACTTTGAGAGAGGAAAGAAAGCCTAAATAGGTAAAGTTTTTGGGCTATAGCAAGTTCTAGAGAAAAATCTAATCCCCACAATGCTTTTCCCAGGTCTTAGGAATACACTTAAGGTTGAAAAAAGGAGTCCCTTCCTCTGAAGGCCCCTCCCACTAGCAAATAATTTGTTTCCAAAAGGCAGAAGCATGGGCCAGGAGGTAGCTTCCTTTTCAGTGTAGAGTTGCTTCTTCTCACCCCCATTCTCTTCGGTAGATGCTGCCCCCATGGTTAAAGAGGGCTGTCCGTGAGACCTTGGCAAAGCAATAGGTCAGACAGGGGTCAGAGCAGATGGTTTGTTGGCTTCAGGCACCAGGAAACTGATGGATTCACCCTGCACTTCCTGGGAAACGCAAGCCCAGTTTGTTTGTTTACAGTTTGTTTGTTTACGAGACAAACAAATGAAAGGCTAAGAGACAAGAGGCTTAGGGTCTTAATGCCTCACTCAAACTGTTGGCCTGCCTGGGAGCAATAGCCCATTAGCTGTCCCCATTGGTGTCTTGCCTAACCCTTAGGCCTACCCTGACCCCCACCCCCAACCCCCAGCTGTGTCCCTCTAGGGACACCAACTCGCTTTACTGTCCAAACCCAATCAGCGTTCCACCAACTGCCACGAGAGCACAATTGCCTGTAAGACACAGGGCAAGGCTAATGGGGAGACACGAGAAGATAAGGACTCGTGGGGAGACGGAGAGAGACGGTCTCACAGGGAGACAAGGGCTCAGGGGAGACAAGGGGATCCAGGGCATCGCTTGCCTGTGGGGAGCTGGGTGTGGGTGTTACTTGACTGTCCTCAAGGAGTTTGCTTCCATCTTGGGGTGAGTTAGGGGGCAGGGCACAGAATAAAGGGGTTATGACTGAGAAGCACTGGCCACAATGCTTTAGTCACTCCAAGGAGGGAGGGAGCACTTGGGGCTGGGCTGAGCAGAAACACTTTGGGGGGAAATGGGGGCTGAGGAATCGGGAAGGTACACTCCGGTGTTTTCCAATCCTCATTCTTATGTGATTTTTGCAATATTTGGCTATAGTTTATACTATTGTTTATTTAACAGTTTCTTTAAATTGAATCATTTTCATACATAAATGTATTCATCTTTAAAGGAAACTTTATACCACTACAGCAAAAGGAAAGCTATTGATATACATAAGATAAAAGCGAAAACAAAACAGTGCTGATAAATTCTAGCTAGATACTATTGCTGGTGAAGTCTCTGACTCTTAACAGGTACTCAGAGGTGTTGGAACACTTAATTCAGACTTTCTCCCTGATCTAATCCAAAGATTAAAAATGAACTGAATTCCTCTTTCTGGAGAATGGCAAATCCCTTCCTCTGCAGCTCACC
>NW_005365764.1:2996843-3012482 GCF_000412655.1 Myotis brandtii
CCCACACACACACTAGGCTACAACTTGATCCTGGGAAGATTACATTAAACATACTTCTATGACTGCTAGGCTTTGATGAAAATAAGGACAACTTCCAAGGTTGGTGTGGGAATGGGAGGGGGTACTAAAATGAGAGCAGAACGGCAATAGTCAGCAAAGGTGACAGCGGGAGATGGCGTGAGGGCCAGCCCTGGGATCAGGACACTAAGCCTTGAGCTCTCCACAAGATGGGAAAACTAATCCTGAGGCTCCTGCCGTAAGCCCTGATTCTCTAAACGGAGCTCAAGTGTGCCCAGTGCGGTTACAGCCTCTGGCTCTTAAGGAAAGCAAATATAAATCCTCCCTGGAAAAAAAGGCATCGCCAGTTTAGGATCCCTACAGAGTAAGTTCAACCCAATATAAGTTCCCAGTTTTAAAAATTACCAAATCCAGCCCTGGCCAGTTTTCTCAATGGGTAGAGCATCAGCCTGCGGGACTTAAGAGTCCCCGGTTTGATTCCGGTCAAGGGCACATGCCTGGGTTGTGGACTCGATCCTAAGTAGGGGGTCTGTAGGAGGCAGCCAATCGGTGATTCTCTCATCATTGATGTTTCTATCTCTCTCTCCCTCTCCCTTCCTCTCTAAATCAATAAAAATATATTTTTTTTAAATTACCAAACTCTCAAGGAAACAAGCTTCACTGAGTGAGATCAGCAGAATTAACAAGGTGTAGACTTAGAATGATATGAATTTCTGACATTGGGTGTAATCTAAAAATACAAGAGTAGTTAAAATGAGAAAAATGTATAAGCAATTGTTACCTTAACAAATTTAAGAATAGAATCATATGATCATTGTAATTGATTCACACAAAAAATCATTATTTAAAACTCTCAGCAAATGAGGAATAAAAAGGAATTGCCTACAGCAAGCATCATTGTAAATACTAGCAGAGACACATTAGAAGCATTCCTTTTGAAATCAAGAATCAGACAAGGCACCCACTGTCCCTGTTTCCATTTAACAATGTACTAAAGATATTAGCCAGAGCAATAAGACAAGAAAAAGAAATGTGAGGTTAAGGATTAGAAACAAAAGTGCCAGTATTCCTAGAAAACATAATTATCTGCAAAGAAATAGCCCAAAAGATTTTTAGACCTAATTATTAGAATTAGTAAAAGAGTTTAGCAAAGTGGTAGAAAATGAGATTAATATGTGAAACTCAATTGTCTCTTTATACACAAGCAACAAATGAAAATATTAATTCTTTTAAAAGATGTTATTTGCAATAGCAACAAAATAGAAGGTACCTAGGAATAAATAAAACAAAAGATACGACACTGATAGAGAAACATTTTAAATGTTTTTAAAGACATTTTTAAAACTCTAAATAAATACTGAGTTATGGTTAGACATACACAATATGACTATATCCAGTGTCTCCAAATTGATCTATGGAGTTGATGTAATTTCAATCATAATCCCAACAGGTTTGTTTGTTTGAGAAATTTGAGAAGTTGATTCCAAAATGTATATGAAAGATGGGCAATGAGCTTAAAGTAATATAGAGCCTTTCTCAACTAAATTACTCCTCTGAATCACAGAGTACAGAAAATTATTTTAGTGACTAGTTTCATAGTCCTCCCAAAGATGGTAATGACTAGTACCATCTTAGATGCCTGGGAGAGAAGTAATTCTTCACACAGAACAAATGGTTTAGGACAGTGATGGCGAACCTATGACACGCGTGTCAGAGGTGACACGCAAACTCATTTTTTTGGTTGATTTTTCTTTGTTAAATGGCATTTAAATATATAAAATAAATATCAAAAATATAAATCTTTGTTTTACTATGGTTGCAAATATCAAAAAATTTCTATATGTGACACGGCACCAGAGTTAAGTTAGGGTTTTTCAAAATGCTGACATGCCGAGCTCAAAAGGTTCGCCATCACTGGTTTAGGACATTAGGGTGAAGAAAGGTTGGCTGGAAGGCGAGGGTGAAGGAATTTGCTTAATTGCATACCAAGACTTATTATGAAGCTACTAGTGCCCCAGTGCACAGATTCATGCACATTGAAAGAAAATTAATTTGAAGGTGACCAGCAGGGTGGGACTAGGTGAGATGGGCCAGACATGCCCTGGAGCCAACCTCCCACAGTCCCTCCCCAGCCAGCCGCACCTGGGGCAGCGCCATGGCTCAAGGGGCATCTGCAGAGTGAGCAGGGTCCCTCTGGCAGGTGGGGTCCTCGACCTGGCCTGCAGGGATCAGGTCGAAACCAGCTCTCCGACATCCCCCGAGGGGTCCCGGATTGCGAGAGGGCGGTTCTCAGATGACGCACCCCGGAATTGGGCTCCCTCCTCTCTGGTTCCGGGTGGATCACCCAAGAACCGCAGCTGCCAAGTCACTGGTTCATAGGTCAACACTTAACCACTGAACCATGCCGGCTGGGCTATAAAGGAGAATTTAAAAGAGAATAACTATCTTACTATGCGATTCATTATTATTTAATGTAACGGAAAACACTTTGTAGCAGAAGCCAGGACTTAAACATTTCTTTGGGGTGGTAAAGATGGAGGTGAAGTTTTCTGAATTTTTTATAGATGGCCTCACTTTGATCCAGATCCTGGGTATTAGAGAACCTTGCTCTGATTATCGCTAACTCAATCGCTTCTGGTTTAGAACAGTTCCCTGACAATCCATTCTCTTTTTGAGAAATGCTCAGAATCTCCGGATTTCTCTCCCCGAGGTGCCTGGGTGCAGGGGAAGTTTCAGGCCCCCTGGGGGCAGTGGTGAGAGGCTGGGTTCTTACACAAGCTCTGACTGCTCCGGCTTTGCCCTGGGGTGTCCTGCGTGCCTTTGGGCCCTGGCCTGTTTCCAGTCCTGCCTGCGCCTAAGCCTCCAGCTGACATCCACTGTTACTGCAGGTCCTCAGCTCTGCTATCTGCTCTGGTCCCGAGGCCACTGCGCTCTGAGGCCTCCCCTGCCCTGAACGCTAGGGTCAGGCCCCCTGGCCCTGTTAGCATCTCCGTTTCCCCCAGGCGGATGCAGGGACTTCTCGCTGTGAGGGCCCAGCGGTGCCATCGGGGTCACCTATCTGGAACCCATCTCTCACCAGGTCACCCTACTTTCTCCTCATCACACTGGATGTTTCTGGAAACAGAACATCAACCTGTCTGCTCTCGGGATGTGCCCTCAGCTTGTCAGGAGTTTCTGACCTTCGGCAGAGCCCCAAGGGTCGCAGGTGGCATGTGCTCCCCCCTGGTCCTCCCTTCTGCATGTCTTTACTCTTTCCTCTCACCTCAGAACACCCATCCCCCGTCCCCCCAAACCCCCAACTCTCCTCTCTGAGGATGGAGCAGCCCAGCAGGCAGCTGGACCTGGAGCCGGAGCTTCAGTCCGATTTCTGCCTGGAGACACCAATTTGGCAGTTGTCGGTGCTCAGAAACCATAATTCTGATGAGAGAGGTTTGCCAAAATATATGTCACCGGGTCGTCTGAGCCATTTTCAGTTTCTGGGAGGCACACCCACAGCGTATTACCGACACTGAGGACCCGACTGCTGATTTCCCTGTGGCTCTCACGGAGAGGCAGTTGGCTGGATTGGTTCGACTCAAAAAACAGTTGGGAAAAGACACCCTTGCCAATGTATTGAAATAAATTGAGTTTATCTTATCACATGCGGGATAAATACATACATTTCTAAATAAATCATTGATATTTATTTTCACAAAAAAACCATAGAGCGGTGAGTTCTGCTCATGAAATGAATGGGAAATCTCTTCCATGAAACCTAATTTTCAAGCAGTGCACTTTATTAAATCAGCCAGCCAACCCAACTTTCCTGCTGTCAAGACTGCTCTTATTTAGATTCAGGATGATGTATGATTATACACCTTCTTGAGAATTCGGATTCTTCCCACTTCTCTAGGGAATATAGTCAACGATATCGTGATAGCCATGAGTAGGGGGATCACTTCGTAAGGTATATACATGTCTAACCACTAAGCTGCACACTTGAAACTAATGTCATATTGAATGCCAACTTTAATTAAACATTTTTTTAAATTTCCAAAAAAGGAGGAAGCATCTATATGCCAGAAGAAGACAGATAGTTGACTTACAGGAGGCTGGCCCACACCAGCATTTTGAATTGTCCCTCATCTGCCTCAGCAGTTCTCAACCTGTGGGTCACGACCCCTTTGGGGGTTGAACGACCCTTTCACAGAGGTCGCCTAAGACCATTGGAAAACACATATATAGTTACATATTGTTTTTGTGATTAATCACTATGCTTTAATTATGTTCAATTTGTAACAATGAAAATACATCCTGCATATCAGATATTTACATTATGATTCATAACAGTAGCAACATTACAGTTATGAAGGAGCAACGAAAATAATTTTATGGTTGGGGGTCACCACAACATGAGGAACTTTATTAAAGGGTTTTGGCATTAGGAAGGTTGAGAACCATTGCCTTAGAGGGTTTGTACATCCCTCAGGCATTGCAGCAGAAGCAGGATTCAAGATGACTCAGAGGTTCGTCTTTCCCCAACAAAGTGGAAGGAAAACAATGGTGAATGGGGAGGTAGGCCCACCTTAGCAAAGGG
This sequence comes from Myotis brandtii, assembly GCF_000412655.1. NCBI lineage: Eukaryota > Metazoa > Chordata > Mammalia > Chiroptera > Vespertilionidae > Myotis > Myotis brandtii. Next base: position 3,001,438 of record NW_005365764.1, read on the forward strand.
GACACATGTCAGTTGAGAATCTGAAAAATTCTCACTTTAATTTTTATTTTTTGTTAATCCTCACCCGAGGAAATTTTTCCATTGTTTTGTTTGTTTGTTTTTTTTGTTTTAGAGAGTGGAAGGGAGAGGGAGAGACAGACAGAAACATTGATGTGAGAGAGACACATCTGCCTCCCACACGTCCCCCAACCAGGGCCAGGGATCTAGCCTGCAAGCAAGGTACATGCCCTTGACCAGAATCGAACCTGGGATCCTTCAGTCCATGAGCCGATGCTCTATCCACTGAACAAAACAGGCTAGGGCAAGTTATGCACTTTATTTTTTTTCTATATATTTTTATTGCTTTCAGAGAGGAGGGGAGAGAGAGATATAAACATCAAAAATGAGAGAGAATCATTGATCAGCTGCCACCTGCATGCCCCCACTGGGGATCGAGCCCACAACCCGGGCATGTGCCCTGACCAGGAATCCAACTGTGACCTCCTGGTTCATAGGTTGATACTCAAACACCGAGTCACGCCGGCCGGGCAAGCTATGCACTTTAAACTATCTTGCCTGCATGTGCCCTGGGAGGGTCCATGCCACCTCGAGTGGTATGCACCCCACTTGGGAGAACACTGACCTCTTTTATTTCTTCAAACACTCAGCACACCCTCTACTCACCTATTTATTTCTGTTCCTATCATCTGCCTCCCCACCCCACCCCCCACCCTCAGAATGAAAGAGGCTCCAAAACAGCCCCCTGGCTGCCTTGTTCCCTGCCATGTCCCCAAAGCCTAGGACACTGCCTGGCACACAGTGGGTGGTCAATAGACAGTTGCTGAATGAAAGACTCAGTGACCTGTCATTGAAGCTCCCTGCTGTTAGAGCCCTGTCCCTGGCTGCTAAGGAAAACAGCTAACCGCACCCCCCCCCCCCCCCCCCCATCCCAGAAACGCCACTGCCTCTCGCCCGCCTGCAGGAAGCTTAGCCACGTTGCAATGCGAGGGGAGCCCCTGTCCTGTCCGCCGGCCGCTGGGGACGGGGTGGGGACCGGGGGCCTGCACACTGGCTGCTTACAGAAACGCTGTTTTCTTCCAGCTTTATTCACTTTCAAGCCTTTTCCTGTTTTCCTCTCATGGCCAAATCCACCTCTTGGCAGACGCCGCTAAAGTCTGAGTTTTTGAATTAGATTCTTGAACGGTGATTAAAACAGATTTGGGACTTTAACAAGAGATTCTAAAAGACTAACAAAATCCAGACTCTCCCAAAGGGATTGATCGCGGTGGAGGGAGGCGGCAGGGGCCTCACGTCTGGGGAAGGCACCGCCTACTCTGGGCTGGCGGGGGTGGGGGAGTGGGTTTCTCACGGACACGCAGAGATCTGGCCACCAGCGTGTCCACAAGCCCACTTTCCACCCAGGGAAACTGAGGGAGAGAAAGGCTAGGACCGCTGTCTCCGAGGCCACCACCCCGGAGAGCAGCAGGAGCAGCAGCAGCCTCCCACCCTTGTCCCTGCTCGACCTCCAGCCTCCCACACTGAGACGCATTCATTCGGATTGTTTCCTGAGCAGTGCCCAGGCGCTTTTTCCCCCCCAAATAAAAGTGGAAGTTTAAAGTCGCAGGGGTAGAGGCAGTGAGCCCTGGAAGGAGGGAGCCCGAGGGGCGGCGCGGACCGGGGAAAGGGGAAGGCCCCGCTGAACACTCGGATGAAAGGAGCCTTCAGTGCGTGTCGGTCTGAAGTGTGAAAAACATCAGCCTCTCCCCAGTGCTTGTCTGTCCATTAAAACTCAACGTTGGTCCATAAAAAACAAAACAAAAACAAAACCCAAACAGAAAAACAAAACAAACAAGAACACGAACAACGGACTCTGTGCTCCCAACCATTCACGTCATCCGTGACCCTTTTCTCCCGGACCATCCGACATACCTGAACCTAAACCCAGGGGCTGGATTCTGCCAACGTTCTGGGGAGCGGGGTGGGGGCAGGGTCGTGTGTAAATGAGCCGTGTGTTGTGGTGGAGAACATTGCCGGTGGCCTGAGCGGGATCTTTCTGCCTTTGTTCAGTGCAGCGTGAGCTGACATCGGACGTAGGATCCGTACAGTGTGGGTAGCATCCTCCGGGGAGGGGGACGCTCGCACCCTGGCCAGGCCCGAGCTCGCGGTGTCCGGCGGGGAGGCCCGCAGCTTCCCAGGGGGACGGGTGCACAGAAGCCTGTTGATCACCAGTTGAATGTTTTCCTTATGGCTTCAAGCAAGAGCTCCGCTGCTTTTAATAGACCAGTGAGAAACCAAGCATCACACCTTGTTCCTGGTGTCGGGACAGCCACGGGGCCCCGCCTCCTGGCCATGGAGACTCGGCCTTCCTCTACCAAAATGAGGGAGGCCTGGGAGCGGAGCTGATGCCCGAGCTGGTGCCACGTGGGCCTATCAGGCAGAGGGCAGCGAGAGGACCCCCCGCTCCAGCCACACCTAGGAGATGCCCCCCCCGAAGGCCTGCAGCCCTGCTGGACACCATCAGCAAGCTTCTGGGATGAGCGAGTCAACAACGAGTTACAACAGAGAAGGGACGACAGCATGACCCCCGAGCGCTGCTGGACCAAACGCAATGATGAGACGGGCCCACGGGTCTGCAGTAGCCCCGGGCTTTCCCCTTTGTGGGCTTTCTCCTTCTTGGCAGTTTTCTATGAAACCGGGACCCTTGACACCCTACCCAAACCTGCTCTGGGGAAAGGGAGAGACACCGTGCGCCTCAGACCCTGCGAGACTGACCACGCTCAGGGCCGTCCTTCCCAGGGCGGCTTGCTTCCTGACGAGTCAGTCCTGAAGCTCAGGGCTGGGTCACTGTTCATGGAACACAGCCCCCAGCGGCGTGCAGAGGGGAGGTGGGGTGCGCCAAGGTTTGGAGAGGTGCCACGGGACTTGCCCTGCATCCCAGACACCACCCTTCAGTTTTGGTTTTGTCTTTACAGAGTCAGGCTGGCCGGGGGTATATTATGTACCATTGATTCAATCTCTGGGCTGGGCTGGGGGCGATGGGAGAGGGTCCTCAATGGTGAGTATTAGACAGACCACCAGCATACTAGATCCCCATAACAGGGACGATGGGCCAGGAACAGAAACTCACCAGGGTGGAAAGTCCCAGAAGCCTAGCAAGGGGCAAAACTGGGAAAACAAGAACCTGGCCCCCAGGGTACCCCCTCCTCCCCTGGCGTATCACTGGTCATGCGGTTTGGACCCCTGACCTTTCATATCGCTGGGCAGGCTGCTTAGACCCCCTGAAGGGTACCCCCTCCTCCCCTGACGTATCACTGGTCATGCGGTTTGGACCCCTGATCTTTCATATCGCTGGGCAGGCTGCTTAGACCCCCTGACCTTTCCCTCCCTAAGATAACATCTGGGCCTCAGTTGTATTTCAGCTCCAGGCCCAGAAAAGCAGCCAAACCAGACAAGTGATGCCGTGGGAGCTTTTACCTTCCAAGTCACTCAGCAGTTTCCTCAGCCTCGGGCATCTGACCATTTCACCCTCCCGTATAGTCATGGACAGACGAAGCTGCCGGCTGGCCGCTTTCTGATATGTGGGTAACGGTTTATTAAGAATAATGATTCACAAGTAGAAAGAGGAGGGAAATGTTAGGACTGTCGAGCAATACAGCCCTTCAGGGCCATTTGTAAGCTCCCCGCCCCAGGAGACAAAGGCCAGGAAAAAAGCTCCCTGGACACCAGGGGTCAGACCATATAAGGAATTGAAATTGTCCTGAAGAGACCGACCGCACACCTGCATTCCATCCGCATTCCAGGCCCACTGGCTCAGCCCCACACCCACTGATGACAAGTTCCCCGACAGTGACTGCTTATGGGGTGAAACTCCATCGGCCAATGTCCCGTTGCTGGGTGCTGTGCAGCCCTTCCCTTTGGATATCCCAATCCCTTCCTTAAATAAATTCCATTTCTTAAATCACCACCTGAGATGGCTATTTAGCCTGCCCACGCACCGCCATGCGAACCATCCACCCTGTTCACCTTTCAGGGAGGGTCTGCTAGCAAGTCCGCTAAAACCCCAAGCTGTGCCCTGGCTGGCGTGGCTCAGCTGGCTGGGCATTGTCCCGTGCACTGAAAGGTTGCCGGTTTGATTCCCAGTCCGGGCATGTGCCTGATTTCCAGGCTCCATCCCCGGTAAGGGGCGTGCAGGAGGCAGCTGATGGATATTTTGCTCTCACATCAATGTTTCTCTCTCCTTCTCCTTTGCTCTCTGAAATCAATAAAAACTTTTTTTTTTTAAATAAATCCAAAGCTCTACTTTCACAAATATTTATGGAGCAGGTTCCAGAAATGGGCCTGCAAAGATGAATGTGTCAGCACATGGGGCTCAGTCCTGAAACCACAGCAGGACGAGGTGAGGGGGTCTAATGCTGGGAGGAGGTCCCACCAGGGAGGGGGATGGGGAAGGGGTGTTCAAACTGGGGAGGCGCACAGACTTATCCAGCTGCACGCCAGAAAGGAATCTGTTGCTCACATCCTCCATGCGTGTAAGTGTCCTCGGTGCCTGTCTGAGAAAGCAGCACCTGCACAGCAGCCCTCCCGCCATTTGTGAGAGAAAGGCACTCCTCATCCATCCCATTTTTAAAAATATGTTTTTATTGATTTCAGAGAGGAAGGGAAAGGGAGACCGGTAAGGGGCGTGCAGGAGGCAGCTGATGGATATTTTGCTCTCACATCAATGTTTCTCTCTCCTTCTCCCTTGCTCTCTGAAATCAATAAAAACTTTTTTTTTTTTTATAAATCCCAAGCTCTCCTTTCACAAATATTTATGGAGCAGGTTTCGGAGATGGGCCTGCAAAGATGAATGTGTAAGCACATGGGGCTCAGTCCTTAAACCACAGCAGGACGAGGTGAGGGGGTCTAATGCTGGGAGGAGGTCCCACCAGGGAGGGGGATGGGGAAGGGATGTTCAAACTGGGGAGGCGCACAGACTTATCCAGCTGCACGCCAGAAAGGAATCTGTTGCTCACATCCTCCATGCGTGTAAGTGTCCTCGGTGCCTGTCTGAGAAAGCAGCACCTGCACAGCAGCCCTCCCGCCATTTGTGAGAGAAAGGCACTCCTCATCCATCCCATTTTTAAAAATATGTTTTTATTGATTTCAGAGAGGAAGGGAAAGGGAGAGAGAGATAGAAACATGGATGATGAGGGAGAATCATTGATTGGCTGCCTCCTGCACGCCCCCCACTGCAGATCAAGCCCACAACCTGGGCATGTGCCCTGCCCGGGAATTGAACCGTGACCTCCTGGTTCATAGGTCAACGCTCAACCACTGAGCCACACCAGCTGGGCCATCTCGTCTTATCATGGGACATTCTCTGGGGTGAAAAAACTCTCTCGTCCCAGGGTACCACGTGAAACATGGTCTCGCCCTGTTTTGTGTACCTGGTGCTAAGGGTGGGGTTTTCTGAGTTGAGGATAAGATCACCTTAGCCAAGGGGACAAAGTTAACACTCAGGGGCACCAGGGCCAGGCATCCTGGGCCTCCTCACTGAGAAAACACAGCATCGCAGCACCCAGCCCAGAAGGCATCCCTGCATCTCCTCACCAGGAAAGGTCAGACAGGCCCAAACCAAAGGACGGTCTCCAAGATAACTAGCCCGTGGTCTTCAAAAAGCATCAAGTTCAAGGCAAAGAAAGGCTGAGCAGAGTTCCGGGACCTTCTCGAGACAGGACTGTCAAGGCTACGTGTGATCCTGGGTTAGATTCCGGGAGGGGAAAAAATTATAAAGGGCATATCATTGGGCAAATTGTCAAATTTTGAGTACGAAACTGTGGATTGGGCAACAGTGTTGTTTTAATATTAAATTTTGTGATTTCGAAATTCCTACTGCAGCTGCGAAAGAGAATGTCTCTGCCCTCGGGAAATTCACACCCAAGTAGCTATGGCTGAGGGCACAGGTCACAGGGCTCTCAGGTGGGTCAGAGCAACACCAATATGCAAATGCACATCCATACAGAGCCGAGGTGAAGCATAAGGGGGAACTATAAACACTCCGGCGAATCTGGGTCAGCGGTATGTGGGAGTGCTTCGACTATTTCAACTTTTCTGCAAATTTGAAATGATGTCACAATAAAAAGTTGCAGCCCTAGCCTGTTTGGCTCTGTGGATAGAGCATCGGCCTGTGAACTGAAGGGTCCCCGAGTTCAATTCCGGTCGGGGGCACATACCTGGTTGCAAGCTCGATCCCCAGTAGGGGGTGTGCAGGAAGCAGCCGATCAATGATTCTCATCATTGATGTTTCTATCTCTCTCTCTCCCTTCCTCTCTGAAACCAATAAAAATATATAAAAACAATAAAATAAAAATAAAAAGTTGCAAACAAATACATGAAAATCGAGGCATATGATAATTTTTCTACTTTCCTATTTTACACATTTTCTTTAACGAAGGCATATTTTTATAATGAAAAGTTAATAAGTGCAGATCATGTTTCTAAAAAAAGACTCTCTGTTAATAATGCTGATTATTTTTAGTGTAACTGGAAAGTTTTCCAGATCGTCTACCAAAAAAATGTCAAAATGTATGGATTAAAATTCAGAGATAAAAATTTCACCGGGCTGGCGTGACTCAGTGGTTGAGTGTCGGCCTAAGAACCAGGAAGTCACGGTTCGATTCCTGGTCAGGGCACATGCCTGGGTTGCGGGCTCAATCCCCAGTGTGGGGCGTGCAGGAGGAAACCACTTAATGATTTTCTCTTATCATTGATGTTTCTATCTCTCTCCCTCTCCCTTCCTCTCTGAAATCAATAAAAATATATATTTTTAAATAATAAACATTTCATATACTTTTTTTTCAGTCAGTGCACTCATTCAGTCAATGTTATTGAGTCATATCATGAATTATATTTTCCAATCACTGTCTGTCTTCATCTTATTTCTGTTTATGAAGTGTTTAATATGTCCTACTTCCTGTGAAACATACTTAGTCAACGCTTTAATGAAAAATAATTGGTGCCCCAGCTGGTTTAGCTCAATGGATAGAGCGTCAGCCTGCAGACTGAAGGGTCCCAGGTTCGATTCCGGACAAGGGCACATGCGTGGGTTGCGGGCTTGATCCCCAGTGGGGGGCGTGCAGTAGGCAGCCAGTCAATGATTCTCTCTCATCATTGATGTTTCTCTCTCCCCCCTCTCCCTTCCTCTCTAAAATCATACCTGGTTGCGAGCTCGATCCCCAGTATATTTAAAAAAAAAAAGAAAGAAAAATAATTGGTACTTAGTTTTTCAAAATTCTTTTAGGGGGGGGGTCCACAAGTAGAAGCCGTGTGCAGCCCACTGGACTAGGAGGCGTGACAGTGAGTGTGACAGTAGGAGGAGACCCCTGGGAGAGTAATGGGGTGCTCTGGCCAACAGGCAGCCCAGTGGGTCAGAAATCCAATCCAGCTCTCCCTTCGTGGGATGCAGAAGCCAGCCTCCAGGTCTCCTGCAGGACAGTTCCTGGGTGGAGCTGGGAGGTAATCTGATTCCCCGGAGGGGCCTTGGGCCCAGAGAGAGGGACAGGGGTCCAGGTGGTGGCTCGCAGGAATGAGGCCCACCGCGAAGGTAGGGACTAGCAGACAGGTCGAGCTGATGCTCATCCCCGTGCGCAGGTCCAGCTGGGTTTCCTAAGGTCAAAAGGAGCCAGTTCTACTGGGTCCATGGCGAGAACACCTGCCCGAGAGGCTGGGGCTGGCTGAGTGTTCAGGTGGGCACAGGTGGCACCAGAGGACTCAAGAGGCTGAGGAGCAGGCAGGACGAGGCAGGACCTAATTATCATAGCAAGCATAGCAGTCACACTCCTTGCTGTGCATAGAAACCTCCAAGTAGGGAATAACGCGCCCATTTTAAAGAAGCAGAAATTGAGGCCGGTGTTGCCCAAGGCCACCCTGGGGCTGAATTTTGATTCCAAAATGCTGAGGCTCTTTCTAGCAAACTAAGCTGCTGGGGGTTCCTTCCATCCCAGGGCCACGCCCATTCCCACCCCAGCCTCATTCTATTCCTGCTAAATACATCTGGGGCCCAGCTCCCACCCCTAAGTGCAAGATTCCGGAGTCACGGAGGTGCCTTTAACATTAGAGGTTCAGACCATGTGTGTGGTCTTTAAACCAGTGGTTCTCAAAGTAGGGCCCCAGGACCAGCAGGCAGCACCTGGGAATGTGTTAGTCATGCAAATTCTCAGCCCCACTCTGGCAACCCAGAGGCCCGCTTTGCTCTGGAAGCTCTTTTCCTTACTCATGGGATGAGCATTATCAGTGTTCTTAACCCAGGGTTGTTTCGAGGCGTCGCCGAGATAGCACTGGATTCCTAGCGTTCATAGTGCACAGATCCAACGTCACCGTTATCTTACCCGTCACCACTTTAGGAGCACAAGCTGTTTCTCGAGAATGAAGGAAGCTCTGGCATGTTCCCTGCCTGTCCCCTTCTTCCCCTCTTCCGGGCTGGTCTCACGCAGGCTTCCAAACCCCACGTTACCTACCCCAAGTCACCCAGGTGCGCCCTGGCCCCCACCCTGTGCCAAGCCCGGCGCCCTCTGGCTCAACTCTGCTGTTTGCATTGTTGAGGAAGGTCCCCCCAACTAGGTCCAGCCACTCTGCCCAGTTTCGCAGACAAACAGCACTGGGACCCTGTCCATAGATTCTGGGGCCCCTCTTCCCATCCCCCGGATGGTGTCCAACAGGGTGCAACTTCCTGTCACCTCCTCCTCCTCCATCCTCTACCACAAAGTCAGGTGACCAACCTGGTGGCATCTAGACCAGCCATGGGCAAACTACGGCCCGTGGGCCAGATCCCGCCCGTTTGAAATGAATAAAACTAAAAAAAAAAAAAGACCGTACCCTTTTATGTAATGATATTTACTTTGAATTTATATTAGTTCACACAAACACTCCATCCATGCTTTTGTTCCGGCCCTCCGGTCCAGTTTAAGAACCCATTGTGGCCCTCGAGTCAAAAAGTTTGCCCACCCCTGACTAGACACATCCCTGTGCTGTTGGCAGATGCGAGCAGAGCAAGGAAGATGGGCCAGGTGCAGAAGCCAGGATGGAAAGCCCCCAGGTGCCTAGCAAGGGACAATCAACTGTAGGGTAGGACCTCGCCCCCAGGGTGACCTTTCCTCCCCTCTCATATTGCTGGCCATGAGGTTTGGACCCCCCCCCCCTTCCTCCTAGAGATAACATCTAGGCCACAGTTGTATTTCAGCTCCAGGCCCAGGTAAGCAATAAAACCAGCCACTGGTTGCTGACCTCAGGACCAGCTGCATTGAATAATGACCCCCTGGTGGCGGCCAGCCAATCAGTGGAGACCGAAAGATCAGACACAGGCTGAAAACCCGGACTACAGGCTTTATTAGAGGAGAAGCACCTGCCGGGCTGTCTCGCAAGGGGAGGACAGCAGCACGTGCAGGGGTGGGCACGCCTTTTGAGGGGCGGAATGGGAAGGGGTGGGGGGCTTAGTGGACACACTGGGAAAACTGCTGAATATTCCTTTAAGATCTTTCCCTGGATCTCCCCTGAAATCTCTGCCCTTAACACCCTTAGGATAGAGGACCGAGTGCATTCTCCCTCCAGAGAGCACACCCCTGCCTTTCCCTTCCCCTTCCTCTCCCTCCCACCCTCAGGCACATCACCGTTTGCTTCCTCACTGCCAAGCTCCAGGGGCCCTTCCTTTACCTCTAGAACTTGTTTGCTAAGCCCACATCTTCTAGGACTCACTTTTCCTACCTCTATAATTTACCTGAGAAACGTTCTCTTACAGTTTGGGTCTGGACTTTGAATCCTTTCCTAGCCAGAACCCAAGTACCGAGGTTGCTGAACCCAGGTTTCGTCTGACCTCACCAGTCAGATACGTGGTGCCTACAACACCTGGAGGGCAGGGACCTGGAGCAGGGGGTGGGGGAGGTGTCCTTTAACAGTAACCTGGCCCAGGCACCCTCTGAATTAGCTGCATTTAACCCACTTCCCACCCAGGCTCCACTTGGTCTCCATTTCCCCGTGAAGGTGTCTTTACTGTCTTGACTTTGGAGTGGACGTGCATCTCTTCTCCACCTAGCAGACTCTACAGGCAATACCTGCGCCATTCGGTCTGTGCAACAAACATCCCTGAACATGCAGCAACAATAAGATAGCAGCAAGATGGACAAGTCGGTTCATACTACCTTCTCTATCCCCAATTTTCTCTTTAGGTTTCCAACACCAGGACTCTCCTTGCCCTTCCTCTCCTACTTCAGGCCTCCGGGCGTCACCTGGGAGATCTTTGAAATGCAGATCCCCCTCCCCCAGACCCACAGAGGCTGCACAAAATATCCCTTTGGACCAGTTCTCCGGGGACACTGGCTTCAAATATGAATTTCCAAAGGGTCTCGGTAATGAGAAAGGGGGGGGGGCAGGAATCTGAGCTTTAGTAGGAGTCTCTCCTTGTGATTCTTATGATGAAGCAAATTTGCATAAGTAAGTCTGCGGTAAGGATCTGAAAACAGCCCATTTTCACCCCAGGATGGAGCTTGAGGGCATTCTTTCAGGTTTTTTTCTTAAAATGAAATGAGTGGCATCTGGAAGTGGGGCAGAGGCTACCACCCCAATGCCTTTCCTTAAAAAAAAAACAACAAAAAAAATCCCAACAGTTCAGAAGGAAATAAGGTAAAAACTCTGCGTTGTAGCCCTCTAGCCTGTTTGGCTCAGTAAACAGAGCGTCGGCCTGTGGACTGAAGGGTACTGGGTTCAATTCCAGTCAAGGGCAGGTACCTCGGTTGCAGGCTTGATCCCTGGCCCGTGCGGGTGCATGAGGGAGGCAACCAATGGATGTGTGTCTCTCTCTCACATTGATGTTTCTGTCTCTCCCTTTCCCTTTCAGTCTCTTTAAAAAAACAAACAAACAAACAAAAAACAATTTTAAAAAAACCCTAAATAGTGGACACAGGTTTGTGACCAGATAAGCTGTCCGTGTGCATCCACCGGCCCCAGCCTCCCAGTCAGGCGTCCAAAGTCAGAGGACGCACCTCCAGCTCAGCCTCCCCCGCCCCCAAACTGCCAAAGCCACCAACCCTGCCAAG
>NW_005365764.1:3012532-3017567 GCF_000412655.1 Myotis brandtii
TTCTCCTCCCCGGGCCCACCCAGACGAGGGCGGCCCCTTTTTTTGAAAGCCATCAAATTCAATATTTACAGGAACAATCCCATGCTTGGTTCTAAAATTACTGGCCACACAAGGCACCGTTTACTTCTCACAACAAGAAAAAAAAACAACAACTAGGCTTGTGCCTTGCACTTAAAAACTAGAATAAATAAAGTTTTTAAAAAAATTTTAAATAAATTGCTTATTGCACGTACCCCCTTTCCTTCCTGTTGAGGAACAGAGTAAACGCCGAGGTTGCCAGGGTTGGTGGGGGGGGGGGGCTCCACCGCCTTGGCAAGCCCCACAGCGGCCGCCCTGTAACTTTAAACCTGGCCTGAGGTCATCGCGTTCGCGCGGCCAAACAGAGCGAGAGGGCGGTCCTAGTGGCCCCAGGGAGACCACCTTACCGCGGGCGCTCCCGCCTCCCCGGCACCGATAAATGCCCACTCCGCTCCCAAAGTTCCCAGCTGCAAAGTTTGCTCCGCTGACTGCCCGGCCGCCGGAGGAAGCTGGGGGACCCCTCTTGCCCTGGGACTTTTGCTCCCCGCCTTCCAGTCCCCCGTTTCGCGCTCCTCCAGGCGAGGGCCTGCGAATCTTCCCAGAAACTAGCTGCTCGGCCGGCCGAGGGGAACAAGCTGCCCGAGAAGATGTGGAAGGCGCGGGTGCTGCTGTTGGTTTGGGGGAGTGCATTGCTCTGGGCTCCGGCAGGAGGAGGTAAGACCCGCTCCCGCCCCGCGGCTGCTGGTGAGGACCTGGGCCGGGACCCGCGGGAGTGCCCGGGCCTGTGTTTTGAGGTTGCCTAGGAGAGCAGAGGGGCGCGGGGAGGGTGTGCCTGCGAGTCCGGAGGACCCGGGAGAAGGGGAGGCAGCGCTGAGCTGGTGCCGGGTCGCAAAGAAAGAGCTGAATGGGGTGCGAGGAGGAGACCCCGAATCCACAGGCGGCAGAAACGAGGAGTAAAGGGGTCTCCCTCACAGACAGCCCACCTCCTGGCATGCCCTGCTCAGCTCGGCTCGCAAGAGAAAGGGTGGCGGATGACGGGTAACAGCAGGAGCCTTCCCTGGCCAGGACTGAGCTTCCCTACAGGGCCGTGTATTGGAGGAATGCCGTGGCCTCCCTCCAAGGAGATTGGGCTCATGGGATGGGGAGCGACATCCAGGAGTGCCGGCCAGGGGAGAGGATTCCCCCTGTGAATCGATGCTCTCCCTCTGGGGGCTGCCAACTTGTGCGCCCCCAGACACACTCAGGGCGCATCCCTGGGGACCCTCTGTATTGAGGATCGTGTGGGAGGGAAGGACGGAGTGGAAGGCTCCGAGTAGCAGGAGGGAATGGAGGGTGGCTGGGACTGGAGGTTTAAGTTGGTTGGAGACGCTGTGTTGAGCTTGTGCAATGATGCCCATGAGTGTTGGTGACTCCTCAGACTTCAGGTATGTTAGGTCTGATGATGGGGCACTGCCTACCTGGTCATCTGCATCGTTCCATTCCCTGTCCCTCTTCTTGCCCGCTCGTCCTCCTCTCATCCCTTACCTTTCTGCCCAGTTGGTGGCATCCCAGGACGTTTGTCAATATTTTACTTCTTTTCTTGGGTTTTTATCATCTGTTTTCCCCAAAGAATCTAAGTTCCCCAGGACACAGCAATGTCTGGCGCGTGCTATTTGCTCAGTCATTATTGGTAGAAGGGATTCTCATCTAACTAGAGATCTTTGGAACTGGAGGCGGCTGGGCTGTGCTCTGAAGGTAAACTCTGAGATTTTCCAAACTGAGGATCCCAGTGCCAGAGGAATCCTCGTAGGGAGTGGCTCGAGGGAGGAGGCTCCAGCAATTCCACGCAAGGACAGAAATACCCAGCCCGGGGGAAGTGACACAGGAGAGGGTGCTCTGTGCCCAGCTGTCTGCTTCCGAGATGGAGCAACCCTCTCCGCAGGCCCGCGGGCTATTCGTGGGGGCCCTATCTTTGTCACTTCTCTTTTCCCTGTAATATACACGACTCTGCGGTTCCGTTACATTTCCTTTTTGGCGAGACAGTGTGCAGATGATACCGTGTAGAGCTCACCAGGGCAAGGTGTGGGAGGTCCCCAAACGGAGCAGTATCCCAGCCCTGCTCAGGGGGATGGGGTGGGGGTGGGGGGTGGAGCCGGCAGCTGGGCGGCATCCTCTGTTTGCTCCAGGGAAGGGTTAAGCTGTAATTATCCCGAAACCGGTTCCTGAGTGTCTGAGGTACTCCCGAAGGGTCGCTGGCAGGAAGCCTCCTCTGAAAAAACTGCCAGGGACTGCTAAAGACAAGCCCCCGGGCTATGGGTGAGGGGGCTGTGAGTGGATGCTGATTTGCTGGCCTGCTGGCTAGGAGCTGAGGCCCCGAGGGGTTTTGTCTGAGGATAATGAGGGAGGCGACTTGCATCAGGATGAATAGCTTCATTGAGCTGAGCTGTTGTTGGCTCAGGTTGAGGAGTAGGGCTGGGGGTAATTATGGTGATGAATTTTATTATCTTTCTCCCAGGATCCTGCTCCCTACTGGGCCTCCCCCATCTAGTGTTGCTATGCTCCGCGTTAGTTTTATAATCTGGTCCCATGTGTTGTCTCGTGGAGTCAGAGGGTTCAGAGACCCTCCGTTGTCCACACATCTGGCATTTCCCTCAATGGTCAGCCCCACCCTCACTCTGAAACCTCATCCAAAGCACGCACTTCAGGACTGCTTTTTGGGCGAGATCCTGCAGGCCGCTGCTTGCTGCAAAGCCCTGTGCTCTTCCCCGCCCAGTCCACCCAGGATTAATCATGCGGCAAACAACTTTCCCTGTGATTTCCCCGAAACCCTTGCCAGTTTCGGAGGCCCTGAAATCTTCATGAGTTGCTAAGAGTTTTTGTGGCATCAGCCGAGCGTTTCGTAAAAGTCAGGTCTGTTAGAGCTTGGGAGGGAGGCCTAGCATTTCACTTGGTGTATGGCCGTGGTCGGCAAACTGCGGCTCGATTTCTTATTCCATGTTCTGGTCAGAAATATTTTTTCAATGCTTTAGAAGGATAATAACAGAATGCTTGGCATAAAGAGAAGCATCAAACTGAATAAATATCCAGGTTTACCCCTAGTTGTGAGTCTCCTCTCTGAGACTGTGTGAACAATGATGGAGATGATAATGTGTTTCCTTCCCAGGTCATGGAGGACACTCAGGCTGTTAACTGGGAGGCTGAAGAGGAGGAGGAGACAGAGAGACCCAGTGACTCCTTGGGGTGTAGCCTGGAGCCCCTAGGGCGACTGCATGTCTTCAGTAGTGCTCACGGACCAGAAAAAGGTCAGGGGATAGTGATGCTGAAGCACTAGTGTAGGCTCTTTCTTCTGTGGGGAGGGAGTTGGAGGGTTCTAAGAAACTTACGTATATATTTTGTTAATCTTCCCCTGAAAATATTTTTTCCATTTATTTTTTTTTTTTTTTTTTTTTTTAGAGAGAGTGGAAAGGAGCAGGGGGAGGAAGGGAGAGAGAAAGAGAAAGAAGAGAAATTGGGTGTAAAGAGAGACACATTGATTGGTTACTTCCCTCCCCCACGGGGGCCAGTGATCGAACCTGCAGCCCAGGTACTGCCCTTGCCTGGGAATCGAACCTGCTACCCTTCCAGTGCTTGGGCCGATGCTCTGTCCACTGAACCGCACCGGCAAGGGCAAAAAGCACATTTAAAAAAAAATAGCCACGCATGAGATGGCTAAGTCAGGACTGCGAGCACAGGGAGGAACCCTGACTGAGCAGAGGTATGCAGCCCCCTCTCTCTTTCTCTGGCCTCTGAAGTCTCAAGATTCCCACGGGGTGAGCAAATGCGAAAGCAGCTCTCCATCGCGCACCACCCTCCTCTCTCCCATTCCCATTCCCCACCACCTTCTAGGACCGTCAGTTACCGCATTTCATCACCACAACTCCTACATTACTTACTATTATCTTCAGGATACAACAGAATTGGGCTTCTGAAATGGGTTTAACTCCAACCACAAGCTCTTTAGACATGAAAGTTCTTTAAACATGAAAACAAAAAAATGTTAAGAGGTGTAAGCAGTTCTTTACACTGAATGCGTACTGTAATATTCCTTTAAGAATGAACATACCGCAGTACATTACGATAGGATTCATCCATTCATTCCCCAAATGGCACCTCAGCATGTCCGGAATGCTTGGTGCGGCGCTAGGTGCAGCCTCAGAGTGTGCACACCTAACCTGAAAGCACGCTCTGAACGCCGCACCAGCCCGGCCACACACCTGTGCTTTGAATTCCATGGGCTTATCTGAATATTTGTCATATTTCTGGCTTCGAAAAGTAGGCACGCCAGGTTAGAACTTGTGGAAATGTTATAGGGGAGGCCAGAGAGAGAGAGAGAGAGAAGACAGGAATACTTAGCACTACCCTGTGGCACTCACTTGAGAAATCTGATTAAGATCCTGACACCTCTCACCTCTCAGTGAGAGCGGTTTGTTGGAAAAGAATCACATGATTGGTGGGGAGGTGAATTAGGGACGAGGCGGGTGGGGCAGGTACTTCTAAAGCCAAGAATAAGTTTTAGGATTCCCATGGGGTGAGCAAACACCAACGCAGCTTTCGATTGCACGGGTGAACCCTTTCCCTGCTGATTTCTGGAAACTTGGGGAAGGGAAAGTGACCAGGCATTTTATCCGAGGGCTATGAGAGATGGAGCCAGGTTAGGGAGCAACAGGAATGGTGTGCCAAGTTCATCCAAGGCAGGAAGTCGAGCTGGTGGCTTCCTTCCCTTGGGTCTCACCCAGCACCCACCAGCCAGCCTGCCCACAGCGGGCCAGTCCGGGCAGGCCCTCCGTTCAGCTTCGGCATAGGGTGTGGGCAGACGCTCCTATTCTCCTGGCCCATTGCCTCTGCCCTGGAGGAGCCTGGCTTGTCCTTTGAGGGCAGTCCAGCTGGAATCAAGCCAGGTCCACAGGGAGACCTGCAGGCCTGGCCACCTCATTCACCTAGCTGTCTGAGGACCTGCGAACTGAACTTGTTAATGCAACACTAAATTGCATGCAAGAGG
>NW_005365764.1:3017692-3046959 GCF_000412655.1 Myotis brandtii
AACAACAAACCAACCAAAAGGATAACCACTTTTCCGGAGGAAGATGTGCTCTTGACCCCTGTGCAGAGGGAATGTCACTGGGTAATGACTGTCATTGTGACTTTTGTAGCATGCCGGGGAATGCCAGTTACATAGAAAACAGTTGGGAAGCGGGGCAGGGGGGCATGCTAGGATACGTGTAAACATGTGACCGATGAGAAGAGAGTGTTTCCTGCAATTCATCAAGGTGTCTCTATCTGGGGGAATAAAACATGACTCATATAAGCCACGCAGTGACCCAGTGAATCCTGCTCAAAGGGTCTGCTGTTGTCAAACCTGCCTTGCCCAAGGAATTCATGTATTGAACAAATATTTCTTGAAACTGCTGTGTGAGTGAGGCAAGGCAACATTACCCCTGCTTGCAGCTAGTAGGCAAGATGTCATATCTGATCACGTGGGATTCTGATCCCAATGACAGTGATGCTGTGATGACTCAGAGATGGCTGTTCTATCACAGCCTGGAAGTGATTCACCCAACGCCTCGCCCTTCTCCTGTGTTGCACGTGCACCAAATAATGTCTCAGGTATTTCACGCTTGAGAAGGACATGCCTTCTCTGAAGCGGTGGGAACCACATCCTGTTCTAAATAAACGAGTTGGTTTCCTGGCCTCTTGTGAGTTTGGGTAATGTGGGACAGTTTCATCTGAGCTGGATCGCCCCCTCAAAGGTTACATGCCTGAGTCTGTAAAGCTAAGGGAACTGGATTCTGCATGGATGGTGTGAATGGCAGTAACGCTGTGATAACAGCGAACATTTACTGAGCACTTAGCACATGTCCAGCTCTTTCCAAGCCCTGCCTCACTTAATCTGCACAACAGAACCACAAGGGTGCAACTATTTGTATTTTACAGAGGAGTAAAGAGGTTCAGAGAGGTTTAGTAACTTACACACAGGCACAGCACAAGCAAATGGCAATGGCGGACTTAGATTTGGGCAGCTCACCCTCAGAGCCTATGCCCCTAATGACTAAGCACAACAGCCAGGGAATCACAACTCAGAATAAGTACCCTGTATACGTAAAAGAATGTATGAGGAAAACGGCGTGTCCTGAGCCGTTCACACCATTTGTTATCTGCTGCTCGGAGTTTGGAGATGAGATTCCACTGGGATCCAGAAAAAGCCTTGTGGGGAAGATGGGACTTGATCTTGGCGGTGAACAATGGTGAGGTTGGTTGGACAAGGTATCAGGCAGAGACGGGCAGTTTGGGAGAGAGAGGCTGCACGGAAATGCAAACCACCTAGAATTATGTGGGAAGCGGTCTGGGCAGGGCCGGGAAGGCTCGCTGGAGGTCGGGGGAGTGAGTTGGGGAGTGGCAGGAAATTCAGGAGAAGGACGAGTCCATGTTGAGTGGGGGAGGTGGACCTTTTTCTGTGGCTTCTAGGCAATAAGAGAAAGTGGGAGTGGGCAGGCCATGAACAGTGGTTGTCAGAAAAGTCAATGAGGAGGACACCATATGAATCTAGGTTATGGGACAAGTCAGGAGGTAAAGAGACTGTGTGGTGAGTGACAACAGAAGGAGTGATGAGGTCAGATTTGGGGGAATAAGAGCCAGCAAGACTTGCAGCCAGGGATTTCCTGATTTTCATTCTTTCATTTCCTGGGTTCTTATTATTCACCTATTACAACATTCGTCACTGTTATTGATATGTAATTCACATATCATAGACTTAACCCCTTTAAATTGAACAATGTAGTGGTTTTTAGTATATGTATATAGAGAGTTGTGCAGCCGTCACCAGGGTCAATTTTATTTTTAAAAATACATATCTTTATTGATTTCAGAGAGGAAGGGAGAGGGAGAGAGAGATAGAAACATCAATGATGAGAGAGAATCCTTGATCGGCTGCCTCCTGCATGCCCCACACTGGGGATTGAGCCCACAGCCCGGGCATGTGCGCTTCACTGGAATCGAACCCGGGACCCTTCAGTCTACAGGCCGACACTCTATCCTCTGAGCCAAACCAGCTAGGGCACAATTTTAGAACATTTCATCACCCTCCTTCCCCAAACTCCCAAACCATTAGCAAGGGCTCATATTTCTTCTCCCTGATCCCCTGGCAACCACTAATCTGCTTTCTGTCTCTCTGGGTTTGCCTCTTCTGGGTATTTCACATAAATGTCATCACACAATATGCGGCCTTTTGTGTCTGACTTCTTTCACTTAGCATGATGTTTTCAAGGTTCATCCATGTTGTAGCATGTGTAGAATTTTATTCCTTTTTATGGCTGAATAATATTCCATATGGATATAAAACATTTTGTTTATCCATTCACCAATTGATGGATAATTGGTTGTTTCCAGTTTGGGGCTATTCTAAGTAAAGCTGCTGTGAACATTCATGTACAGGTCTTTGTGAGGACATATGTTTTCATTTCTCTAGGAGGGGAATGGCTGGGTCCTATGGTAACTATGTTTAACTCTTTGAGGAACTGCCAACTGTTTTCCAAAGTGGTTGCGTCATTTTAATCCCTACCAATAATGCACAGGAGTTCTGATTTCTTTACATCCTTGCCACCTCTTGTTATTTCCTGTTTGTTTTTAATACTAGCTATTTTCTGATTTGCATTTCCTTAATGCCTAATGATGTTGAACATTTTTCCATGTGCTTATTGGCCATTTGTATCTCTTCTTTGGAGAAATGTCTATTCATATTCTTTTCTCCTTTTAAAATCGGGTTGTCCTTTTATTGTTGAACTAGGGGCCCAGTGCACGAATTTGTGCACCTGGAAAGGAACTGTGGGCCGCAAGGCTGCGGTGGGCACAGGGGCGGGTCTCGGCCCATCCTCCGCGCCCCCGCCTGGCCCCTCACACTGTGGCCCTGATCCCCTGTCTGCCAGCAGCCCTGCTCCCGCCACTGCCGCTCCCACGCACTGATGACTCTGGCCCCGCTTGCACCCACTGACAGCACAGAGCAATTGGGGCTGATGCACCAGCAGCGGGTGCGAGCGGGGCCAGCACCTTCAGCGGGTGGGAGTGGCGGCTGCTGCCCCGATTGCCCCTCAGGAGCAGGGCAAGGTAGAGAAGCCCTGAGGGGCAATCGGGGCCAGCGCCAGCAGCAAGTGTGAGCGCCAGGTGGGACCGTGGCACATGGGAGCAAAGAACTTTCAGTAACCACCAGAGGCTCACCCCAGTGACAGCGACTGGCACCCCCGCTCACCTGCTCCACCATCCTGCCACGGCCAACACCCACCATGTTCCATGCACACCCCCTGGAGGTCAGCGCACATCATAGTGACCGGTTGTTCGGTTGTTCCACCATTTGGTCTATTTGCATATTAGCCTTTTATTATATAGGATTCTTTGTATAATCTAAAACCTAGACCCTAGATCTTTATCAGATGTATGAATTGCAAATATTCCTTCCATTCTGTGGGTTGTCTTTTCAATCTCTTTTTTTAAAAAAAAATCTATTTTTATTGATTTCAGAGAGGGAGAGAGAGGGAGAGAGAGATAGAAACATCAATGATGAGAGAGGATCATTGATCGGCTGCCTTCTACACACCCCACCCTGGGGATTCAGCTCACAACCTGGGCATGTGCCCTGACCAGGAATCAAACCATGAGCTCCTGGTTCATAGGTCAAAGCTCAACCACTGAGCCACGCATCTTTTCAATCCCTTGTATCAATTGAAGCACAAATTTTTAAAGTTTTGATGAAGTCCAAGTTACCTATTTTTGTTGCCTAGGAAGATTGCCTAATCTAAGGCTACAGAGTTACTCTTATGCTTTCTTCCAACAGTTGCATTATTTTAGCTCTGACATTTAGGCCTCTGATTCATTTGGAGTTAACTTTAATATATATGGGTTTATTTCTGGAGTCTTCATTCTATTCCTTCATCTATACATCTATTCTTATGCCAGTATTAAAGCATCTTGATTCGGTAGCTTTGTAATAAGTGTTGAAATCAGGACGTGTGAGTCCTACTGTGTTCTTTTCCAGGACTGCTGTGGCTAGTCTTTCTCCTATATATTCCTTATTTGTGTACCTCTTGCCCTTTAGAGAAGAGAGGAGGACCCATGGACCCACTTAAAAGAACACATGGTTGGTACATAGTAAACATGTGGCAGGAGGAGCGGGAAGTAATTCAGTGAGTGACCCAAGCCTTTGGGCAAGAATGACAAGATAAGCAGATGATAGAACTCAGGGAGGAGGGAAGAGCGGTTAGGAACCAATTTGCTGAGAAGGAGCAGGAGTGTATACACTCTGTCATAGACACAGTGAGGCTGAGGTACTAGTGAGACAACCAATTTAATGTGTCTGATGGGCACCTGGGGAGACACTAAACCAAACGGACATCAGAAATATGCTCTGGAGACAAAGTTTGCTGCCTGAATTTCCCACTCATGGGATCAAGGGGGAAGAGATGCTAGGGAGAGTCGGAGAGATCCCCCTAGCTAAGAACAATTATTTTTTTTTACAAACCTACTGCCGGGAGCCCTGAGAAGGGTGTACACTTCAAACTCCCAAGCCAGGCTTAGGATCAAGGCCACGGGCAGCTCGTGGAAACACACGCAGCACATTCTGCACATTCCTGCAGGGCCTCATCCTCCTGGGCTCACAGCTGGACAGTCTGCGAGCCGCCTGGGTGGACAGTGAGGTCAGATCCAAACGGGCTCCTCCGCTCACTCTTGCAAAATCGGGGCCTGCTCAGCTGACGGCCGTGAGTCAAGCAGAGGCTGTTTCCCAGCAGATGGCCCGTGTTTCCCGAACAATCCGCCGCCCGGAGGGATGCTTTGCCGGGGCAGCCCTTCCAAAGCAGGCTTTGTCACTTGGCTCTTCAAGGACTAAGCACCTCTTCCTATGAGGTGGCCCTTTGTACAGGGCTCGGCCCCGGCGAGGTCCAGAAAAGTCCTTACAGAGGTGTTGATTCCGGGCGACAGGCTGTGAATTCATTTCCTCTTACTGAGAACATTCTGCTCTTGGTCAAGAGAGAAACCTCCCCCCAGGTTGTGTAATCTCGGTTGAGGTTACCACCAACAGCCTCTCGTTTTCACATCGGAGGAGTTCTGAGCCCTGATTGTGATTGGGGGTGAGTGGCTAAGTTGATTCACCTCCGGGAGCCCTGAAAAGGGTGACTATTCATGTATTCATTCATTTAGCTAACAGAGGCGTGCTAGTGGCAGGGCCATGAACCCACAGCCGAAGGGAACGTGGCCCACAAGTAGCTCCCTGATGCTGGTCGGGAGAAAACAGTGGGTGCCCGTGTTATCCAGTCCTAGACTAGGTTAGAGGAGCGTACTTTCTCCCGGCCCCTGGGGGGGATCTGAAGGAAGAGGTACTTTACCTGGATCGGGTAGAAGAGGAGGAAGGGTTTGGATGGAGCTGAAAGATGAACCAGCCGGTGCCCTTGGCATCCATAGTCCACAGTCAGGGCTGCTCCAGTTCTACTCCAGCCCTTCCTATGGGGGGTAGAGAGGAATGGGACGAGAGGGACCTGCGGAAAAATGACCGATACATGCGAAGGTGGTGTTGCACAGTGGTTAGAGCGGGGTTTTGGAGTCTGGCAGAGCCTGGTGTCTGATTTCAGCATCACCACTGGCTGGCTACATGGGTGGTTTACTCTCAGCCTCATCATCCTCATCCTCAAAGTGAGGATGGTATTCCCTTGCAAGGCTTTTGTAGAGACATGAGAGAGTGCTTGGCACCATGTTTTGGCTATGCTCTTGTAAATTTCATAAATAGCAGCCATTCTTGAAATATAATGGATGGTCCTGGACATTAATTGCAAAGACTTGTGAAGGCACACAGTAGGTGTCAGTTCCTTTCGCCCCATCACAAAGGAGAGAGAATGGATGTGGTCAGCAGGCCTGGTGTTCATACCTTAGGGACCAAATGTCCTGTCCCCTCCCCTGCCAGTGACTCGGTGCGAGTCCCTGCCGTTGAAATAAAAAGTGAGTCCCCAGACACCATTGGTCCCTCTCCTTCTTTCTTTTTTTCAATCCTCAAGGAGTGAGGATATTTTTTCATTGATTTTTTAGCCAGAGTAGAAGGGGGAGAGAGAGAGAGAGAAACATCACTGTGAGAGGGACACATTGATTAGTTGCCCCCCCACCCCTTCCCACACACACACCCTGACCGACCCTGGACCAGGGGTTGAATCTGCAACCAAGGTACATGCCCTTGACGGGGAATCGAACGTGTGACCCTCCAGTGCTCAGGCTGACGCTTTAACCACTGAGCCACACTGGCCAGGGCTGTCCCTCTCTTTTCTTTATTGCCCATGTTCCACTGCAGAGGCCTGCAGAATGCTGCCTTCCGCTTTGGGAGCTGACTCGGAGGGGCTGCCCCACCCAGAGCCCAAAGAAAATTGCCCCGTGGGTGCCTGTACCCACCCCTCCCTGATGTCAGGGGGTACCGGCTGTTCCAAATCTTAATACGTAGCATTTCTTCTGAGGTCTCTGGAGGAACTAGCGAACTTGCCTGATCGCCTCAGCCTTGACACGGTCTCTTGAGTTTTACAGGAGAGGCACATGCCCCCAGAGCCACAGCAGGCAGGCAGGCAGGTCTCCTTGTGGCCTTGGCCTGCAGGGGCTGACGGGACGTGACACCATGAGTGGACAGGCTGCTGCTCATTAAAGAGCAAACCTCAGAACAGTAAAGTCCACCCTCCAGGTGAACTGTTGTGTTTTCAGCCACACTGTCTCTCTCTCTCTCTTTAAAAAAAATATATTTTTATTGATTTCAGAGAGGAAGGGAGAGAGAGAAACATCAATGATGAGAGAGAATCATCAATCGGCTGCCTCCTGCACGCCCCCAACTGGTGATTGAGTCCACAACCTGGGCATGTGTCCTGACCAGGAATTGAACCATGACCTCCCAGTTCATAGGTCAATACTCAATCACTGAGCCATGCTGACCAGGCCCACCATGCTGTCTCTTTATCTGGGGAGGTACTAACAACTCCTGGGTGAAGCACAGTGGACAGTGGCAGGAATATTATCATACTAGAGGCCCGATGCATGAACTTTGTGCAAGAAGAGGCCTTCCGGGACCCAGGCTTCCCTTGCAGCCCCAGCTTTGTCCAGAAGGACATCTGGTCTAATTAGCATATTCTGCTTTTATTATTATAGACTAGTGGCCCAGTGCACAGATTCGTGCACATTGAAAGGAATCAGGCTCCCTCCTCTTTGGTTCTGGGGTGTGTCACCCGAGAACCGCTACTGCCAGTTCACCGCAGCTCGGCAGTAAACCAGATTCGGGGCCAACAGTGTCCCAGCGGCAAAATAACCCATGACCGAAGGTGGAATAGCACAGCCCTGCGAGGAATCAGGCTCCCTCCTCTCTGGTTCTGGGTGCGTCACCCAAGAACTACCGCTGCCAAGTCACCGCAGCTCAGCATCTCCTGCGTTGAGTGTCTGCCCCTTGGTGGTCAGTGAACATCATATGTATGGTCGGCTGGTCACTTAAACTTTTATATATATAGATAAGGCAGGTGTGGGCAATGTCCAGCCCACAGGAGTATAAGGCCCCCGAAATCATTTGGCCTGGCCCTACCAAGGCATTAGGGGTGAGTTCATTAAATGTTTGACCAAGTATAGCAGGCTCGTTTTCAAGTTGATCATTTTGTATGACCCTTGAATGATGTTATAAATATCCAAAGAGCCCTTGGCAGAAAAAAGGTTCCCCACCCCTGCTATAAGGGATAATTGAAAAGAAATTTCCTTCTTGGCTGGAGGTGTCCTCTTTCAGTCAGTTGCTGAGTAAGCGTCTGTGAAGTACGAACCATGGTGCCAGGCCCCGGGCATGTGGGACCGTGTGGGCTTTAGGTAGCCCTTTGCCGCCCAGAGGAAGACTGAGTGAGTGCCATTTCTGTGGGACACCGAGGAGCAGGGCCAAGTCTTCTTGGAGTTGCCTAGGTTTTTCCATGGCCAAACCTTTGATCCCGTAAACCATCTACCAGGAGCCATGGAGAGGGCGAGGGTGGAGGGGAAACCCACTGGCCACATCAGGGATCATATTGACCGCAACCCACAGTCTGCTGGGAGCTGAGGGTCCGGCACACAGCGCTGGGTCAGGGAATGGCTCCCAATATTTCAAAGAAAGGCATCCGCACAAGGGGAGGAGACGGGCAGCCTGCAGGACACGAGGAGCAACTCGAAAGATGTGGTAAATAAAAGCAGAGCCCCAACACCTTCCTGCCCATGACAGAACCCACCGCGTGGTGATCAGCAGCTAAACGGGACGTTGGGAATTGAGGTGAAGGGTTGTACCAGTGGGGGGGTCCTCAGGGGCCTGGGAAATGTTGGGGGTTGGCGTCTTTCTCCAGGTGGGGGGGTGTTGATTTTCAGGCTTCTGAGCACAGTATTGAAACAGGATGGAGAAATAATGCGCCAAAGCATGTGTCTGGATGAAGGAACAGACGTGAGCATTTTTATTTTTGTTTTTCAAATAGATGTTTTGATACCCCCCTTTCCCCAGCATTACTTCATCCCGAAAGTAACTGAGGGGGATGCTAGGATGAACTGTTTATTAAGTCTCCTACCGGGGAAAACCAGAACTTCCTAGGATGTCGTAAGAAAAAAAAGAGAGAGAGAGATTCTGCTTCTTAATGGCCACAAAAGTCACCCCCAGGCCATGCAGTCAGCCATCTTCAAAGGCTTATTGTGTATCTAAACACTGGAGCAGCTTGAAGATGCCAGACACCAGGCAGCAGGCAAGATGCCTTCATCTGTGGGCTAACACCACAGATTTTCTCTGAAAACCCCGAGGGTAACTGGGCTTGTGGCTTCCTTATTTTTAAAATCACCTTCCCTCCTCAAGATAAAACACTGTCCAAGTGGCTCCCGAGCTGTCCGATCCTGAAGCTTCGGGTCCACAGCAAGGGGACGGTAGGGCGGTCTCCCTCACATGGTGCGAACAGGACAGAGGCTCTTTGCCTAAACTTGCGTGCGGGACTTTTGCGGCTCCCAATAAAACAGGGAGCGACCATTAGAGGACTTAGCATCACGTAGGAACATCCTACTTCACGCGTACGTCCAGTGAAATGTTGTTACCAACAGAGCTGTGACAGGTGGGAAAACGAGTTCTTGACTCTGAGGTTTTGTATCGATTTCTCATTATTGGTGGGTAATACTTCAGACACTTCCCAGCCATTGCCTGTCCAGTTCTTTCCTTTCCTTCGCCACTGCCCTGGTGCGAGCACCACCCACTCCTGCCTGGATGACAGAAATAGCCTAAGTGACCCCCTGTTCCGGTCTGACCCCAGCATCATCCCCGGAACACACACTCCGTTCACACAGCACCCAGGGTGGCCTCTTGGACTCAGGTTATGCCACTTCCAAAAGAAAGCAAATGACTCCAGATGAAATCAAAACCCCTTCCTTGCAGAGTTCCCCAGGACAGGCCCTCCCCAATAATGAACTCACAGAAAGAAAAACTAAAAAAACAATAACCCATTTACCATTGCAACAAAAAAATTAAGATACCTAGGAATAAACTTAACTAAGGAGGTAAAAGACCAGTACTCGGAAAACTACAGGACATTGAAAAAAAAGAGGAAGACATAAACAAATGGAAGAACATACGGTGTTCATGGATTGGTAGAATCAACATCATTAAAATGTCCATACTACCCAAAGCAATCTATAGATTCAATGCAATCCCCATTAAAATACCAACGTAGCCACGGCAATCCTGAGAAAGAACAAAGTTGGAGGGATCACAATACCAGATATCAAGTTATATTACAAAGCCACAGTTCTCAAAACTGCCTGATACTGGCACAAGAACAGACACATAGACCAATGGAACAGAACAGAGAACCCAGAAATCAACCCAAGTCATTATGCTCAATTAATATTTGACAAAAGAGGCAAGAGCATACAATGGAGTCAAGACAGTCTCTTCAATACATGGGGCTGGGAAAATTGGACAGGTAACATGCAAAAAAATGAAACTAGAACACCAACTTACACCATACACAAAAATAAACTAAAAATGGATAAAGGACTTAAATGTAAGGCAGGAAACCAGAAAAATGTTAGAAGAATCCATAGGCAATAAAATATCACACCTATGTCGTAGCAATACCTTTACCAATACAGCTCCCAGGACAATGGAAACTAAGGAGAAAATAAACAAATGGGACTACATCAAAATAAAAAGCTTCTGCACAGCAAAAAAGACCATCAACAAAACAAGAAAGCCCACGGCATGGGAAAACATATTTGCCAATGCTATCTCAGATAAGGGTTTAATCTCCAACATTTACAGGGAATTCATAAAACTTAACAAAAGGAAGATAAACAATCTAATAAAAAATGGACAAAGGACCTAAATAGACACTTTTTTGGAAGAGGACATACAGAAGGCCAAGAGACATATGAAAACATGCTCAAAGTCACTAATCATCCGAGAGATGCAAATCAAAATGACAATGATGTACCATCTCACACCTGTCAGAATGGCTATCATCAACAAATGACAAGTGCTGGTGAGGATGTGGAGTAAAAGGACCCCTCATGCACTGCTGGTGGGAATGCAGACTGGTGCAGCCACTGTGGAAAACAGTATGGCGTTTCCTCAAAAATTTAAAAATGGAACTCCCATTTGACCCAGTAATCTCACTTCTAGGAATATATCCCAAGAAACCAGAAACACCAATGAGAAAGGATATATGCACCCCTATGTTCATAGCAGCACAATTTATGATAGCTAAAATTTGGAAACAGCCCCCATCAGCAGATGAGTGGATTAAAAAGCTGTGGTACATCTACACAATGGAATACTATCTACACTAATAAAAGAGAAACATGCAAGTTGGTGTCATTCCGCTACACCCACCAGCCAATCAGAGCGACTATGCAAATTAACCCAACAAAGATGGTGGTTAATTTGCATATGCAGGCGTGGCGTGAAGACTGAAGACTGAAGAGGCTTGGCTTCTCCACTGCAGCTGCAGCGGAGAATCCAAGCCTCACTGTGGCAGGACCAAAGGCCTGGGTTCCGGGTGCCGGAGGAAAACCCGTGCCAGCAGCCAGGAGAAGGAAGGCCTATTGCATGAATCTTCATGCAATGGGCTTCTAGTACTGCTATAAAAAAGAAGGAACTTTTACCATTTGCAACAGCATGGATGGACCTGGACAGCATTATGCTAAGTGAAATAAGGCAGTCAGAGAAAGATATCACATAATCTCACTCATATGTGGGATATAATGAACAACATAAACTGATGAACAAAAATAGATCCAGAGACAAAGAAACACTGAACAGACCGTTCAACCTCAGAGAGAAGGCTGGGGGCGGGGGTGGGGGCGGAGGAGAATCAACCAAAGGACTTGTATGCATGCATATAAGCCTATCCAATGGACACAGACACCAGGGGGTGAGGGCATGAGTAAGGGGGTGGGGAGACAATGGAGGGATAAGGACATGTATGTAATACCTTAATCAAGAAAGAAAAAAAAGAGAGAGAGTATGAGTAATAGAGAGGAAGCTGAGATGGGAAGTAGGTGACACCTTGTAGACTATGTGAAGAATTTTTTCTTTATCCTAAAAGCATCGACAAACATCGAAGGGTTTTAAACAAGGGGATGACTTGTCAAATTTTTATTTGAAAAAGCTCGTTCTGGCTGCAAGAAATAAGATATAGAACAACAAAACTCACCAGTTACAAAAGAGTAAAATGTTTGCAGCATTTATTCCAGGGAATATATTCTTAAGGTTATAAAAAAAATATCTAAACATCTACAAAACTATAAAAAACCATGAATACCATAAGAGAAAAATGGTTACAAAGATATTTTCTGATGGCCAACAGATGAAACAGCTCACCACTGCTAATCAAAGAAATGTCAGTAAAACCAGAGGCTTGAAAGCATTTATTCAAAGATTTTTATCAAGCATTTAGGATACTGCAAACCGTGACAATGACAGTGTGGTTTATCATTGCATTTAAATTCCGAGATATTTTAAAAGAAATGCCATCCCATACATATATGTAAACTAGAATCATTTATTTAATGCCAAGATTATAACGATTCATAATTAGCATTTTTCCTACCATTAAGCATCTCTCTAGTTCTTGTTTGTTCTCCAATTTAAGAACCTTAAGGTGAAATTGATTTATCCACACCATCTTCTCATAGGCAGTATAAACGTTGGCCTGGCTTTTTAAAGAACAACACACACAAAAATATTCCAAAGTAAATGGATGGGTTGCCACTGCATTTGGAAACTTCCATTGGTTCTGTGCCATGTCTAGGGGAGGCTGGGGGAGGCTGGGTGTGACAGGAAAGCGTTTGTTCACGTGAGCATGAGGGCACACTGCTTCTGGCCGGCCCTGTTATTGCAGTCTCCTCACTGCACCTATGTAAACAGTTGTGTGTGTGTGTGTGTGTTGCCTGCGTGCACATGTGTCTCAGGAAGGAGGAAGGATTGGAGGTCCCAAGCATCCACACGTGGTTTGAATTTCAACATTCCAGGGAAAAGGATGGCAAATGCTGGCTGGGGGACCGCGTCACCCAGGAAAGCCTTTAGCCAACCTAAGGAGAGAGACAGCTGAGGATCTCTTGTTAAAGATCAACTTTCCCATGGAGCCAAGAGAATGCCAGGGCCGTGAGACTAGAAGAACATGCATCTTAATCACGAGTGTCATTCATAAAAACGCCCTTTGTCTATTCAGAGCGGTTTTAGTGCCGGGCTCTGCGGGCCAAGCGTAGGAAAGAACCAGGAGGAATTTTTATCGTTCCGCTTTCAATGAACTGAACTTTCTACGAAAGAATTCAGACCAACTTCATTCAGTACTTGTTTTTGTTTTGTTTTGTTTTGTTTTAAAGCAAGGGTAGTTTGTTTTTTAAAGTTAGAGGATGCGCCGTAGTACGTGGTTTTGCTGAGCAGCGCCGGAAAACATTTTTTACATTGATGACTTGTTAGTTGAGCTCAAAGCAGGAGAGGAAGAAAAGGAAATAGCATATTTAGTTTTGTGCGTGCATGTGTGTGCGCGTGTGTTTTGTTTGTTTGTTTGTTTGTTTTTAATAAGGACTACTTGCCAGGCAAAGGGATATTTCGCCCCTGAGAATCCATTACTTTATTCAACATCTGCCTACAGCACAGGCCTAAATCCCCGTGGGGTCCAATCACTGCCCCACCTCTCCCCCACCCCAGCAAATGGCTCAGAGGGAAGACCAACCATTTGCCTGCGCTGAGCTACTATTCAGTCATTGCTAACTGGTGAAGGGCTTTCGCCACCCAGATGAAAAATGCATACTAGTAGGTTCATCCAAAGAGATTGATCGGCAGCCCTGGAGTAGGACTAGTTGCAGAGAGAACAAACGAATTTACTCTGGAGGCTTTCTCCCTCTGCATCAGCAAAGACGCCGTGATCAAATATTTATTAGCAGCGCCTGTGGCTGGGCCGGCAAGAAGCATCGGGAGGAATAGGCATCTTAAAGCAAGGGCGGGCTGCTGGCTGACTTGAGCACGGCCTGGTTACGAACATCCGCTCTCTAATTACACCCTCAAAGCAGTCCCCAAGCACCCCTCCCTCTGCTCCTGGGATGCGTGTGCTCCCTTATTTTGCAACTGTACTGAGTCATGGGATTTCCAGAGCCCCTCTGCGTCTGCGGATGGAGCCTGTGGCCAATGAGTCAGATTTTTAACCAGCAAAGGGTTATCTGGTGAGTTGAGATGGTGCTCCGGCTTGGTCATGATTAGCTCAGATCATTGGGATACAGGTTGAAGAAGAGGCCACTGTTGTTATCTGTTCTCTGCCCGGTTTTAGAATTTGCTATTCCCTGCTCTTCCAGAAACCTTTTCTTTGGCACAACGGGGTCATTCACGCAGTGTTAATGCAGGAGAGCCAGGTCCGGGGCCAGGAAGGTCTCCCAGTAGCATAGCTCTTGGTGCACGGAGAGTTCCCTTAGTTCTCGCTGGCATCCTTAAGTATATTGCTGACCTTCCCCTGCAGACATTAGCCCAACTGGAAGATAGGAGGTTGAACTCTATGTAATTTCTGAGGTCAGTGGTCAAAGCCAAGGCTAACCGTTCAGGTGGGCAGCAGTCTCCAAGTTAAATGGAGGGCAAGCTTGACTTTGGAAAGATGGAGACCCTGCTTTTTGGACGTTTCTGATTCAGGAGGTTGGAGGTAGAGCCTGCAAAGTGGTTTTGGAACTCTCCCGAGGTGCCTATAATTTAGAATTTTTCCAAGTCACCATGATATTCTAGTAACCTGAATACATTCCTTCAGCATTTGAAATAGTACCTGAAAAGGAAAGGTGTACAGCCCGCCCCAGAGGGATATCAAGGAGGGGCTGGCTGCTTCAGCTTTTTCTCTTTCCACCCTCCTTTCCTGGGCAATGGTGACAACCAGGCCAATCGCATGTGCCAGAGGTGCAGCAAGGAGAATGGTTTGTGCCAAGCAGGAAATGTAACAACAAATCCCAAAAAGAAATGGGGAAAGATAATCCCAATGTAGCCAGACCGTTAGGTCTGCCCACACACTCCATCCACCGTGAGCCCTGACTCCGTCTTTCTCTTTTAGCCAGCACAGTCCTGCCAGAAGATGAAGCTACGACCGCAAGTATGGAAAATGGCATGGTGACCCCAGGTGTGGGTGGTAACACGATGACCCCAGGTGCCAGCGAACAGTCCCATAAGCCTGTTGGCTTCACAAGTCAGGTGAGTGTCTGAGGAAGAGAGGAATTGGGTTTGTAAGCATGCAATCACATGCAAGGACATAGACGCATAAATATATTTAAATATATTTATATATGTATATATATATATATATAATCAGTGGGACCATACAAAGGAGTTGTTACATGGCTTGCAACAAAAGGACTTCCCAGTTTCATCCAGCTGGCAGGTAACTGGTGTGCTGGTCACAGGTGCTTCGAGTGTCTACATCAGGGCTTCTCAAACTGGTAAGGAGGTAGGTTTATAGATGTCCAGTCTACTATAGCCCATGTGTCAATACAAGACACGTCTTGGATTGCTATCAAAGTTTCTAGATATGTATTCACAACTTCCTGTCATCCTGTGACTGGTAATAAGCACCGACGAGAGGCCACCCCCAGACCATACTGGTGTAGACTATGTGGAGTCCCAACTGACACATTCCCACCCTAATGACCTTTAATCAGGTCCTACATATCTTAAGCCCCTGCCAGGGGCAAGACCAGACGCCAGGCTCTGGGCGGCATTGAGGAGGGATATAGGCCACACCTTCCACCCTTGAGGAGCTTTGACTGTAGTGACATGGGACAGAGGCTCTTCCCACCTCTGTGACATCCTTGCACCACTGTCCCTCTCGAGTCCTCTATGCCAGCCATGTGGGCCCTTCTGACCTTTGGACTTATTCCCACTTAGGTTTCTGTTTTCTCTGCTTTGAATATTCCCCAGGTCAGTCCATGGTTGATTTTTTTCTCGTGATTCTTAAGTTCACTCATTATCTCAAAGAGGCCTAAAGGAATCCCATCCCCACCCCGCAGGAGTGACGCTCCTGGCCAGAGGACAGCAAACTACTCACCAGATTGGGCCCACACCCTGTTCTTGTCAATAAAGTTTTACTGGAACACAGCAGTGCCTCTTCAGTTGAGAATGATCTCAGGCTGCTTTCATACCCTAAGAGCAGAGTTGAGTAGTTGGTTACAACAGAGAAAATATTTACCATTTGGCCTTCTACAGAAAAGTGTGCCAGCCCCTGTTTAAGAATATCCCCAGGGTTGAGAACCATGCAAGGCACATGGTAGATACTCATTAGCATATTTTTTATTGTGTTACAGAACACATAACATAAAATTTACCATATGAGCCATTTAAAAAAATCTTCACCTGAGGATATGTTTATTGATTTTAGAGAGAGATGAAGGAGGCGAGAGACAGAGAGAGAGAGAAACATTGATGTGAGAAACACCAATCAGTTGCCTCCTGTATGCACCCAACCTGGGATCAAACTCACAACCTAGGTATATGCCCTATCCGGGAATTGAACCTGCAACCTTTTGGCATATGGGACAATGCTCCAAACATTGGAGTCACCTGGCCAGGGCCATTATTGATTTTTTACAGAGAGGAAGGGAGAGGGATAGAAAGCCAGAAACATCGATGAGAGAGAAACATCGATCAGCTGCCTCATGCACACTCCCCACTGGGGATGCGCGCGCAACCAAGGTACATGCCCTTGACCAGAATCGAACCCGGGACCCTTGAGTCCGAAGGCTGATGCTCCATCCATTGAGCCAAACCGGTCAGGGCTAACTGAACCATTTTTGAGCGTACCCATAATTCAGTAGTATTAAGTATATTCATCTTGTGAAACAAATCTTCAGACTGTCTTCCTCTTGCAAATCTGAAACTGCACCCATTCAACTCACCTTTTCCTCTTCCCTCCAATCTCTGGTGACCACCATTCTACTTTTTATCTCTATTCTGACTACTCTAAGTGCCTCATATCAGTGGAATCACACCATATTTGTCATTTAGTGACTGACTGGCTTATTTCACTTGGCTTAATGTCCTCAAGGTTCATCCATGTTGTAGCATGTGTCCAAATTTTCTTCTTTTTAAAGACTGAATAATATTCCATTACATGGATATACGGCATTTTTATTATTCATTCAGCATTGATGGACTTTTGGGTTG
The DNA here is from genome assembly GCF_000412655.1 of Myotis brandtii. Taxonomy (NCBI): domain Eukaryota; kingdom Metazoa; phylum Chordata; class Mammalia; order Chiroptera; family Vespertilionidae; genus Myotis; species Myotis brandtii. Next base: position 3,034,316 of record NW_005365764.1, read on the forward strand.
CTTTTGGCTATTATGAATAGTGCTGCTTTGAACATGGTGTACAAATATCTCAAGACCTCACTTTCAGTTCTTTTGGGTCTACGTATACTCAGAAGTGGGATTTTTGGATCATATGGTCATTATATTCCTAATTTTTCTGAGGAACCTCTATCCTGTTTCCCTAGTGGTTGCACCACTTCCAGTCACACCAACAGTGCATAATGGTTCCGATTTCTCCACAACCTTGCCAACACAGTGTTTTCTGTTCTTTTGATAGTAGCCATGATAACAGGTGTGAGGTGGTAATCTTGTTGAGGTATTGATTTGCACTTCTCTGAGATTCAGAACCTTTTTATATGCTTGTTGGCTATTGTATTAAAGTCCTCAGGTTATTTGATTTCTTATTGTTGAGTTGTAGGATTTCTTGATACCCTTACCAGGTATATGAATTGCAAATATTGTCTCCTATTTCCTAGGTTGCCTTTTCACTTTGTTGATTGTGTCCTTGGGTGCACAAAGTTTTTAAGTTGGATGAGGTCCCATTTATCTATTTTTGCTTTTGTTGCTTGTGTTCATTAGCATATTTTTGAATGTTACATTGGCCTAAACTTTGGAGTCAACAGAACCACTTCCAAGTCTTGTTCTGCCACTTGTTGGCTATGTGAGTTTGGGCATATTTTCGAATCTCTTTAAGCCTTGTTCATTCCATAGGACTAATAATAGGATCTACATCATAGGGGTTTTGTGCACATGCACGTGTGTTTTTTTTGTGTGTGTGTGTGTAGTAAATGAGGTATTTAAAGGGGCTGGCACATAGTAAGTTTTAATAAAGGTTAGCTATTACTCTGATTGGGAGAGAGAGGACATTAAAATATAATACAACATAATATATGCCCCAAAAATGTTGCAGGGAGGAAATGCCATTCAAATTCAAGGGAGAGAAAGAATTAAAGCATAGTGAGCTGGTATTTTTTGAAGAATTATGACCCTAGGAAGTCAGCAAGAATTAAGACCCTGGAAGTAAACACTCAGTATTCATTTCAGGAGGCATGGTTTTATTCATGTTCCCGTTATTCTGTTTGTTCGTTTTCTGGTTTCCACTTTAAATTTATGTCATCATATATTTTATATATTTATGCCACCAATGTATATTCTTTTCTGTTATAAGGCCGCGTATATATTTTAAAACATGATGTTATATTTCTGTTTTGCTTCATTTACATCTCCAATAGGTGCCCACAAATACAAAGCGCACAGACACTCCTATAGAGGATCTGCCAACTACAGAAAGCACAGGCCATGCCCAAGAAGAAACCCAGAGCACCACAGCCTTGAATGGGGCCACTAGTCACCCCAGGGGTAAGAAAACTGGTCACCCCAACATGGATTGATCTTGTTTTGCATAATCATTACCCTCCAGAAACCATGACCAAGTGTAATAATCAGCAGGGCATATTTTTGGAATGCAAGAGTGAATTCCAAACCAAGCTTTATGTGGAAGTTTCAGAACTCGATGTATTAGGTTGCTAAATCCAATTTGATTTATTGGGCTGCTGAACAGAGTTCTCTGCCTTGAGAACAAGTGATAATACCCCCACCAGGGCAAGATGAGTAGCTACTGGTGTCGTGTTGCTGACCCTAAGTGGGTAGAATGCTACACTAAGAACTTTGTGTGTTTACCTAAAAGCATAAAACTCAGCCAACCTATGTAAATCTCAGTGGGCTCTATCGTACTGTTTGCCATCTTATATAGAATTCATGTCTGTATCCAGGGAGCAAGAATCTTTTCTTACCAGGATTTGGGGTTGTACTTGTGATCCCCGGTTGACACCTGCAGCTTTATGAGTGGAACATCTTAGAGAGAAACTAGAGAGGAGGACGTTGGGTCTTTGCCATGATTATGAGGATTGGACCATCACTGATAAAAACAAGGACAGATCATTGCCATTACAACTCAGCAATAGAAAGAGATAGCTTCCTATTTCTAGAGCTTTTTAAAAAAAAAGAAATTAAATCCTTTTTTTAATATACCCTAATTTTGTAGTATATAGGGGTGAATGAGAAAAGGAACTAACCCTCCAATAACTGCAATGAGTGATTACTAACTTGAGCTATTTTGTATAAATCATTTTATCTAGATAAAATTGGGCTACTGAACAGAGTTCTCTGCCTTGAGAACAAGTGATAGGTATTTCCATCTTTAAATGAAAGTAAACACAAAGACTTTGCCTAGTACAGTGGTTCCTCAAACTAAATGTACACCTGAACTCCTAGAAAGTTATTCCTTAGTGTCAATATACATTTCCAGACCCAAAGCCAATCTGGTTTTACAAAATCTATAGCACTTCTGAGGATTTTAAAAAAATGCTTTAGCCCTGGCCAGTGTGGCTCAGTTAGTTGGAGCATTGTTTCGAACACTGAAAGATGGCGGTTCAATTCCCGATCAGGGTATTTATCCAGGTTTCAGGTTCGATCCCCAGTTAGGGCATTACAGAAGGCAGCCAATTGATGTTTCTCTCTCTCACTCCCTGACTCTCTCCCTCTCTCCCTCTCTCCCTTCCTTCCTCTATAGAAACATGTCCTCAGGTGAGGGTTTTTTTAAAAAAAGCTTTATATTTGTATACCTACGTTCAAAGCAACATTATTTACTGTAGCTGAAATGTGGAATTTATTGACAGATGAATGGATAAACAAAATCAAGGCACCTTGAATACATACAATGGAATATTATTCAGCCTATAAAAGGAATGAAATTGACACATAATACAAATGGGTAAACCTTGAGACATTATGCTAATTAGAATAAGCTAGTCACCAAAAGGCAGATGCTGTACGATCCCACTCAGATGAGGTACACTACACAAAGTAGTCAAAATTATAGGGACAGAAAGTAGAAGGATGTTCGTCTAGGGTTGGGGAGGAGGGAGGAGGGAGTTATTGTTTAATGGGTGTATAAGGTTAGTGTTGTGAGATGAGTGCTGGAGATGGAGGTTGGTGATGATGGCACAACAATATGAATGTATTTCTACCATTGAATTGTACACAAAAATGATGAAGAGGGTACATTTTGTGTTATGTATATTTTACCACAATAGAAAAAAAAACTTCCTAAAAGTGCTTTGAAAATAAAGCTTAAAGGTCACCCCAAGATGCTAAAGAAATGGAGCATTACCTGGTCAACAGCTTACCTGGTTTGGCTCAGTGGATAGAGCATCGGCCATGTATTGAATGAAGGGTCCCTGGTTCAATTCTGGTCAAGGGCATGTACCTTGGTTGCAGGCTCAATCCCAGCCTTGGTTGGAGTGTGTGTGGGAGGCAACTAATCAATGTGTCTCTCTGAGATCTATGTTTCTGTCTTTCTCTCTCTCTTTGTCTCTCCTCCTCCTTTCCACTCTCTTTAAACATCAATGGAAAAATATCCTTGGGTGAGGATTTACAAAAAACACACACAAAAAAAAACCACACACACACACACAAGAAAATAAATTGTTAACAGCTAATGGGCAGCAGAAAATGGAACCTTCCAAGTTGAGTATTCTTTCTGCCATGCCAGGATACCTCTCTAATCCTTAAAAAATCCTCAATTGCCTGGAAAACACTCCTGGTTACTCTTCTGTGGTGTCCCCTGCCCCACCCGTCACAAAACCTGTGACTAACAGTACATTCCCACTTCATATATCAGTGTCCCAGGAAATTTTTACATGAGTTAAAATGTAATTTTAAGCATTTGGGTTTTTTAAGAGGTCATTTCATTAGGGCAGCAGATGTCTTTCCCATGAAACGCCCAAGTGTGATGATGTTCACATTTATGACACATTTTATGATCACAGCCATGTAATTGCAAGGGAGCTAGAGAGGACAGGACTAATACGTTCTAATTTAGTAAGGAACTTCCATAAACTTTATTTTTGGTATTTCCTAACTCATGGTGTCATTGATGGTGATGATGGTGTGTTCTGAGGTTGATGGAATTGGCAGCCACCATGTTAAGACATGATAAGCAAACAATTAGACCTGTTTCTGCTGGTATTTGGCAGCCGGGGATGAATGACATTTGGGGAGTTGATTTGACGATGCTGTTGTCCTGGGCAGGACTCGGGTCCAGCAGCCTCCAAAACACTTTTATGGTGGGATAGCCCCATCCACTTGAGCTCCGTGTGAGTGCCGAGCCATAGGTTCAGCTCATGCAGGGAGACCCCTACCTCCCCTGGGGCCCCCTTGAAAAGGTGTCTTTCTGGAGACAGCCGTGGTTCAAAGGGATGGCTTCTTTCAAACCCAACCATTAGGAAAAGCAAGCATTTTGTAGATGATGGACAGCTGGTTTCATCTTTCATTAAGAACGTTATTGGGTATCTGCATTTTGCAAGTTGTGAGCGAAGGTTGTAGGGAAGGGCCTGATTGGTTCACTTCCCTCCATTGAAACATGAAATCAAGGCACCTTGACTTTTCTCCATCTGCAAACTAGATAAACAAACACCCCCCCAGAGGAGTTAAGGACTCTCTACAGAGAGGTTGATGGGAGAGAACAAAACACCTTTACTTTTAAATAGGAATTATGTGAAATTATCTGAAACTCACCATTTTCTTATTTATTTACAGGAAGATAGTTGTAAATAAATAACTGATACCCATGTGATAGGTAAATGAAAATATTCACATTGCAACTATTGAACTAGGTTTGGCTGCAGGTAGAAATCCTAAAATCACAGTGGCATGAATACAAGGTGTGTATTCTTTCATTAAACTGAGCTGGGCATGTTGCTACTGCCCTGTAAGCTGTGAATTTTGCTACTAAAAAAAAAAAAGCAAGCTGCCCTAGCTGGTTTGGCTCACTTGGATAGAGCGTCGGCCTGGGGACTGAAGAGTCCTGGGTTCTATTCCAGTCAAGGGCATGTACCTTGGTTGCAGGCACATCCCCAGTGGGGGATGTGCAGGAGGCAGCTGATCGATGCTTCTCTCTCATCTATGTTTCTGGCTCTCTATCCCTCTCTCTTCATCTCTGTAAAAAATCAATAAAATATATTTTAAAAAAAGCAGGCAATTAATATCAAAAGACAAATCTCAGTCTTGGCCACACCTTCCAAAACTAGAGCATAGTGCTCTCAAAATGAAAATTCTTCAAAACAGACCTCATCCCAGTGGGTGAGTTTTCCATGACCTTGACATTGGACCAAGAATCAACAGCCTTGGATTCTTTGTTACCCTAAGCTCTGAAACTTCCTAATCATTTATTTAAAACATCCGTGGGCCAGTTGCCTTGAGTTGATAGCAGAAAATTAATGTACACAAAAGTACTTTGGACCCATAGGCATGAAGAAGCATTCATAAATTCAGTAATAATAGTTTTGAAGACAGGATCGTGTCAAATCTTGCTTAAAAATCCCCTGATCCAATTTATTTAAGAAATTATCTTCTTTGCTTGTGTTTTGCTCCCTTCCTCTTAGGGTAAACTTATCTTTTGCCAATTGTTAAATTACAGTTATTAAATCCTAATAATTCTATATCATTACATCTCTCTTTACAGAAGACACACAGACAACAGGTGCGAAAGGTAAGCTAGGTTTTGGTATCAGAATATTCTTTTCAGATTTTTTTTTTAAAAGTGGGGGGTTTCTTTGAACCTAATCTTTGTGATGAATTACATTCTTTTCTGGATTGGAGTCAACAAGTGCAGAATAGAGAACCCTCCAAGAAACAGGTTTCAAACTTCTTTTAAGAGAGAAAAGGGAATTGCCTTTTGAAAATAATCAAACCACAAATGAGTCTATTCACTTAATGACATTGGTGGAGAATGGTGTCATATCACAGTTTATTGTTTTTAAGAGTGACGCTACCCAATGATTAACTGTGACTCCATGCTGTATGAATGGTATATTTCATCAATCTTGAGACCCAGAAATCTTTCCACTCATTAGATGAGATTAGAATAGCCCAGGTTTCTCCTCTTCTAGAACAGCTTCCACTGGATACAGGAGAAACACCATAGAACATGATTTCGATCTACAGTAGGGCAGTGGCGCTGTGGATGACACATTGTATGGCAGGTGTATTGTTTACCTGGGCTCATGGTTTCTTCCCTCTCATTCAGATGGCTTTTCGACTGGGACCCTGATTGGAATCATAGTTGGTGTCTTACTAGGCATTGGATTCATTGCTGGGATCATCATTGTGGTCGTGCGAAAAATGTCGGGAAGGTACTCGTAAGTAAACAACTTACACCCATGTGATAGATAAGTGAAGGTAGTCACTTCTAGAGCTCTGACCTTGGAGCTAATGGAAACCTTGAAATGAAGGTCAAGGTCAAAAGCCCCGACCTCCAGAAGCCCTGCATCTGAAGTTTCCCCAGAAGAACAAGTGTGTACGTGGGCCTTACGTGTTTCTAAGAAAAGAGAGTCAGAGGTGACTCTATGGTTGACTTCCATTGAACTCTGACCAAACTTGACCTCTTGTCTTAATTTTCCAACTAACGACTTGAGAGAAAACCCAAACCAAGTTTGAACTTGACACCTCATCACCCTGCTTCCAATCATCAGAGGTGGGAGGTTTCCAGAAGACCGTCTGCTGTGGGGCCAGGGCTTCCTAGTGATGAGGAATTCTGCTGGGATGGGGTCCCTCCCTCCATCCTGCCCTGGACACACCCACACACATGGTAGTGTACTCCTCGCATTGGCTACTGATGAGAAGGGATTCTTCTTCTTTGTTAAAATTCCCTAAGAATTCAGAACATTAGAATTCATAGCCAGAGGAAACCTTTTTTTGTATTTCTGTTGGGAAGATGATATATGACTAGGGAGTCTGGGGGACAGGAAGAGGACAGATGCCATGGATCTGGGGGTTTGAGAGACACGATTCACAGTACAGTCACAAGTTTATGTATTTGGAGATGCCCAGGAATCGGACCCTGGCTGTGTGGGAGCCAGGCGTGGAGGAAGAATGGTTGAGAAAGAAGAGCGCAAGGCTCCAGAATTGGAACACTTAGAAGGACAAGAGGCACATGACTCACGGGATTCCCGTTCCCAATGCCAGTAGAAGGAGTGACCATCGTCTCTCTCTTTGTTTTCACAGGCCCTAAAGAGCTGAAGAATTGTGCCCTTCTGCCAACATGTTTTAAAAAGACTTTCCGACCTCCCCTGTCCCTGAGCACATGGGAGAAGATGACCCATGGAAATGCCTGGCCCCCCCACTCAGAATCCATGGTGATCCCTCCGCCTGCCAAGAGTAACCGCAGGAACAATCATCCACAAGACTTGCTCCTCTAAATATTTTGTCTTTTGAGAAACTTTTTTTAACATACAAGTTTTGGAAAAGATGTCTTAGAAAACAAAATGCATAGGAAACGGAGCACACTCTATAGATTGATTTGTCACTCAGACAGACAATGTAATTCCATCAAGGGCAGATGCCGTAGTCATGCCTTTGTTCTAACCGTTGAAAGATGACTTAGAAAACAAAATGCATAGGAAATGGAGCACACTCTATAGATTGATTTGTCACTCAGACAATGTAATTCCATCGAGGGCAGATGCCGTAGTCATGCCTTTGTTCTAACCGTTCTCTGTTATTGTTAAAATGCAAAGGAATCTGGAAATATTTATACCAGTGGAGTCCTTGGGTCTAGTGCTATGTCAGTAAATGGCATCAGCATTTTGCAATTTCTGATCTGTTGAAATGGACACATTCCGGTCTAGTTTGGTCCATCTTTAAAGCCTGGTTTGGTGTGAATAATCAAGTGGAAGAATCTCAGCTGGAGCAATCTGTAAATCTCACAACAAGCTAACAAGCTACGGGGCAGCCTCCAGGCTTGCTTTCCCCTCGTTTCCAGCGATGACTTGATGACGCAAAGGTTTGCTCCTACTTGACCCTCTGCTTCCCTCAGATGCTGAGGAGCCAGTGCTAAGGGGGTGGCCTTCTCATTTCCATGACACAGGCCCTTCAGATTGGCTGCTTTGATCTAGACCAGTGGTTGCCAACCAGTGGTCCATGGACCACTGGTGGTCCATGAGGTCCGAAAGGTTGGCGACCGCTGATCTAGACTATGGAGACCTCAGCCCTGATGGTGGCTCAGGAGGCTGCTGGCAGCCTGGCGGTGCCAGAGGCTCACCTATCTCAGACACTAAGAACCTTGGTGGTCCCCAAACAGAAAGAAGCCCTCCGTGTGCCTCTGGCATGGGAGCCAGAACCTGCCGGGTTTCTAACTTTCCCTTCCTGCCTTAGAGGAAATAATCTTATAAAATATTAATTTTTAAAAAGCAGCTGGATTTAAAAACAGAAGATACTCCCAGTCTTCATGAGATCCCACATGTTTCTGTGGGGTCGTAGTTGAAAAATCAGAATCAAGGTGCCCAAGCTGCTGTTCTTGGTGTGGGCACCGCCCAGTTCAGTACATTGTTTCCCAGGGGTCAGCTGAAGGCTTTTTCCTAAACAGAAAGTCTTTACACTTAGCAGATGCTCTGTCGTGACTGTGTTTGTGCAGATCTGATATCCTGTAAACTTGCACGAGCTCATCAAACAGGAAAAAGTAAACTATCAGAAAGCGCAGCTGTTTCCCCCCCCCCTTTTTTTGTTTGCAGTAACGTGTGGACGTTATTTTAAACAGCGTGCCCTTCTGTTGCCTAAGTTCAGCTGGTCTACCAGCCCAGGTTCCATGTTTGAACATCATCTTTGATTGAGAGAAAGGGGTTAAGAAAAGCATTATGAGCTTAAAACCCTCCTGTTTCATCACTCAGATTCCCAAACAGGAGTTGGGAATAATGTCCATTTCATCCTTTCTTTCTTTTTTCTTTCACTGTGAACAATAACGGTCCACCCCAAGTCGTACACTGGACCCATCACCTGCTGGGACCAGGCTGTGGGTTTCTAAGTCACATCTGTGTTGATGCTCAATGCAGTGTGGTTTAAAATAAAAGAGATGATTGCATACAACATTGAGTCAGAGATTTGATTGGAGATCTCGATCGAGTCGGGCCACACTGAGGAACATTTCCAGATAAGCTGGTAAGTTATGTCACCTCTGTCTCTTGACTCAGTTGGGAGCGAATTATAAATGGCGACAGGAAGTACAACCATGGGGAAAAAATGTAATTACACCTTTCGCCCAGGGATCTGCCAAAGTAGAGAGGTTAAGGCCAAGCAGACAAATGGGACGAGAAGACCAGTGGCACTCTGGGACTTCTTTTGCCTGCTCTGATCCCAACGGGTTTTAGAAGGTTTGGCCTGGCTCCTGATTTCTCTGCACCAGAGAGGAGTTAGGTGAGGGAGCAGCTAGCTACACCTCCTCCTGCCCGTTAGCCCTGGGAACCTGCCCTCGGGTGTGCTGGGCTGGGTTCCACAAGAACAGGAGGTAATACCCTGGTTAAGGGTGTTCCAGCTGCCTGTGGGTCTGGGAGCATGTTCCAGATTCCTGTTCCTGGGACAGCTCACTGCCCCTTGGTCCTCAGCTACAAATGCTCTGCTGGTCCGGAGACTACAGTGGCCAGGCTCTGTGTCTATCCGTCACACCCGTCTGCTCCTCCCACCCCCACCTACGCTGCTCCAGAGGAATTCCAGTGCCACGCCCTGGGTCAACTCCCTGCCAATCCTGTCCGCTCTCATATAAGTTGGATGCTGGGAACAGGAGAGCTGGGAGAATCAGGCTTTCCACATAACAAATATTCAGTATGTTGCCCAGCCGGCATGGCTCAGTGGTTGAACATTAATCTAAGGACCAGAAGGCCACAGTTCGATTCCCGGTCAGGGCACATGCCTGGATTGTGGGCTCGATCCCCAGTGTGGGGTTGCAAGAAGCAGCCAATCAGTGATTCTCATCATTAATGTGTCTATCTCCCTCTTCCTTCCTCTCTGAAATCAATAAAAATATATTTAAAAAACAAGAAAATGAATAGTCAGTATGTTAAATCCGATTGTTGAATTTGCCAGATATCAGGACTCCTGAGTGCACGGTCCATAAGTAGTGAGGTGTCATGGAAAAGGCCAGGCCCCACGTCCTCTTATGCTACCTGACAGCTGTAATCCCCAGATGAGTCAACTGCGAGCTTTTTGGGCCGTAGTTTCTTCCTAAGAACGTCCATGAGACGGTTCAGAAAGCATGACTGTCCCAGCAGAAAACAAACCACATGCACCTGGTCCCACAGACTGACAGGGAACAGGCTCAGCCATGTCGGGTGTCAACTATGTTCCCTGGCACGCTCCCCGCAGGACAGGACTGGAAACCATCAGAGCTGCCAGGGGGATGGGAGTCCGGGGAACAACCCCATCCACTCTTTCATTAGCGCCACCTGGGAGCAGGCCCCAAGGTTAACGCTGCGTCTTATGAAAGCCTGGTTCTGGAAGGCAGAGCATGGGGCAGCCATCTGTTTACAATGGCTGCATGAGCTTACGATGTTGTACATGAAAGAATGTAGAAAACAATACGCACATCATAGCGCTGTCATCGGCCGTAAAGCAAATAATGGATGTGTAGTGCTGTCGGAAAACAGTAACCGCTCCATCATTAGCAGCCATTACTCCAATGTCCCTCCTGTTATCATAGCTCATCTCTCACACATCCCGGTGAAGTCGGCAAGACAGAGATTATCCACATTTTGCAAGGGAAGAAATTGAGGTTCAAACAGTTGCCTGAAAGTACAGCGTTACAAAATGCCTGAAACACCCGACTGGTTCTGGAAGGCAGAGCATGGGGCAGCCATCTGTTTCTGAGCTTACGATGTTGTACATGAAAGAATGTAGAGAACAATACGCACATCATAGCGCTTTCATCGGCCGTAAAGCAAATAATGGATGTGTGGTGCCTGTCGGAAAACACAGTAACCGCTCCATCATTAGCAGCCATTACTCCAACGTCCCTCCTGTTATCATGGCTCATCTCTCACACATCCCGGTGAAGTCGGCAAGACAGAGATTATCCACATTTTGCAAGGGAAGAAATTGAGGTTCAAACAGTTGCCTGAAAGTACAGCGTTACAAAATGCCTGAAACACCCGAACAGGTGGCTTGCCTCACTCCCTGGCCCTCCTTGCCTTTGTTCCGTCCACGTGTCGTCTGTTAAAATCAGTTGCCTCCCTATCAGCTCAACGGGAGCACAAAGACAGTCTCCTCAGCCAGTGGAAAATAAGAACGTTTTTCTAATAAAATTTTTCAAACACACAGAAAAACAGAATAATAACAAACCCCATATGCCTACCACTGAGCTCAAGCAAACCCTACCATTTTCTATATAATTTTTTTTTCTAAAAAAAAAAAACTTGCACATATGGTCCCTTCTGACATCAGTTCCTTCATACTCCCCTTCCCAGGGGGATCATTCCTCTGTGAAGGGTGCATTTCATTCGGAAACGCGTATATTTCCCTGCCATTCTTATTTTATGTGTATGTAGCCGTAATCAAGATATAGCATCGTTGTATATGTTTTCAACTTGTATCGCCAACTTGCTTTCTCTGTCCCATTATTTTTGTGAGGGTTGTCCTTGCTGGTGCACGGAGCTGCCAGGTGCCTGTGCAGCAGGCCTAGCACAGCGATTTTCAACCCTTTTCATCTCAGGACACACATAAACTACTAAAATTCTGTGGCACAGCAAAGAGTAGAATTTTTGTTGATCTGACAAAAGCAATATCATTTTTGTTAATCCTTACCAAGGATATTTTTTTTCATTGATTTTTTGAGACTGTGAAAGGGAGGGAGGGGCGAGAGAGAGAGAGAGAGAAACATCGATGTGAGAGAGACACACCAATTGGTTGCCTACTATAGACGCCCCAACTGGGGCCAGGGATCAAACCCTCCAGCCTTTAGTGATTGGGCCAATGCTCTAACCATTTAGCAACACTAGCCAGGGAATATTGTCATTTTATTATTTAACAATCTAAGGCAGCGGTCCTCAACCTGTGGGTCGCGACCCCTTTGGTGGTCAAACGACCCTTTCACAGGGGTCGCCTAAGACCATCCTGCATAGCAGATATTTACATTATGATTCATAACAGTAGCAACATTACAGTTATGAAGTAGCAACGAAAATAATTTTATGGTTGGGTCACAACATGAGGAACTGTATTTAAAGGGCCAGAAGGTTGAGAATCACTGATCTAAGGGAAAAGAGGTCAGTGCCCCTGACTAAATAGCCAGGTATTGCATGTTTTAAAAATTCTTGCAGCACACTGTTTGAAAATCACTGGTGTAGAGTGTTAAATCATGATTCTACCCCATTACTTAGGCTTTTCTCTGCAGATAAATATTTAGGATGTTTCTAAATTTCTGAATTCCAAACAATGCTGTTACAAATGGGGTCATAATAAAAGAACTTCCATTTTCCTAGAGAGCAGGATTTTGTCCTCTAGGAAAAATAGAAGTAAAATGAGATGTAGGTTTTTTTTATATATGTTTAAATATCAAGACTTGACTAGGAATTACTTGCAATTTTTCTTGCAAGCATGATGCTCACAGAAAGATTTAAATTAATTTATTTAAATGGACAATAACTTCACAATCACCCTTTGTCTCTACTTGTTTCCCTTCAGTTGATCACCTGATCTGACTTTTTTAAAATATGAAAACATTTGAATAAAATACATTATTTATTTTCAAAATGATAGAAATGTCTCATCTATCTCCCATGAAAGCATTTTTTTGAGCTAGCTCAACTATAATAATAAAAGCATAATATGCTAATTAGACC